>NC_053155.1:278790702-279390702 GCF_016835505.1 Polypterus senegalus
CTCCCACCCAATTGCACAGCAGTGCTTCAGCCATTGGGTTTGGGCATCATTCGCACCCTGAAAGTATATTATCGCAAGGAAATGCTGAGAAAAATTCTCATCAGCATAGCTTGTAGACAGGAGGAGATTCAAATTAACGCAACAGAAGCTATTGAAATGATTGCAAACGCCTGGATGCAACATAAAGAAAGCACTATAGCAACAAATACAGAATCTCATTACAACTAAACTTTCATTACAACAAAATATTTTTTAGTTCCCTGACAGTTGTTGTAATGGAATTTTACCTCTATTTGCACTACAGGCATACAGGCACTATTGGGCACCCCACCTTTACCCACTCTGCAGACTGATGAGGAAAATCTGAGGCAGCAGTGGAGCAGCAGCACGTGGGGCAGAGGCAGAAGATACAGTTGTTCAAGTTGGCAGTTAAAGTGGCTGCATTAAAAGCCAAACTTGATTTATGGGGCTGACAAGTGAACATTGGGATTTTTGATATGTTTCAAACGTTAGCAGAAGTTGTTAAAGATACCAAGCCAGAGCCTTCTTTCTCCCTGCTGGTGTATTATCACCTATCTCAGCTTTTAATAGAGTTTGAGCATTATTCCCAACCACAAAAGACCCCCGAAATGGGAAGGAACGGATCTGTGACCCATTTGTGAATAAGCCAGGTGAATCAACTTTGCCTGTGCTTGAAGAGTATCAACTGCTTGAGGTTGCAAATGATAATGGCCTTAAAAGTATGTTTGAGACAAGTTCAAATCTCCATACGTTTTGGATTAAAGTCAAGGTGGAATATCCTGAGGTTGCCACAAAAGCACTGAGAAGTCTGCTTCCATTTCCAACATCCTATCTTTGTGAGGCAGCCTTTTCAGCAGTAACAGCAACCAAAACGAGATTACGGAGTAGACTGAACATAAGCAACACACATCATGTATCACTGTCTTCCATCATCCCCAGATGGGATTGTCTGGTTGCAGGAGAACAAGCTCAGGGCTCCCACTGATTCTGCATTATGGTAAGTTGTATAATTTCTATTACAATATTATAACTGAATAATAATAGAAGTGTAATGTATATAGTGTATAACAATGCCCTACAAACCCGTCCCGAATCTTCCCTCCCCCTACCAGTCACTGGAAAAATTTGCTTCTATAAAAGTGGTCCTTGGTGTCAAAAAGGTTGGGGACCACTGCCTTAGATGACCAAGTTAAAGCAAAATGTCTTGTGTTATCTAGCTTGAGCTATATAGGAGTTTTAAGAGTTTTTTTCTTTCTTATAAACAGATGCCTGTGAGCTTAAGGCCGCCTGTGTCCATTCCCAGCAGCTCAGCCCCTGTGCTGGCAAGTCAGTGATGGTGCGCGGCTGAGTGCAACTGCCTAATTGCACAGCTGCCTGTATTTTCAGGTTTTAACATTAGTACACATATATATTTTAGACAGCATTTAAGCATATAAGTCAATGCTTCTTTATGAGTCATTGTTCTATTAAATCAAGTTACAGCAAAATGTTTAAAATAGCTAGCTTTATGCTTTATAAGAGTAACTGTTAAAAGCTTGTATTTTTCGTTTCTTCCAGCAGTCAGGAAGCACCATGCTTGCCAGCTGAAGGCCATCTACAGCTTATCCATTATCAGTGAAGCTGTGTGTTGTTGTTTACCAACACAACTGCCTATGATTTTAGCCTTAAGGGAGGTTGGTGCAACAAGTATTATTAAACGAGTGGTCTAGTTTTCACATTTGGGTTCCTCTGATTCCATCTTAATGATGACAATTGATTAAACAAAAGGCCATCAATCCTTAACAGCCCAGGATTAGGAACATGAAAATCACAGAAGGGGTTAATTGGGTGATGCTCATCTCCAGATGGAAAATATGTCCTTCAAGCCAAAGTGGTAGGGATATGACAGTGAAGATTAGAAAGGAAGTTATTAAAAGAAAGTCTACTGGAGATTGTTATGGGGAAGTCCACGAGGCAACGTTATTGTTATATGATAGTTATGGGGAAGTCTATGAGGCAAGGTTATTGGTATGATAAAGACTACAAGACCAGGTGATTGTTATGAGAAAAGGTATACAGCTAGGTCATCCATCCATTGTCTAACCCGCTGAATCCGAATACAAGGGTCTGCTGGAGCCAATCCCAGCCAACACATGGCACAAGGCAGGAACCAATCCTGGGCAGGGTGCCAACCCACCACAGGACACACACAAACACACCAAGCACACACTAGGGCCAATTTAGAATCACCAATCCACCTAACCTGTATGTCTTTGGATTGTGGGAGGAAACCCACGCAGACACGGGGAGAACATGCAAACTCCATGCAGGGAGGACCCGGGAAGTGAACCCGGTCTGCGAGGCAGCAGCGCTACCACTGCGCCACCGTTCCGCCCACAGCTAGGTCATTATCATGAAAAACCAGATGATGAGAAATGGTTTAAAGATAAGAATTGTAATAAATATGAGGCACAGGCTCACTTCAATGAACCAAGACAGACTTTATGTGCTCTGCAAAGGTTTTCTATACTGTGCAATAAAGTCTATTCTGACTGCCTATCCAAAGACTCTGCATGTTTTTTCCGAAGAAGTTTTCTCCACAAAAAGAACTCTCATGGTCCCGTAATGTAACCTTTTTGATCAAAGAACTTTTTTTAAGGAATTTGAAGAAAGCCAGTCCACATTTGTGGATCATTACTAACTTGTACAGATACAGATTGGAGAGTGTACTGACTATTTGCATAGTAGTGTAGTACATTATAATGGCATAAAAAAAACATATGGACACTAGAGCAAGCACTACAAATTAATTAATTAATTAGTTAATGGATGTGTAATTGGAAAAGACCTTGATCCGATCACCCTTGGCTACACCTTCCATTAAAACTAGATGCATGCATCTCTTCTGTTTCTTTAAAGCTGGAAGATGATGTCCCATTCTATTTGGAAGTTGAACCATTCCCTTGCAAAGAAATCACTTTCTTTGGTCATACAAGTTACTTTCCATTGAGCTTTGTAGCTTGACCTGAACTAGCACTAAATACATTCATTCAGGGCTAAGCACCGTGCCAGTCTGAGAATACTGAGAAGCAGCAACATTACTTCAGAAGGGGAAATTTGGTGCCAAAACAGTCATACAATCTATATATATAAAATTCTTTTTGCATTTGAAATTGAAATTACATATGACCACGCGAAACGGAAATTACATATGACTATATATAACATATTATAATACAGGAACTAATTACTTTGTTTGTGGACAACATTTTTGTATCTTCTTTATGAACTGTTATTATTTGTGTGAGAGTTATTTTACTGATATTGAAAAGAAGTAAACACAAACACGCCGATCTATCCCACAAAAGTCCGCCCCACGTCACCCTCTCCCAGGCCTCCTCTCTGGACTCCAGCGCTGAGCAGTCCACCGCCAGGCACATTCTGACAGAGTTTTATTTATTCGTCCATGAGACTGTTGCCTAACCGCCACATTATGTTTTTTTTTTTAAATTGTCAGTACTTGATAGTAGAAGAGATGAGGAAAACAGCTTTGCGTCTTTCTACTTTTTAACTGTGCCGAGCTGTAAACAATATGAAGACGACACCGTCTTCAGCAGCGAGGGGTCGTGAGAACAAAGTGGACGCTGGGAGGTGCAGAATGTCGGGCTGCGCCGCCGGGTCAAGAGCTTTGCAGTTTCGGGCAACGTCCTGTCTTCTCGCACTGTTTGTGACACTACGAGTGCTGCATCGACTCCTGGGAGAGTGATAATCTTTGCAAATGAGTGTAATCGGCACCATCGAAGCAAGACTCTCTTTGCAAATTGCACTGCACAACTACTTACTGCTCTTAAGGTGAGTTCAGGTCACTAAAACCCAGCAACATTCAAGGTTGCTTTTGTGATTTCAGTAATCCCTCCTCGATCGCGGGGGTTACATTCCAGACCCCCCCGCGATAGGTGAAAATCCGCAAAGTAGAAACCATATGTTTGTATGGTTATTTTTATATATTTTAAGCCCTTATAAACTCTCCCATACTGTTTATAAATATTCCCTGCACAGTTATACAGCATAAACCCTTTGTATTCTCTTAGATATTAGGTAAGATTCATTGAAATTATGTATATAAACACACTGTTTATATACAGTAAAACCTAAATATTATTTTAAAGATATCGAGCGTCTCCAATATCACATATGTTACAGCCATTACGATAGACAGGCCACCAGCAATAAAGATGTACAATGCAAGAAAAATTGTATACAGTAAATGTGTGTACAGTGACACTAAACGTACATACATGTACTAAGTACTGTAAGTAGAAAATTAATTATGGTTACTCACCAACAATGACACGATGACTTGTCCAATAACGATGAGTTACAACAAAGAAGAGCGTTACAGCTCTTCTAAATGAGCCTCTTCAGGCGACTGTGTAGCACCACTGTTGTTCTTCTTCCGGCAGTCTTCAATCCAAATCCCTAAACCAGATTCCATCGAGACTACTGCCTTATTACATTCACTTACAACTCGTTTTGCACCCTGGTTAAAAGGACACTGCGGCCGTAGATCTTATATTCCTTTCCTACTTTTTAAATAAAAAGAATCGTAGCCTCATTGATGCCGTAATGGCATCCTACAGCAGTGTAACTTTTCCCTTCCTTCAACATATCCAAAACGTTTACCTTTTTGGCAATCGTTAACATCTTCCATTGGCGCTTGGGCACGGCCCCTGAAGCAGTAGCAGGAGCAGATCGTTTTGGAGCCATAATGAAGGGCTTGACTATGCACAAAGATAAACACAAAAGAGCACAAAAGTTAACTCTTTACACAGTGAAACATGTTGATGCTGAATGAGCGAGACGAGACTTCCTGGTTAACGCCGCAAAATCGAATTCAGTGCTCCATCGCTGAGCCATTCAGCACAAAGGAACTTAACTGTGTGGTCTGATTGGTTAGCTTCTCAGCCATCCGCCAATAGCGTGCCTTGTATGAAATCAACTGGGCAAACCAACTGAGGAAGCATGTACAGGAAGTAAAAAGACCCATTGTCCGCAGAACCCGCAAAGCAGTGAAAAATCTGCGTTATATATTTAGATATGCTTACATATAAAATCCGCAATAGAGTTAAGCCACGAAAGTCGAAGCGCGATATAGTGAGGGATTACTGTAATTCTTTTAAGAAGATGGAGGCTTTTGTGACAATGCGAGTTCTTTCCATGCTCCCAACTGTCTTCATGGGAGCCTTTGAATCCTACACCGACAGTAATGTTACTGATGAGCTTAGCAGTGAGGCACAGCAAAGGAAGGGGATGGTGAAAAAGTGTCAAGTGCTTTTATTTAAAAACAACAACAAAAGCAAGGTGTTCAAAATAAGTGCAGTGCATTCAAAAGTCATTAAATTAATAATCCATTAAAATGAGTGTTATTGTGGAGGTTAAAATTAAATAGAACAAATCTTCTAAAAACAACAAGGTTAAAATAATGCAGGAAACAATCCTTTAAAACAACAAAGCCTGGTGTCTTCTTTCCTGCAGCAACTCCCCTACTCCTCCCATCTGGGCTTCTCAACAGGGGAGTCGCCCTACCTGCTGCTGGCCCTCTGTCCACTCTCCTGCTGGTTGGTCACCTTACTGATCCTTGGTTACGGTAGGCTCTACAAAAAGTGACTTGGGATTTCCCAACGACCAAGGCTCTCACGCTGGGGACACCACGTCCCAAGTCCCGACTCCCAAGTCATCCGCCTTACGGTCACTCCCGTCCTTCATAAAAACAAACTCTGCTGGAGCGACCACAACTACTACACCCCAGGTGTCAGCCAAACACCCAGGCTGTCTGCACAGCTGCATGCGAGCCTTCACTCGCTCGCTTTCTCGCACCGGCTTTCTCTCTCTCCCCACTGCTTCCTGCAACCTCCTGTCTGTTTTTTCTTTCCTTTCTTTTCCTTCCCCTCTATCCAAATTGTGCTTCTATTTATCAAGACGGCATGGCAGCTGTGTCAAATCAGCGGCCCCAGGAACAATCATGGATGTGGACAGTTTCTCACCTGTGCACTTAGGTGAGAAACGGCCACACCGCGAATTGCCCCGAGAGCTGCTTCAGCCACACTACCATGCCTCCTCGCTAAGCCGCGAGTGCGGTGATTATTTATTTAAAAATGGACCTTTTGTCGTGCTCTGTGGACCCGCTACACCACAAGTTTACATCTAAGAAGATGCACCGAACTCTTCATTTTAAGTTTTGGACTTGGGAATTGTTTGGACCTTCTGCCCGTTAAGCACGGAAGGGCAGTGTCCACATTTCTCAGAATAATTTTTCTCTTAAATCACAGGCATGTAGTGCAATATTGTCAGGCAGAATTTTGCAGGATCACATAGAAATTGTAATTTCTATGCCACAGCGGTCGTGTAGCACCTTTCACAAGGGATCTGCTACTGAGAGATGATCCAAATACATTTGAGCTGCTGCTTGTGCTACTTAACTGTTGTGTTATTGCGCCTTTAAAATGTACTTTACCCAAAAGCACTCCAGTACTGCTCAATGTATCTTTACTTCTTACATGTTAATGTTTTACTATTTAATAATTTATATACTACATTTTATTTTTATCCCTTGCACTCAGTGAGCGAAGCCACTGGGTAATCAGCTAGTTCCCTATAAAACTGCAGAGGACACAACAAAGAGCCCAACAGGCTGAAAAAGATGACCCACTTTACAGACAGAGGACAACCTGTTAAAGCCAAACAGTGCATTCTATTGCAAGAAAAGCAATCTGCATAAACCTGGAACAATGACACATAACTCCACACAGCTTTGGACATTACTCAAAAAGCTTGCTGTCATAGAACTATTTATCTGTGCCAAGATAAATAATAACTTTAGGTAGCTAGTAAACTGCCAGATTAGGAACTCCCTTCTAATGTAAGGGCTGGGTTATACTTCACACTCAGAATGCGTTCATGCACGAATGATGGCTGCCATGTTTTCCATGGGTTCTTCTGAGCATGTCATCAGAAATTAACATAACGTGTGCACGGGTTCAAGTACCAGCAACAGTACGGGTGGTGTGTGTGTTCAAGCTTTGGTACGTGATGTCAGCATTGCTGTTTACTATCAACATAGGACAGCAAGCCACAATCACACTCCAACAGGATAAATCTGCATGTTTTGATGTTTGATGAATGATTCAATGCGGTGACGCAAATCATCAAACTTAAATGCTGACAAGCGAATGTGCTTATGGTGCCTTTTTTCATCTATTTCTCACATAGGGAATACAAGCATCACATATTTCCCATTGTAATGATGAGATATATTTAAAGGTCTGTGGTGCTGTTGCGTTTTTTTTTTTTTTGGCACATTCGCAACAGCCTGAATTTTTATCTTGGAGATCTTTCTTCGCTCAACTCACAACACAGTGAAACCAGGTGTTGTTTCCTCCACCTGGTGGAATCCTCTAGATTTACTTAAAGTATGCCTGCAAGTACAGTCAGTACACTGCTTGCATAGCAGCAGCATCCTCAAGCTCATGCATTGTGTAACATTAAGTATATCCTGGGCCTTACTGTGTAGCCAGCTCAGGACAGTATCAGGTAAACTTTTACCTTTTATAAGCTTTTACCTACATTGAAAACAAAACCCTTAATTCTTCACTTAATAGTTTAGTTCCTATTTCACTCAAGGCTGTTTGTTAGAGCAAGGGCGTGCTGACTATTATGTCATACCATAATGCTAAACTGAGAAGCTTGCAAAGCTAAGCAAGTAGAGAAAACCTGTAAACAAAATAAGAACGGCCACCTTCTTCTTTGTTATATGTTTGTCTGTCTCGATGATCTTAAAACTCATCTTTTATGCAGATATACAGTATAAGCAGTTATTTTATTTCTATAATTCTTGTGTGTATCAATAAATTGTATAATTCTGTTTATTAAAAGGAGTCCTTAATTTACATTGATTTAAATTTAAAGGCTTGGACCCCCACCAAACTATACATTTCCACACCTTGTTCTATGTCTTGTCACTATTAACTCCATATTAAAATGGATTTTTATTTCAAAGCTAGGCTTGGATTAAATATTTGTATTGAAAATGTAAAATGTTTTTGTCTTCAGCAAAATAATTATTGCTCTGCATTAAGTACTCTGTGAGAAGATTCTAATTTTAATGCTAAATGTAGAGTCTTAAGGATTTATTCTGTCAGCTGTTCTTAAACATTTCTTTATAAGCTGTTATTGTTTCCAGACTCTTAGTAAGAGATGGTATAAGTCTCATTTCAGTTATTCCTCACTGTTAACAGCTGTGCCTGACAAAATAATCCATTGGAGACTCAATCTTGGGAGAGCAGGTGCAAAATGACATTTTAGACACATGATAAATCCCCAAAGTCTCATTTGGATGACATCAGCTTCATCATTACCTTGTGCATTAAAATGGCTTCAATACAAGACAGTCATCTTACAGAACTTTTTTTTTCCAGATACACCTAATAGGAGCCTAGGGAAGCAATTATGGTAAAATTCAAATTCTGTGTTTACTTGGTAAAACTTAAAACAGTTTGGACAGAAACAGTCAAATTTATGAATGTTTAAACATTAGAAATACACCAAATAAATGCAATACCACATAAATAACAGGATCACACAGAGTTGCAGTGGTTATAGATGCAGTGTCACAAATGCAGGGATTACGAGTCACACAGTTTTTTACATGTGGCCTATTTTCCTCCTTCAGCCAAAAATCTTGATTGGGTTTACCCTGTGACAGGCCAGCAACTCCATTAGGTTTGATTCTTGTCAGTCTTCCAGTGATGCTAGGATAGGCTCAGACTCACCAGTATTTTGAATTAAACAACATGTGATCTGAAAATGGATGGATACATGGTTGTACACTGTATATAGACAATGTTATAAAAACTGCACTGATATATTCATCTACCATTTCTGAACTAACATTTTTCCTATTGCAGGGTTGTGGGGAGAATCCTGGGAGCATCAGATGAAAGGCACAGACAAACCTAAGTGCTGTGAGGAAAGTATTAATAGTTTATGCAAAATCGATTTTATTCAGTCATTGTTATATAGACAATATTACCCTCTCAAACAATGTGTGAAAGGCAAAAGTCATTGCAAAGAGTGCGCGTTCACATTCACTGTTCATTTTCCTGTTAGTTCCCCAACACCCCTAATTCTGTATCTCTACAGGACCCCAAACAATTCAAACAGACATTCAATATACTACAGTTATAAGAAATAAGTAATTAATAGAAGATAACCTTTTTAAATTTAGTATCGTTACAGAAATTGTGTTTAACATAGTTTTAGAGAAATGCCTGAATATTACTGTTTTAATTTTTAATGCTGCTTAATTGCACATCTTGCATCATGAAAGATTGGACAAATAAAGGTGGATTCAAAATGCATGTATACATGAATTAATGATGCTGTATGTTTTACTTTGCCATGTACACCTGTCACTCTAGCAACACAAATAAACTCTACATTCTCAAAGGTAACAGTTTCCAGGAGATCTAATCTCCGTTTAACATAATTAACCTTTAAGGAATATATAACTCTGATAAACATGTTTATGTTCAAACATTGTTTATGAAGCTATGCACCACAAAAAAGATCTCTGGGACAAAAATGTGAAGAAATGCTTTTGTCACAAATATAGTTTAATCACATAATAATTTATTGTCAGTAATATGTGCTATGTTATCGCCCATCATGCAATGATATGCCTATTTGTCAGTAACCTGTAAAATTAGTAATTTTTTCAAGATATATATCCACAATTTGACATTCATATGTCTTTGGTACAAGAAGTATGGAAAATTATACAGAAAGAATCAGAAAAAATGTGACAGCAGAGAAGAAATCTTACAAAGGCAAAACTGATTTACAAAGCAGTTAATGCAGACTATGAGATAACTCACATCACAGAATTTGCAACAAAATATAGCGGGGAATATTGAATACTTGTCTCTTTCAAAGCATCTAAGTTATTTTTTCTCTCACATTTCTGAAGCAAGAATGCCACTGATGGTGCAATTAATTGATGCATGACAGGAAAGAGGGTGGCATTACAAGCAGTGATATGAAATAAAAACATATATATATTCTAGAGGTACAATATGCACCACTGAGTTGTTTTCTTTTCAGTAGTGATGAGAAGACCAAAACAAAGCTAACAACGTGCAGTTCTAAAAATTCGAATAGTCCGTAACAATAACCTGATATGGGCAGTAATAACCGAAGCTCTTAATATACAGTTCACAAGGATTTGCTATGCCCAATTGCCCCTACTTGAACAGAGTAACAAAAACACAAAAAATAATACATGCTGAAAAGCACATTAGCTACAAAGTGCAAAAGCACAAAACAAAGAAGTAATTTCTACTGAACTATTAAATAGGAATTCTACAAAAGTTAAATGTCAATTAGATACAAATGTGCTTTTGAAACAAGTATGATTTTTTTAGTCTCTATTTATAGGAGAGGAACATCCACAATGATATACACTTATTTTGTTGTATAGTCATACCACCATGAGTCACAATGTTGAAATAATCTTATATCTTAAAATCAAAACATCTCGAAATAAAAATATCAAAACAAAAAGTATAACAGACTAGCAGTCTGAGTGCACATTTCACTTTTTTAGAAAACAGTGAAAACATATACTCAGCAAGCTGTGCAATTTGGTTCATTCAGGCAGTATTGGATCATTTCTGGTTTCCTATCCCTTTCAAACATTTACTATAGTACTAGGGTGTTGTACCGTGTTAGCCATTATGAATATAGAGAAAAACCAAGCAAAGTGACCCCTTTTATTGGCTAACTAAAAGATTACAATATGCAAGCTTTCGAGTCAACTCAGGTCCCTTCTTTAGGCAAGATGTAATACAGACACTGTCCACCGGGTCTTTCTGTATTACATCTTGCCTGAAGAAGGGGCCTGAGTTGCCTTGAAAACTTGCATATTCTAATCTTTTTAGTTAGCCAATAAAACATTTACTAGAAAGCTAATGATGTGATCTAATAAGTGGTTTTAAAAGGAGATACATTTGTATTGTGTGGGACGCCTAACTCAGCTGGGAGACCCACAGCCTGGAAGGACTGGGGAAGAGAACTTGTCTCCCCCAGGAAGCTAGATGGCTGCCCCTAAACCAACCCCCCCAGGGTACAGCACAGCCACAGATTACCACAGGGTACTTTTGTAAACGGAGTTTGTTGATTCAGCCCAGTTGGGTTCTTTGGGTGCCACCAGAGGGTGCTGTGGGGACTGGTTAGCCCTACTTTTTAGGTCTTAAACACCCCTAACCACTCCAGCTTCGGGAATCCGGATGTGCTTATGGATGTTACATGTTACAGGATCTGCCTGCCACAACTCTAGTGGAGCCAAACTCAGGATGAGTAGGCCAAAGCTTACTGGAGTAGCAGAGGAAATGTTAAGAGAGATAAGACAACAGAGTTGCTGAATGGCTGTGTATTGGGACTGTGTTTGTGGTGTGGGAAACATTTGCTAAAAGAAGTGTTTCCCATGAATATAGAAGCCTTTGGGTTTGCAAACTTGCTGGCTGGGATTGGCTCCAGCGGACCTAGAACCCCCCCACTCCTCCACCAACCTGGCCCATGATTGCAAACTTGTGTCCGAGCCTCGGTGTTGAGGAGTTTGGGGAGCTGCAGTGCCCTCTGGCGACCACACCATGTATTATAAAACTACCAGTAAAGAGTATGAACTAGAAGTTACTGAAGACTAAAGTGGAGGCAAGGTGCAATATAGATAGGCCCACAAAATGTTCAGTGGAAGGTTATTAATGCAGTAAATTCTTGATTTTATAGATTTAATTAACTAAATTCTAGGGTTCATATGCTCTTAAAAATAAATGTGCCAGAGTGTTTCTTTAGAGGGATGCCATAGGAGAACCATTTTTTGGTTCCCAAAAAATCCATCCACATGAAGGTTCCAGAAAAATTCTTTATTTATGACAGGCACCATGCAATAAATAAACATGAACAGATGGTAACAGATTTGTGAAACACCAATGGGTCATAACTTTAAAAGAATCTTGCTGCATATACTGTAATAACATGCTCTAAGTCCAGGTATTCTTAATCTTTTAGTGGTTAGTGTCCAGCTCTGTAGCCTGCCATACATTAAAGATTTCTTTTTTTTTTTTCAAAGCACAAACAACCAATTTTATTTAAAAAGAACCCTTCCCAGAATGAAATGGTGTTTTGTCAAACAATGGTTCTACAAGGAGCCACAGAACCATTATTTTTACGTCTGTATGTTGGTGCCGTCCCATTATTTCTAGTTGATAAGTATATAGTACATTGATCATTCTAATACAAATTAAATTTGTGCTGTGCTGCATTACACATATATATTATTTAATTAAAACACCATGGAAAAAAACAAGAAAAAGAACAAGCTTGAATAAAAACAACTATTAGAACTGACTGAGAAATCAGAACTAGTAGTATCTGGCACACACATTTTTGGGGAATTTTGTATAAAGGTGCAAATTGTGTCAGATATTTAAAAGACAAAATGTAAGGAAAAAAAATTTACAAATCCCATTTAGCAATATTTGATGCACTCTTCATCGATTAGTCTGTTAAACTGAGAATCTGTTTGTACAATATAAAATTCTTCCCTTGTGTAGTCTTTTGCCTATAAGCAGTTATGTCCATTTATTTGTACTACCTAATTTCTCTTGGAAAAACAACTGCATTTCAAGGAATTAACAAGACTTTGAATACAGAATTTCTCCAGTTCAAACGTGTACTGTCACACGGCCCTCACAAATTACCTCACTTCCGGTTTCGGCTCAACTACGCTGTTTCCATCTCCTACTTTCAGCGTCACTTCCTGCAAACCATTTCCTGTTCCCATAATACCATTCTGTATATAAATGCCATTTTGTATCATGTCAATCAATGTCAATTGTAACCTCTCAGGACTTTTGATTATTTATTTTGCATCTTTGTCCATAGGACAATATAAGGGGACGGTCCCCAACACTTTATATTTGTGGAGCTTCTTCTTTTTTTGAGTTATTTTCCACAGTACCTTATAATTGGATATTCAAAATGTTGCAGATGCCAATTTAAATTTGAAGAATGAAGTGAGTTTAACTATGTTAAGAGCTACCAAATGTTTTTATTTGATTTGATCCAAGTACTTTTCTTAAAATATGGGCTGTTCCCAATCAGCATTAATTTTGCACTAGTGAGTCACAAGTTGCGATCCCTAAAATTATACCACGTAACAACAGGTCATTCTATCACTTAAAAAAAATTTTAATCAGAAAACTAAGCTCAGGATTTCATAACCCAGAATGGTGAAAAAAGAAAAAAAAAAAAAAAAACAGAAAAATACATCATAGAAGTGAAAAAAAATGAAAACAGTATAACACAGAATAGACATAAGCTTAAATTGACTTGGAAGGGCTTCTCATCATTAAGTATGTTTGGAATGTTAAGAATTGTATTCATAAAGTCTGCTGCTGCTCAGTGAGTTCAGTGCTCCTTATAAATGCAAGAGTGATAAATACTGTGAACATTTAACTTTATAAAAAAAATGCCTCTCAGCCTGTAGTATACAAGTTCAAAAAACATGCAAGCAAAAAGTTGGGTTGTTTACAAGTGATCCTTTAAGGTAAGTATTTTTTAATTGTTTGTGGCAGTTCTGTCTCACATCTTGTTGTTTGACACCATTCAGGCTTACAAGTTAACACTTATTTGCCATGATATGGAAACTAAAGAACAATCACAGGAAACATGATCTATTGACTCTCAGTCATATGAACTAGTTATACAACACTGACAGAATAAAGAGTATAGGAGAATGTCTGTGCTAAATCATTAATGAAAAGAACCATAACCCAGTTAGATCTTCTTGATAAGAAAAGGCACAAAAAACAAAAATCCTGTTACCAAAATGGGATCTCATATTCCATTATATTATAAATGTTTATAAAACCAACTATTGGAAATATTAAAAGTGAATCCCAGTTTAAGAATGTGAATGTTGAACTAACTAAAATGTATTTTTTAAAGAATTAAATTGACAGTATTCCTTATGAGCAATGCATTAATAAACTGTGCAATATAATACAGCAATAAGTCCCCAAACACTGATTAAAACTGTCTTAATTCTCATGGTATTATACCTTTCCTTGAAAACTTGTCCAATTAGCTAATAATTAATTAGTGTATTTAAACAACCTCTTTAAGGAGTTTAGTGATTAAATTGGGAATTTTTTTCCATAAATCTCCAAGGACAAGTACATGCAAATAGCCTTTAAAATTTTATATCCAATATTTACAGCATTAAGTCCACAGTACCATACCATACCATACCATATTTATTTGTTGAGCACTTAAAAACACAGCATTACAACTGACCAAAGCGCTGTACAGTTACAACAAGCAGGACTAAAAGCAAAATATTAAAAATAAACATTAAGAGAGAATTAAAACAGAGATACTAAAAACAGGTCAAGGGACCAAATAAAATAGAGAAAATAGCAAAAGGCAAGTGGAAAATAAAACAGGTTAAGAATTAAAAGCCAATGTGAAGAAGTGCGTTTTTAGGCGAGATTTGAATGTGGCGACTGAAGCGGCTTGCCTAACCACTAAGGGCAGGGAGTTCCAGAGCCTGGGTGCACAGACGGAGAAAGCCCTTTCACCACGAGCTTTAAAACTTGCCTTGGGAACGGTTAGGAGCAGCTGATCTGTGGATCTAAGAACACGAGGGGGATTGTGACAATGGAGCAAGACACTCAAATAGGCGGGGGCTAGACCGTTAAATGCCTTATAGGTTAGGAGGAGAATCTTAAAATCGATTCTGAATCTAACCGGCAGCCAGTGTAGGGTTTTCAAAATCGGTGAAATGTGTTGGATTCTGCTACTTCCAGTTAGAAGCCTTGCAGCCGCATTTTGAGCCAGTTGGAGTCTAGAAAGCGTGGCTTTACTGATACCAAAAAGGCAGGAATTAGAGTAGTCAAGCCGGGACGTAATGAATGCATGAATTACTGATTCCAGGAGGTGGTTAGAAAGAATAGGCTTGAGTTTGGCGATTCGCCTTAGATGGAAAAAGCAGGATTTTACTGTGCTGTTGACTTGAGCATCCATTTTCAGGAACATATCCATTTTGATTCCAAGATTGGAGACAGACGAAGTTACTGGAATGGGAATAGAAACGAGGCCAAGGGGTGGAGCCTGTTTGCAGTCGGGACTAAAACAATGACCTCGGTTTTTGAATCGTTCAGGTGAAGGAAGTTTACAGCCAGCCAGTCCTTAATGTCAGATAGGCAGTCGAGGAGAGGTTTGGTGGAGTCAGTTGGCTTGAGGGAGAAATAAATTTGGCAGTCGTCAGCATATAGGTGATATGAAATTGCATGTTTTCTAAAAATTGCACCTAAAGGCAGGATGTAGATTGAAAAAGTAGTGGCCCTAAAATGGAACCCTGGGGGACCCCACATGGGAGTGGGACTGATTCAGATGAAAAATCATCTAGCATGACTCTGAGAGTCCTGTTGCAGAAATATGACCTGAACCAGTCGAGGGCTAAGCCAGATACACCAGCCCAGGATTCGAGTCGGGAGGTCATGTACACATGGAATAAGGTGGTAAATTTCAAAATATAGATTTGTTTTTCCAGATATATTAATCATACACATCATTAAGTTAAACATTCTACAGGAATACTAAAACCATTGTGATTAGCAATCTCTGTAAAAAAAATGTGCATATATATATATATATATTTTAATCAGTTTTTTCTAGTATATTTTATATTAATGACAAACCACGCATTCATCCTTTAGGAACAAAATCTTCCTACATGTTCCTTTTCTTTCTTAACTTAATTATACCATTCCAATAACAAAGGCTTGTACAGAGGCTGATTGTAGTTTCCTTCAGTGCAGACGGTGTTGAAACAATACTGTGACCATTGTCACATACATGTACATGGGGGGCAGCTTAAGGGCGCTGGTCATTGTAATTACCTGCCGCTCCAGGGGCCTCAAGCATAAACGGTGCGTACACACAGGAATGTTGCGTAAGAATGTTTCCACGTTCAAATCGCGATGTATAAAACCTTCAATTGGCATAAAGCCACACACTTTTCCACGGTACCTCATACCCTGTCGTACGCAAGTTCTCCGCTCAGTTTTGCAGACTGGTGGCACCCAGCGTCAAAGCAGTGCTACTGTTCCTGTGTGGTTACCCTTTATTTGTTAGAATCACATTTCTGACGCGTCTTTATAAATACACTGAAATTAACCATATATTGTTTATTAGTGTAATGCATCTGATTGTAGATTACTTGTAAAAGTATAATGGCCCAGGGAATAGCCATAGTAATCCAAATACCATAACTGCTTTAGCGTTGTTACTCTCACTGCACCATCTTCTTCTTTTTCCAGCTCCTCCCTTTAAGGGTTGCCACAGTGGATCATCTTTTTCCATATTACTCTCACTGCACCACTTGGAGTATTTATATCACTGTATCTGAGTGGGGAATTACAGCAGCAGCTGATCGGAAAGAGAATTATCGGTATACCCCAGGGGCCTCATGCATAACACCATGCGTAGAATTCACACTAAAACATAGCGTATGGACAAAAGCGGAAATGTTTGTATGTACTCCATAAATCCCAGTCAGCGTGAAAAGTAGTGCAAGTGCATGCGCCTGCTGCCACTCCAAAACTCCTCCAAGAATTATGCCTCTTTGTATATGCAAATCAATATAAATAGCCCTTAAGCTTGGCGTTCTGTGAAAAGACAATGGCAAAAGCACTGAGGAAAATAGAAGAATTTCAGCGAATACCAAGTGGAGGCAAGGAAAATGTACTATTTGTTGGTTTAAACAGTGATATAAACAACAAAAGGAAGTTGATCGAGTGACATAGAGTGTCGGAGAAACTCGAAAGCTCAAGTTCACAAAGTCACACAGTGCCCAAAGTAAAAAAAGTTGTCACATATCAAAGTTGGCGTGAAAAGGCGAGTCGTAGCCCACCGTCTTAGTGTCATATGGAAGCTTATTAGGGTACAGAGAAAAGAAAAAAAATAGGCACACAGTGGGAAAAAAAGCACGGAAATTTAATCTCGAAACTTCCACTTTAATCACGCAGTTTATTTTGTCATTAAAGTAGAACATCATAAACTTCTTCTTAAAATCTTTAATTTACTAGTTTCTCAAATACCATTGTAACTAAAGTAGCACGTTAAATGCTTTGTATTGTATTTGTTCTTCTGTGTGCTCTATGTGTGTGAATCACTACGTGATTCTCAAACAAGCTTTCTCTTTCTCTGACAGGACACAGAATCCATTACATTCATGACATTACAGCTCTCTGAATAATTTAAATACTGAGATGTATACTTGTTATTTTCATGATGATCAGAATTAAGGCATGTATTAAACATGGGAACACGGTGGCGTACTGATAGTGACTAGCTGGCACCTCATCCAGAGATTGTTCCTGCCTCCCGCAAGATGTTTTCTGCACAACCTTCGATGAAATAATTTATTGCAGCAGTACTGTCTCTCTCAAACGTACTAACCTTCAATTCCTGTCCTTCCTTTTCTTTCTCTAAGTAACCAATCGCCACACAATCAGGTCTTTAATAGATATCAAGCCATCTGTAGGCTTACAACACCAATTCTTCAAAACTTTTAAGGAACATTGAAATATCTTCGTAGTACATGTTTAATTATTCTATCCATCTATCCTTCCAGTGTCGCGACAGTCCCAGCAAGAATACAACGTGAGGCAGGAACAATACGTGAACTTGTTAGCGCTGTGGCACCGTGTCCTCACATGTTTAATTATTAACAATATAGATTATTTAAATAATGTTAACATTTTATATTTATAATGTAATAAACATATTTTGCTGCATTTCATCTTCATCAATGATATCGTCATCATATGTAAATACGCACTTTATAAAGTGGCTCAGGCTGTGCAATATTATAACTATATCTCAAGTTTAAAGTGAGGTAATTGTACTTATAAGTACAAACAGTTCTACAAGGAGCACTTGATGGCCTGATTGAGTGCATTTAGAGTTCTTAGGATGAAACTGTTTCAGAACCATGAGGTTAGTACAGGAAAGGCTTTGAAGTTCAAATAGGGAGCATGGCTGAGGCAGCGTGTGCTTGATACTGTATCCCAATAATTCTCTTTCCGTTCAGCTGCTGCAGAGCTGTGATTCCACATTTAGATACAGTGATATAAATACTCCGAGTGGTGCAGTGAGAATAATATGGAAAAAGATGATCCACTGTGGCAACCCCTAATGGGAGCAACAAATAGAAGAAGAAGGTGCAGTGAGAGTAACAATGCTAAAGCAGCTATGGTATTTGGAATCAGATGCATTAAACTAATAAACAATATGCTGTTAATTTCAGTGTATATGATAAAGCCGTGTCAGGGATGTGGATCTAGAAAAGAAAGGGAAACCACACTGGAACAAAAACACTGCTTTGACGCTGGGTGCCGCCAGTTTGCAAAAGTGAGCGGAGAACTTCCGTACGCCTAGCATTTAGGTGGCATGAAAATATGTGTGGCTTTACTCCAAGTTTAAGTTTAATACATCACAATTTGAGCATGGAAATGGGAGTACACAACATTTTTGTGTATACACACCATTTATACATGAGGCCGCAGATGATTCATGTCTATAAACATCATGTTACTTCCGGTGTGTGGCCACTTGGACCTGCTTCTTCCTGCTGTAAATACATAGGACTGGAAGTTCAGCCATTATAAAAAATGATTTTTAAGAAATTTTTAAGATTTTTTTGCAATTACTGATTGTTTTCTTTAGCATTGCTGCATTCTAATTATACTGGGTCACCAGGGTGGTGGCCCCAAGTCTTTATCATGGTCTATCTATTCTCGTATACCATTTACATTCTACAATTAACTGTGGGACTTTTTAATGTATGTTTCACACAAACTAAAAACTCAGTTAAAGCATTTTTATTTTGACACATTTCAGAGGTAAAGCATGTAAAGTGGCTGGAAGTATATACTTTGAAGCCGTACTAGTAACAGTTTTTTTTTTAATCTATTTCTTAACTGGAAGACTAATTAGATCATTCATGTAGTTGGAGGCTTTTGAAAAACAAGCTGTAGGAAGGATACAGGGTGATCTCTAATTCTTAGGTTCTCAGAATTTCTTTACAAATTTATATACAGTATAATCTTTCCTTCTTTCCTCTGATTTCTGTCTTTCATATCTATAGAAGTTAAAGCGACAGTCCAGCGTAACAGCCTTTTTTTATTTATTAATTAACATGTAATGGTGTTTCGGAAGTTAGTATTGTTGTGAAGATTATGAAATATTACTTTGAGAGTAACAAATTCAGCATATTTATACATATGTCACTTTTATCAGTATTTGACCACGGAATAGTGTTTAATGTATTTTACTTGTGTATAATACAAAGTAAGTTTATGATCTATTGGTACTAGATTGGTATAACCATACAAATGTTAATCAAACAGATGTATACATTCAAACAATATTATAACAACATTATAATCTTAATTATTAGTTGACAGACATATGGACTCAAGTCATATATACCTCATGTGTCATACTGTACTTGAATAAAGTTGACTTTAGCTAGGCCTTCAACACTGTCGTACCCTTCATTATATCCTTGAAGCTGGTAGTGAAGCTTAGGGCAGCTGACTCATAGGATTTTTTTTTGCACAGTGCCTGGTAGTGCATATTCAGTGATTTGTCTTGCATAACTTTATGCAATTGTATGTCCTACAAATTATTTACAGAATATTACTGACCATTCTGCAGCTCATTAAATTTGCCTATTGTTGTTACTTGAAAAGTTATTTAAGGTAAGAACAACAGAAGTTTTGAAATAAGGTAGTTATACTCACTAATCATAGCACTTCTTTTTAATGTAATAATCAGTTTTATTATTTTTGTTTAAAATTGTTGTCTGTAAGCCTGCTTTGAATTAAATGCATAAATGCACAAACAATGACCAATTGAAAGTCCTAACTCTTGTATAAGTATAATGATTTATTCTCAATTCATGCCATATCAATTGATGCTACACATTTTATTGATAAACTGCCTCAATCTGTTGGTACTCTGAGTAATAAATAATATCAATAAACTAGGACACTGAGATACAAAAACACTGAACAGTATATGCAGTGTATTTTAGTTTCTGTTCCTTTATGTAATTAGTAACACAGTTCAACTGTGGATTGACTCACCATATACAAAGATGAAATTAAAACAGAACATTTCTTCATTCTTATGGGAATTTAAAGAAGTTATAAATACTGTTGTCTCACATAAAGCCAGCAAACATACAGTCATGCTTCAGAAATGCTTTGCTGGAAAAAGAGAAAAATTGATTCATAAATAAAGAAAAATGAAAGTTGCCTAAATAATTAATATACCAGGTAAGCAAGCGAACTGTCACAATATTTTTCAATATTAAAACAACTCACATGTCATACACACTTAATCATTATATGCAGTTTATGCTGTTAGATTTAAGTATTTAAAGTACATATTTTTGCAATTATTGAAATTAAATAGTAAACTAATCCTTTCTATGATAGACGTTACTTTGTTAAAGAAACAAAGATGCACATATTTTTAAATACTTTACTTTAAATTTAGTTATATGCAAAAACATTGTTTCACTTTTTTATTTAAAGATGAATATAATGGTGTTTGTGTTTGTATTAACTAAAAGGAAATAACATTCCTTCAAATTACATGTGGAGATTTTTTTTTTATTTTTATTATGTGTATTTTTGTACTTTTTTGTGTTTTTGTAGTCTGATGGCTCTTTTTTTTTTCTAGTTCATTGCAGTATGGAGCAAGAATGGAAATCACTCCGTCTCCAAGTGAACTCAAACTACACACTTATCTCACAATTTGTATTTGTAGGTTTTATTGGGCAACAGCAAATGCCTCAGTTAATTGGAACTTTCTTTTTATTTATTTATATTTTAACACTTGTGGGAAATGTTTTTATTTTGCACACAGTCAAGAAAGTCAAGAAATTACATACGCCTATGTTTATCATGATTATGAACCTAGCAGCTTCAGACATCATATACAGTACAACTGTATCACCACAAATTATATATTTTTATTTAACTGGTTTTAAAGAAATACAGTTTCATATGTGTTTTGTTCAAATGTTTTTCTTGCATTATGCAGGTTCTGTAGACTCCTATCTAATGGCAGCAATGGCCATTGATCGATTTGTCTCAATATGTTATCCTTTACGATATCCCACTATACTTTCTAACAGTGTTGCTTATAAAATGTGTGCTGTAGCTTGGATAGCTGGAATCGTTGTTCCGTTAGTAATTGTTCTTTACTCTTTCCCTCTACCTTACTGCGGTCCTAATAAAATTGTACATCTTTACTGTCAGCATGGTCTAGTAGCTCGCCTTGCTTGTACAGATACCTCCTTAACTTTAATTAGAGCTTTGATATTAGCATTTGTTGCCCTTCTGGGAAGTTTTTTTATTATTTTGTTTTCATATTTAAAAATAATCATTGCAGTCATCAAAATTGTTACAAAAAATACTAAGGAAAAGGCATTTTACACATGCAGTACACAGTTAATTGTTGTTCTAATTTATTACATTCCTAGATTATTTTCATATACTTCCTTATCAGTAAGCTTTAATATCCCAACTGATATCAATACTGCATTGGGGGTTTCTTACTGTCTTTTGCCTCCATTAGTAAATCCCATCATTTATAGTTACAGAACAAAAGAAATTAAAAATGAATTTTTAAAAAAAATTTCTTCAGCAAAAATTGTTCCTAAAAATAAAAAAATTGAGCATGGCTTAAGATCAGGAAAAAGGAATTCCACACATATAAAGTAGAATTACTGTTATTATATGCTATACCAGTTATTTCTTTTAGCAGAGATATTAAGACTATGTTTTTTCATACATGTTTAAAAGAAATATCTTGCAGGTCAGTTTCACACACAAACACTAAGATAAACATTTATAAAAGTCAAACACATGAATAAATAATTTTTATTTATTTATTGTAATTTAATATCTACATTGTATGCATAGTGTTTGAAATCATACATAATTATTTAATAAACTTATTACCACTTTTTCCCCAAATGTAAATTGGTAATCTTTAATTTAAGAAATGGTTGTTTTTTAATAAACATAATAAATGAAAAATAGGTGTTTCCAAAATTGATACTGATTCTGTTTATTGCACAAGAATTGCTGTTTAGACTACAAATCACATTAAACACTTCCTTCACTCCTGCACTTGCTCTAAAAAGTTTTTTTTGTAGTCACATGTCTATAATGTGCTAAATCTAGTGAGATACCCACAAATTTTCAAACAATTAATCTTCAGTTTTAGGCAATTATTCACATTTACTATTTATAAGATTATTTAATAGGTCATAGCAGTTTCCATTTACTGTCAAATGACTTACTGATCTGAGAGTTTCTTATGACCTTAAAACAAATATTAATAATGTTATCTTTGCTTCTCTTTCTACTTAATTCAAGTGCTACTTTTTAACTAAAATATTTCCTTACAGTAGGTAGGAAGTGTAACTTTTGTTCAGGCTTAAGAAAACTGACATTGTAACCTTATTATGACATCTTTTAAACAGATGAGATCAATTAAAAATCACATTTCCGCCTTCATAATTTTCAAAATAATAATAGCTCATCTCCAAGATTCTAGATCTAAGCAGAAGCACATTTTCAGGAGAACTCAGAATTAGTGCTGCAATACTGACATAGGACAATACTGTGGATTGATACAATAGGCTTGAATTCCAAATGCAAGAGCTTTTGACAACAATGCACCACATATACTTATGTACAGATAGATATTGATATACCTGTACATATAGTTAGGTCCATAAGTATTTGAACACTGATTAATTTTCATAATTTTGGCACTGTGCACCACCAGAATAGATTTGAAATGAAGCAATCAAGATGTGATTGAAGTGTAGACTTACAGTTCTAATTCAAGGGATTTAGCAAAAACATTGTATGAGCCTTTTAATAAAGACAGTCATTTTTATGCATGGTCCCCTGCCTCAATCAAACCACACCACACACCCCCCGCCCCAATTTGCAGGGGCTCAAAAGTATTTAGAGAAACTACCATAATCATGAATATAGGGGACATTTTCAGTATTTGGTTGAAAATCCTTTGCAGTCATTGACTACCTGAATCCTGGAACCCGTGGCCAATTCCAAGTGCAGGGTTTCCATTCAACTGATGCTTTGCCAGTCCTTTGTTGCAGCTGTCTTCAGGGGCTGCTTGATCTTTTGATTTTCTGTCTTCAGTTTTGTCTTCAGCAAGTTAAGTGCATCTCCAATTAGGATGAGGTCAGTTGATTGACTTGGCCATTGAAGAATATTCCATGTTTTTGCCTTTAAAAGCACTTGTTGTCAATCTGTACTGTGAAGCTTTGTCATATCGTTTCTGCAGAATTTGTCTGAATCTGAGCAGATGGTATAGTCCTGTACACTTCTGAATTCTTTCTGAAACTTCTCTCAGCACTCATGTCATCAAATAACACCAGTGACCCACTTTCATTGGTAGGCATGTATGCTTATGCCATAACACTGCCTCCACCATATTTCACAGGTGATGTGGGATGCTACAGATGATGAGCCGTTCCTCCTCTTCCCTATACTCTTCTATATTCATCATTCTGGTACATATTGATTTTAGTTTCATTTGTCCACAACTGGACTGGCTTTTTAAAAATATTTTCTGGTAAAGTCTAACCTGTAATTCCTATGCTTTAGGCTTACCAGTGGTTTGAACCTTAAACCCTCAGTCTTTACTTTCATGAAGTCTTCTCTTAATTGAAAACTTTGGAAATGATATTCCTACCTCCTGGTGAGTGTTCTTGACTTGGCTAAATGTTGTGAATTGTGTTTTATTCACCAAGGAAATAATTCTGTGATCATGCAGCAAAGTTGTCTTCCATGGTTGTCAAGGCCTTCTGGTGTTGCTGAGCTCATCAGTGTGTTCCTTCTCTTTAAGAATGTATCAAATGGTTGATTTCACCATTCCATGTGCTACTGCTATCTCTCTGATGGGTTTGTTTTGTTTTTTTCTGGAATCAACTCCAGACCTTCTACTTGTTTATAGTTAATGAAATAATGAGGAACCTGCCCACACCTGGCTATGGAACAGCTTGTCAATCAATTGTTCAAATGGAGGTATATGCATAAAAATGGCTGTTATTCCTAAATGGCTCATACAATATTTTCGTTAACCCCCTTGAAATAAAACTGAAAGACTACACTTATCACGTAATGATTTCTTCATTTGAAATCTATTGCAGTGGCATATAGAGCAAAAGTTCAGAAAATTTTGCCACTGTTCAAATACTTATGAATATAACTAAATATATATAGTGACCACCAGGGGGCACTGCAGCTCCCCAAACACCCGATACCAAAGGTTGGCCACAAGTCCAATGAGAATCAAAGGTTGAAATCATATGAAACTCTTCAAGGAAGCATTTCACACAACACAAGCACAGCCACAGTAAGTAGCCTTGAAATTCTCCTTTCTTTAGCACCTCCACTCATCATTGCAAGCATCAACCTCCTCTTATCAACTCTGATTCCCTGACTGAAGCAAGGCTGCTCTTTTATGTAAACCCTGGAAGCACTTCCGGTGTCCCAATATGGTTGCTCAGGAATGCTTCCAGGTACGACAGGAGACCAAAAAGGTAGGGCGCACAAATCCCCTCAGCAGCGCCCACAGAACCCAACAGGGCTGACACAAAGGAAAATAATTTAATTTACACACACACATATAATACAGAGGTACAGAAACATCATGACCCATGTTGTAAATGGCATTCTAACATCCTCTGATGAAAAAATTCCATTGTTAGATTTAACCGTAGAATTTGACACCGGGCGCAGTGGTAGCGTTGCTGCCTTGCAGCTAGCAGACCCGGGTTCGCTTTCCGGGTCCTCCCTGCGTGGAGTTTGCATGTTCTCCCCGTGCCTGCCTGGGATTCCTCTGGGTACTCCGGTTTCCTCCCACAATCCAAAAACATGCAGGTTATGTGGATTGGTGATTCTGAATTGTCCCTAGTGTGTGTTTGGTGTGTGTCTCCTGCAGTGGGTTGGCGCTCTGCCCGGGATTGGTTCCTGCCTTGCGCCCTGTGTTGGCTGGGATTGCCTCCAGCAGACAATTTCTGCATTCTTTGTAATTGTTCATCTGTCTTGTCATGGAGCACAGTTTAAACTTTTGACTAAAGGGTGTTATTTCTTGTCTAGAGGGCTCTAATAATGTTAAAAAACATATTTAGAAGGTCGTAAACAGGTTTTCCATGCTCTAACTGCGAAAATATTAGATTTATAAATAAAGAATCCTACTTTGTGGAAATTCATTTATCTGTCTGGAGCGGATTAACTGCGATAAACGAGGGTTTACTGTATAACTGTGTGGAGAATTTTTATAAACAGTGTGGGAGAGTTTCTAAGGGCTAAAAATATATAAAAATAACCATACAAACATATGGTTTCTACTTTGCAGATTTTCAGCTATCGCTGGGGGTTCTGGAACGCAATGCCCGCGATCGAGGAGGGATTACTGTACTTACTTGAAATAGAAAAGTTTTGTTCAAACTCGAATAAATGAACTGTGTCCTATGATTTTCTTTTTCGTAG
This sequence comes from Polypterus senegalus, assembly GCF_016835505.1. NCBI lineage: Eukaryota > Metazoa > Chordata > Cladistia > Polypteriformes > Polypteridae > Polypterus > Polypterus senegalus. The sequence goes on from NC_053155.1 coordinate 278,816,439, forward strand.
TACTGCTCCTCAATAAATAATTATATTCAGAGTTCAAATCACAAATAAGTACATGTCACATCAAACGAACCAGTTCATAGTGTTTTATGAAAGCATGACCATACAAGACTGACAGATTCTCCTAATTTTGAATATCCGTCATCTTGTCCCACCGCGAGCAAGTGCGGACATGCAATGGTTTTTCATGTTCACACTTGCTTTGATACGTTCGGACAATGCACTGACATGTTTGTGCTACATGTATTTTCATGCATTCTTACGTGTGACTCTTTTAATGACACATTTTACCTTTTTGTTCGCAAAGTTTGGTATGTAATGTGTTTTTTATCAAAAAAGTGTTTTTTTGAATAATTTTACTTCTTAATTAGGTATCTATTGGAATCATAGATATTTTGAAGTAACAAACAAATAGTAGTAGTAAGGGGGTGTTTTTTGCTGTCATCGACCCCCAAACTTTTTTATTGAAACTATCGACCCCTAGAAAGTTCAAATTGACCCCAGGGGGGCGATATCGACCACTTTGGGAACTCTTGGTCTAGATTGTGGGCTGATTCAGTAAAATTAATGGTGATTTCAACTAAATTAAATAATGACAAAATATTGTTGTGATCAGCATCATTCCCTGTAATAATTAACAGATCTGTTTTATCTTTGTTTAAAGACAAGTAGTTCTCATCCATCCACTCCTTTAATTCACTAACACAACTAATTGAAGACAACATTGGAGAAACTCCATTTGGTGAATAGGAAAGGTATAACTGGGTGTCATCAGTGAATGAGTGAAAATTAACATTATATTTTCTAATGATAGATCCCAGTTGAAGCGTGTAAAATGAAAACAGTAAAGGTCACCATATCTCACTTCTGTGTATAATGATGGAGTACTGTCAGCACATTTCTGTATGTACTGGAATCGATTTGATCAATAAGAACTAAACCAGGCAAGGACATTGCCAGTAAGTTTAATGTCATTTTCCAGCATGTGTAGTAAAAGAGAATGGTCAATGGTGTCAAATGCTGCATTCAAGTCTAACAATAAATTTAACAATTAACACTAGAATTACCAGAGCCTACGAAAAAACTCGTAAATCCGTCCCACCTTAAATCGCTTCTTAAAACCGTTCTCACCTCTCCACCAGCGTCTTTTGTTAATCTAAATGTGCTGATAAAAGAAAAGCTGCAAGTACCCAGCTATTCCATCCCCCACCAATTTAGAACGTGCACAAACTTCTCCCAGCTCATGCCTTGATTGATTTTCTGGGAGTGAAGTGGAGTTTTAGAGTGGAAATAATAGATCCTTATTTGGAACACACGCATTTCATGTCTGTTCCGTTTCTACAGTAATCTGTGTAAGCACATTGTTAAAACAGAAACGTTTTTTATATTCTAGTAGTAGATGACAAAATGTAGGCATAAACTATATAATATATGAAGCCTGAAGTCCAAATATCAAAAGAAATATTTTCACAGAAGGTACAAATCTAACACAACAATTGCGCTTTTTCTCAAAAATATAACTGCAGAAACAAAAAGCCGCCTTAACATGCGACTTTGACAATTGCTTATTATGACTTCCTCCATGGTGCAATTGAGTCAACTGCCGACGGGGAATCAAAAGGTCGCGAGTTCGATCCTGCACCTCTCTGTTTTGAGAAGTAAACTGCTCTTAGTCTTACTATTTTGGAATAAAAACATACATTTGATCTCAGTCTGTAACAGCCAGTGTAATTTATGATACTTGTAAAGGTTAGCTTTGTTTTCTTTTTTTAGTCAGTTTTATTATCTCGGCCGCGTTCACGAGCCCAAATACACCCCACCCCCGCATCTGATACTGCTGTTTTCACATAGACATGCTGTAACAGAGGTAAACTCAGCTCCCTTCTACATTGGAGCAAGAATGCACATACCATTGCTTGCATACTAAAGTGTCAGCAGGCACTTTTCGTGGCATTACACACAGTTTTGCGCATGCCCTCTGCACACTACTTGTGACTTTAGGCTTTAGGAAGTAAGTAAATAAATAAAGGTAAATCGTGTCATAAAATGAATTCTTCAAAATGTCACATATATTTGTCTCTTTCTTTTTTAAAAATGTGCGTTGATCACCGCCAGCATGTTGTAGCATCTGCCTACCTGCATGTTCTTGTGTACACTGAATAAGAGACAAATATACAGTCTGACTGAGAGAATCAGACTGAAAAAAAGCAAACATTTAGAAATGCCATACTTTTACAGCTGTTTGTTTTCAAATAATATTGCATTTGTGCGATAATGTTTTCACATATATTGTATCTTTCTTTCAGGTGTGTAATAGAAACCACACCATAGAGAGAAATGCAATATTATTTGAAAACGAACAGCGTTAATTATTTGGCACGGACATGCTCAAAAAATACATGTGTAATGCCACAAAAAGTGCATGCAGACATGTCCGTGCCAAATAAATAACATTCGACGTTTTGAAGAAATCATTTTATGACACGATTTACCTTTATTTATTTACTTACTTCCTAAAGCCTAAAGTCACAAGTACTGTGCAGAGGGCATGCTCAAAACTGTGTGTAATGCCACGAAAAGTGCCTGCTGACACTTTAGTATGCAAGCAATGGTATGTGCATTCTTGCTCCGATGTAGAAGGGAGCTGAGTTTACCTCTGTTACAGCGCGTTTATGTGAAAACAGCAGTATCAGATGCGGGGGTGGGGTGTATTTGAGCTCGTGAATGAAGCCGAGATAATAAAACTGACTAAAAAAAAAAACAAAAAACAAAGCTAACCTTTACAAGCATCATAAATTACACTGGCTGTTACAGACTGAAATCAAATGTATGTTTTTATTCCAAAATAGTAAGACTAAGAGCAGTTTACTTCTCAAAACGGAGAGGTGCAGGATCGAACTCGCAACCTTTTAAATCCCAGTCGGCAGTTGAGTCAATTGCACCACGGAGGAAGTCATAATAAACAATTGTCAAAGTCGCATGTTAAGGCGGGTTTTTGTTTCTGCGGTTATATTTTTGAATAAAAGCGTAATTGTTGTGTTAGATTTGTACCTTCTGTCAAAATATTTCTTTTGATATTTGGACTTCAGGCTTCATATATTATATAGTTTATGCCTACATTTTGTCATCTACTAGTAGAATATAAAAAAGTTTCTGTTTTAACAATGTGTTTACACAGATTACTGTAGAAACGGAACAGACATGAAATGCGTGTGTTCCAAATAAGGATCTATTATTTCCACTCTAAAACTCCACTTCACTCCCAGAAAATCAATCAAGGCATGAGCTGGGAGAAGTTTGTGCACGTTCTAAGTGGGTGGGGGATGAAATAGCCGGCTGCTTGCAGCCTGCTTTTTATCAGCAAATTTAGATGACAAAAGACGCTGGTGGAGAGCTGTGAACGATTTTAAGAAGCGATTTAAGGTGGGACTCTAGCAAAATTAATATTTCTTTAAAAAGAAGTAAGCGCCTGTTTTTTTCAATGAATTCCCATTTGTTCTTCAGCAGATTTAGTGCCAGTTCACTTTACAATGCTTAAAATAAACTCTACATAATCATTTGGGATCAGAAAAGAAGAAAGTGATTTTTCATGTAATGTGACAGACAGAAATTCTTATTTTCAAAATAAGACAAATTGGTAAATAAAAGAAATGGAATGTATGTGACATTGTTTTCTCTGTAATAATCTGCTATGTAGGTAAACTCAGCAAAAATATGCTGTGTACTGTATCTTATAATGTTTTATTCTTCATATTAATAATGTGAAATATAGCATCACAAACATTATATGTTTATATTTTATGTATTTCATACTTGTTTTACACATTTATGGTGCATAAGTGTTTTTATACTACATTTTGTTCTTTTGTTCCAGAGTGTTTTGTGGTAAAGTTGAAAAATGTTTATTGTGCTCCATTCTGATGTTGCTATTTCTGAAGTATTGCTTTAACAACAAAAACAATTGTCAGGAATTTTTTACTATAAAAGTAAAATATTCAGTTGTTTAAGTGTCTATCCAAAAACACGGGAATGCATAATTGAACATTGTAAATCCTGACAGTAATACCAAAATTGTGTATATTTATTTAAAACATTTCAGAAATAATTTACTTGCATAACTAATAAATGTTGATATCTATTCAAAAGTTTGTTTTTAATAATACATCCTAAATACATTTTGGAATAGATCTAGATAAATTGATTATAGTATTGTGTATTTTTAATTATCTAAAATATATTTAGAGATCACTATACAATACTTTAGACAGAGATAACCTTTTTTTCCTGTTTCTATTCCAGGTACATTCAATGTTTAATATGCATAATATTCTACTAACTCACTGTAAAACAATACCAAAGTAAGATTTTTGTACAAACATCCAGCAGTTTAAACAAAGGCAAGTTTCTGAATACAATGTTGTACCTGGACACCCTTTAACCACTTAACCTTATGGCTCAGTGTAGCCCTAAAGTAGTGTTCATAAGAGTCAATTATCTTTTAGTTTCATTAAAAGAAGTTGGATATTGATTTATAACTTCATTGTCCATGTTCTCTGTGTTCTGATTTTGAAGGCCATTGTGGATTGCATCAATTGCAAGTTGTATCAGTTGCATCAATTGCCATTTAATGAGTGAGAACGCAAGTTCAAAGAGTTAGCTTACTTCTTCTTCAAACTATACTGTTTTTTCCTTATACTCATAAAAAATATGAAGGTCCCTGAAAGCTGTTATTGGGGATTCTTTTTGGGCAAAATGAGAAGTCAGGTATTTATTAAGTAAATTGTAACAGTTTCCAATATGTTCTGGTAATGAACAGACTTATCTGAAAGTAACACACCACATCAGGCACTCATTACCTTGTCCATATATCAGAACTACTCCAACCAGAAGTGAATGCCAGCTGTTCAAAAAACTTAATCAAAAATCTCATCCTTTTTACTGTTGTACTTCATTATTAGCCATTAAAATGAATGCTATTCATTAATTCATTCTAGTAGGATAAACTAGTGTGCGGATATTTGCTGCATGATGCCTACAATGGAGTTTTACATCAGGTGATTCGATGTGGCTAGTATGATCCCTGACGGTGACCACCAGTCAACAACTTTCCACACAGCATCATAAAGCTGTGGTGATAGAACAGGTTACCTTGAACTTTGTCCATAATAAGACATAGTTGATGCAGATGTGACAGATTGTTTGGTTTTGGCTTTTTTAAAAGCAATGCTTTTATTCTTCAGCGGGCTTGGTAGCATTCCCTAACACCAGCTGTTTAGGCCAGTTTCAATGTAACTGAGATTGCAATCTAAAACCAAATGGGATGGGGGCAACATCAGGCTGATTGATGATCCAAATAAAGTACTGCCCTATAACTCTAATCTTTTACAGCTTGTCTGTTCTTTCTTGACAGTACAGGTGCCTTCAGTCCCTGGTAGCCCAGTATGCTCATACTGTACCCAAGCAAAATTCTTCCAAGTAAATCACCATAAATGTTGCATCCTATTAACCAGGAATTTAAAAAAGAAGTTTATGTTACTGGTGTGGATGAGTGATGTGCTTATCCAGCAGCTAAAATTCTCCCAGGATATGATAAACATTAACAAAAATGGTTGTTGATGTGACTGTCTGTTGTAATAGTCATGGTTGTGGTGCTTGAACTCCAGACACAGGACATCTTCATGACATATTCATACATATCCATATCTAAAGTCTGCATAAAACAAACTCCTGACCTTCACAGTGCCCCAGCAGCCCAATAATATCAATCAATATATGAAGATATTAAGATACAAAAACAATATATATGCAGTGCATTTCAGTTTCTGTTCCTTTGAGTAATTAGTAACACAGATCAACTGTGGATTAACTCCGCACATGTAAAGAGGAGATTAAAATAGACCATTTCTTCATCCTTGTGGGAGTATTAAAAAGTTATAAATACCATTGTTTCACATAATGCCAGTAGAAGTACACCCACGCTTCAGAAATGCTGTTTTTATAAAAAGAAATATTGATTTATAAAATAAGAAAAGATGAACATTGCCTAAGTAATTAATATTCCAGGTAAGGAAACCAACCCTCACAGACATATTTTTCAATATTAAAAGACACATGTCATGGACGCTTTAAACCTTGTATGCAGTTTACGTTGTTAGATTTAAGTATTAACTTCAATAAATGCAAAAATGTATACTTTTAAGTATCAAAGTAAGCTTTTCTATTATAGCCATTCCTTTGTTATAGAAACAAGGATGCATATATTTTTAACACTTTACTATATTAACTTTGAATTTAGCCAGCTTACATGAAAAAACACTCATGCAGTAATTTCACTTGTTTATGTAAAGATAGATATAATGGTGTTTGTGTTTCTATTAACTACAAGGAAATACTGATTCCAAAAATGACATCTGGAGATTTTTTTTTAATTTCTGTTTTTTGTAATTTTGTATTTTTTTGTGCTTTCACGGTCTGATGGCTCTTTTTTATTTTCTAGTTCATTGCAGTATGGAACAAGAATGGAAATCACTCCAATTCCAAATGAACTCAAACTACACATCTATCTCACAATTTGTATTTGTAGGTTTTATTGGGCAACAGCAAATGCCTCAGTTAATTGGAACTTTCTTTTTATTTATTTATATTTTAACACTTGTGGGAAATCTTTTTATTTTGCACACAGTCAGGAAAGTCAAGAAATTACATACGCCTATGTTTATCATGATTATGAACCTAGCAGCTTCAGACATCATATACAGTACAACTGTATCACCACAAATGATATATTTTTATTTAACTGGTTTTAAAGAAATACAGTTTCATATGTGCTTTGTTCAGATGTTTTTCTTGCATTTTGCAGGTTGTGTAGACTCCTATCTAATGGCAGCAATGGCAATTGATCGATTTGTCTCAATATGTTATCCTTTACAATATTCCAGTATACTTTCTAATAGTGTTGCTTATAAAATGTGTGCTGTAGCTTGGATATTTGGGCTCATTTTTCCATTATTACTTGTTCTTTACTCTTTCCCTCTACCTTACTGCGGTCCTAATAAAATTGTACATTTTTACTGTCAGCATGGCCAAGTAGCTCGCCTTGCTTGTACAGATACCTCTTTAACCATAACAAGAGGTCTGATATTAGGATTCGTTGCCCTTCTGGGTAGTTTGTTTATTATATTGCTTTCATATTTAAAAATAATAATTGCAGTCATCAGAATTGTTACAAAAGATAGCAAGGAAAAAGCATTTTACACATGCAGTACACAGTTAATTGTTGTTATGATTTATTATATTCCTAGATTATTTTCATATGCTTCCTTACAAGTAAGCTTTAATATCCCAACTGACCTCATTACCGCTTTAGGGGTTTCTTATTGTGTTTTGCCTCCATTAGTAAATCCCATCATTTATAGTTACAGAACACAAGAAATTAGAAATGTATTTTTTAAGATAATTTCTTCAGCAAAAATTATTCCTAAAAATGAAAAAAATCAGCTTGGCTTAAAAGGAGGCAAAAGGAATTCCACACGTGTAAAATAGAATTATTTTAGCTGAACTATTGAGATTTTGTTTTATCATACTTTTTTAAATGAAAGATCTTTCTTGTCACTTTCACACACAAACACTTAGAGAAACTTTGATTTATAAAAGTTACACAAACACATGAATAAATAATTTGTAATTATTGTAATTTAATACTGTATCTACACTGCATTCATCATTTTTGAATCAATTATTTAATAAAATTATTACAACTTTTTACTCAAATGTAAATTGGTAATCTTAATTTCACATAATTTGAATAAATGCTTGTTTCATTTAATTTTTTTAATAAAAGTAATATATTAAAACTAGGTCTTTAAAAAGTTTGATATTGATTATATTTACTGTACTAGAATTGTTTAGATTACTAAACACATTAAACACTTCCTCTACTCCTCCTATATAGTCTAGTGAAATTCCTACAGATTTGCAAAAATCTATACCTCTGCAATTTTACACAATGATTCACATTTACTTTTTCAAAGATCATTTAATAAAACAATAGTTTTCATTTACTTGCTGATCTGGGAGTTCATTATGACCTTCAAAGAAATAATCATTTACTGGTTAAATCTGACTTATCTGACTTGGTTGCCTTTCTACTTGATTTTGGTGTTCCTTTTCATAGTACAAATTTTCCAAGCACTACATAGGTGAAACTTTTGTAAGTCAGTCTTCAGAAATCTGAGATGATAATCTTCTGCCAACACCTTTTGAAGAATAGAGACCAAGAACAGTCAGACTGGGCTAACTGCACCATCTCTAATAAGATAACAGAGCATATTTTCAGTTCACTCTGGAGTGCCTTTCATCGGGATTCTTTTCCTTCTTGAAAGTGACTTCAGTGCAAGGTTTTTAGCTTACAGCAAAATATAACCACATCTAATGCTTCTCCCTTCATAATAATAAAAATAGTAATAATAGCCTATCTCTAAGATTCTGGCTGAATTAATAAGCTGTAAATATGCTTTATGTGCAAGTAAACTTTCAGTAGAACTCACAATTAGTGTATCAATACTAACATATAATAATACTGTGCATTGATGCAATAGGCTTGAATTACAATGCCTTGTCAATAAAATGCAAAGATCCGTGTGTGTGTGTGTGTGTATATATATATATATATATATATAATTATATATATTGAGTTATATATAACTCAAATCAATGATAATTTCTGATTTGTTATTGACTGAACAGTTAGACATTATTTTGATCCTTTTCAGTGACTAGTGTTTGATGAAGGCACTATACTAATTTAAGGCTGATAGAAAACAGAAGATTAGTATATCTCATCTCATTTAAGAAAAGAAAACAATTAGTTTACAGTATGAAAAATAAAACTGAAAAAGTGAACAGATGAAAAAAGATAAACTTATGAACTTATTAGCAAGGATGGGAAGTATAAATGTGTGTTCTGATATAGACATCATTAAAGATGTAGCAGATAATTACACATGTTCTGTCTTGAGAGTGTTGAGAAAGAATCTGATCACCCTACCTATATAATTTGACAAAGCATCATTTCCAGACCCCAAATCATTTGATAATCATCACTAAATGCTGTCTTTCTGCAGCATTTGTTCCAATACAATGTTGCACTTTATTGGTTGTACTGTACAGTACGTAAACAGTTTACATGTACTGGCTACACATGATTATGAGACAGTTAAGTGGGCTTGGGTTAGTAAATTAATGATTACATTTCACAGAAAGAATATTTAGAATGGCCTCTGTTGTCCTGTTCCATGCATCCTTTGGAATGGAGCTGGGATGATTTGATGATAATGGCATTTTGTTCTGTCCTGTCCAAACGTTTTAAGGTTGTAATGATGTCACAAAAACATAGGCAAATTACTATTAAAAGTAATATAAGTATAAAAATTGAATTTATGTTTACTGAATTAAAACCTTGAACCTGTTTGTAACATTTCGAAATAAAAATGGAGAGGATAGTATAACGGGGTAATTGAGCTAGCCTTCTTGTTAAAAAGCTCAGTGGCAGGGAACTGGTGTTGATCATTTTACAATAACTATTAACAATGTTATTAAGACTTATTTTCCTCTTAATGAAAAGAATACCAAATGATAACATTAAACAAATGTAGTAATATGCTCAAACTTGTAAAAAGATGTCATTAAAGTTCTGTCTACTTTAAAACAATGTATTTTCTTTAAGAAGACAACGGTTTCTAGAACTTCTTACTGCTTTAATCTACTATATATCAAGATATCAAGCTATTGCTCTTACTAGTCTTCATTTGCTTGGAGCACTCAACTATCTCCATTCTTCAATTGGACATCCCTGGCATTATCTCAGAAGAACCTCATGTGTTGACATGAAGGTATACAAACTGTTAGAGGTCCACCTGGTGTTGGGAGGCAGTTTTTCAAATAAATGGGATGGGGTATAGCATGAGAGAGAGAGAGACAGAGAGAGACAGACAGATAGGGGATTGGTATGTGAAGACTTGTTTGGTCTTTTTTTCTTGATGATTTAGATGGTGGGTCAATGAGTAAGCACTCCACCTGCAAGCCAGGGACAATAACAACACGATGCATTCATTTATTTTTACCAGGTTTAAACAATAATATAAAATGACATTGAGTTAGCTGTTTTCTTTTTATTATATTTGCTTATCTTTTAAAAATGCTTTGTCATAACAGTTTACTATAATAAAATCACCCTTTCTCTAAATATAACAAAATGTGTCATAGGAACCTAAAAGCTCTTCATTACAATTTGCAATCTAGGATAATAAACTGCAATAATCTTCCAAAATATCCCTATAATTAAGAAATATTCTTAGTTTTCCATCATTTCAATTGTGAATTGTGATTTTCTCACCTATACTTATTTTAATAAAATGCAAACTACTGTTCAGGTCAACTTTCTAATCTCGTTACACTTTATATTCCATCACAAACATCATTTCTTTATAGAACTTAAATTATTTAGACAAATTTTGGAGATTTGGAAATAGAATTCATTTTCTATAAGAAGATACCTAGTTTATGCAACTACTACTGCTTTAAACTACCATATGTTTAGGTCAAAGTTTAATATGCTGCCATTAGTAGTCCTCATATACTTGGGATGCTTAACCATCTCCACATTCAGCAATTGGACATGTCTGTCATTATCTTAGAAGAAACTCCTGTGTAAACTCCACACTGCCCGGTGTTTGGAGGCAAGTTCAGGCAAAGTTTCAAATAAATGGGATATGGTATAGCATGTGGTAGAGGGTTTATGAGGTTGGTATGAGTAGAACTTGTTAGGTCCTTGTACTTGATATTTTTGGTTTTGGGGGCAAATGGGTAAGCAATTCACCTGCATTATAAAAAAAAAAACTGGATAGTCAAGTAGTAGTCAGCGGAAGTGGAAAAAGTTCTAAAAAATCAACTCAAGTACAAGCATTACTTTGTAGAGAAAAGTTAAAGATATCTGACTTGGAAACTACTGAAAAAATCAATTATTATCAAACAACAAATAATCTCCAATATCCATGATGTGCATTACAAAATATAAACAAATATGCACAGCAACAAGTCAGACAGACAAATAGTGTGCATAGCAAACGGTGCACTGTACTTTATATTGCAACTAGCAAAATACCCACGCTTCGCAGCGGAGAAGTAGTGTGTTAAAAAAGTTATGAAAAATAAAAGGAAACATTTTAAAAATAACATAACATGATTGTCAATGTAATTATTTTGTCACTGTTATGAGTGTTGCTGTCATATATATATATATATATATATATATACACACACACACACATATATATACATATATACATATATACATATATATATATACAGTATATGTATATATACACATACATACATATTATATATATATATATACACATATCTACATATATATACTGTATATAGCAAAATCCCTGCGCTTCGCAGTGACGAAGCACTGCTTTTAAATTTTTATTAAGAAGAAAAGAAAACCTTTTTAAACTGAGTGAAAATATACCAATAACTATCTGTTAAGGATCTCTTTGTATACCACGTTGTCAGTTCAGCACTCCGGTTGTAATATGACCAAGCTGTGCTAGCTTACTCTTGAGAATGCAACGTATAGTTGTCCAGGAGAAAAGCAATGTTGCCTCAAATCAATGGCAACCTTTTGTAGGGTCTGTCCCTGAGACTTATTAATTGTCATCGCGTAGCAGAGCCTTACCGGAAATTTGAGGCATTTGAATTGAAATGGGAGATCAGAGGGTATAACGGTGATGCGAGGAATACATTCAGAGTGTGGTGCTCTGCTGTATTTTTGTGTAGCTGCCTTAACACAGCTTCTCCGCTGCTTTATAAACGAACGCGATATAAGGCCGTCATGTCTCCTTACTTCGCGGTTCTGTACTGTTATATTGTTCGTTTAACACGATTGTTATAGTTATTGTGTAGCTATTCAAGACTTACTTTACTGTTCAGGTACCCATTTCCTTTATTTAATCCGCGGCTTGTACACTTTTTTTTGTTCGTTTATTACGATTATAGATATTTATTGATTTCCTTCTTTAGCTGACTGCCTGCTCATATAAGGCGCTCCGCTGGTTTTTTGTGAAGCAGCCTTTACACAGCTTCTCCGCTGTTTTATAAACGAACGACATATAAGGCCATCCTTTTTCTTTGCTTCGCCAAGGAAGCTGCCTTTTTATTTAATCCACGGGTTCTCCGCTGTTTTATTGTTCGTTTATTACGATTGTTAAAGTTCTCTTTATATAGTACGTTGTCAGTTCAGCACTCCAGTTGTAATATGACGAAGTTGCGCGAGCTCACTCTTGAGAATGCAACGTATAGTTGTCCAGCAGAAAAGCAATCTTCCCTGAAATCAATGGCAACCTTTTGTAGGGTCTGTCCCTGAGACTTATTAATTGTCATCGTGAAGCAGAGCCTTACTGGAAATTGGAGGCATTTGAATTGAAATGGGAGATCAGAGGGTATAACGGGGATGCGAGGAATACATTTAGTGTGGAGAAACTCTAGAGACAGCGTGTGTATTAACTTGTGGATTTTTCTGTGAGTATGTGGTGGCAGCGTGACGAAGTTGCTTCCGCCAGACCGCGTTAGCTGTGGAGCTCAGCTTGTGTAATGCGTTTTTTGAACAGGTTTGATGCATGGAAGTGATCACTCGTACTGCGTTCAGTCAGTTCACGTGAACTGCTCTCTTGTGTGATGTTGCGATGTCCATGGCTTTATTTAATGTTAGCTAAGACCCGGGACTTAAAAGTTTCTTGCTACAGCAATTTTAACTCCTTGTCTTCTCATTAAACTTGTATCTCGCGAATAAAGTATTCGACGAAGGCATACACACGGCAGCGGTAGCGTGTCTATAAACTTAATTTAAACTTACGGTTTACACTGTGCTTTGTTTCTGCACTTGCTGCACTTCTGAATAAACTTGTATGCGTTTTTCTTCAGCGCTCTGTGGAGCTCTTCCTTGTTTTCAACGTACTGCGTTCACAGTCGGTTCGTGGGAGGCACGTGGGAGGCGTGATGATATGACATGCAACTCCGCCCCCCACGCCCATTGAGCTGAAGTCCATTACAGTATATGGAGAAAAATAGGTTCCAGTTATGACCATTACGCGTAGAATTTCAAAATGAAACCTGCCCAACTTTTGTAAGTAAGCTGTAAGGAATTAGCCTGCCAAATTTCAGCCTTCTACCTACACGAGAAGTTGGAGAATTAGTGATGAGTGAGTGAGCCGTCTGGAGTTTTTTTGTTTTTTCTGTCCCCCCTGGCCACTGAACCTTACTCTAATTCGATGTTAATTAATGTTGATTTATTTTGTTTTATAATTGTGTCTTTCATTTTTCTATTCTTTAATATGTAAAGCACTTTGAGCTACTGTTTGTATGAAAATGTGCTATATAAATAAATGTTGTTGTTGTTATCAGTCAGTCAGTCAGTGAGGGCTTTGCCTTTTATTAGTATAGATTAAATAAAAAACAATAGCCTGTAAGTCTATAAAATAAAAAAAAATCCAGAACAATGTAAACAAAACACACAGCAATCTTATTCATTTTAACTTGCAGTTATCACGGTACACTTCTGTCATAAGATTCTTACAAAAATTTTCCATATATTGTGAAATGACTAGACAGACACAGAAAGAGGATTGGGGGCAGCTGCCCGTGTACTTGAATTAGGCTGCCAAAATTGAAAGGCTGGTTCCATAGAACAGGTCTCAACAGACTTCAGTCCAACAATAGATGGCGGTTTTAAAGCCGGGCAGGGAAAGAGATGTCATGAACTGGAAATGATGTCATCAGGCCCAGAACCGGAAGTGACATCGTCAGTGCCGGAACCAGAAGTGATATCATTTGTTTTGGAACTGTATGTGATGTCCTCGAGTCCAGAAGGATTTTCCCGTGGTTGGTCTGCCGATGAAAAAGAGGATTAGTGCACCCTACCACCCCCAGTTCTGGCATGGATTTATCCCTTTGTGAGCTCTTCAGCTGCCTCCCATGCGCATGTGTGTGACAATATATGGAAATATATTAATAATAATATGGTCAGCCAAAATGAATACCTGAATTAATGGATGGTGCAAATATTAAAACCTGTGATACTTTGTCCTTTTGTAGATTTGCTTTGGAAATGTATGCTTTAGTGGGGTTGCTTGACCAACTAGGTGAAAAGGGCAAGGTTGAATTGCACTGTGGCTGAAACGTGAGTTGATGTTCTTGCAAGCTGCCTCGCAATCTCATAGTCTTGCTTTATCTTCTCATGGTACATTACTGTTCCAATACTCTATGAGTTTGAGGTTCATCATCAGTTGTAAAGCACATTGTACTCCCATCCTCTGGAATGAGAATTAAAGTTATGGAACCAGACCATGTGTTTTACTGTTAGAAATTTACAATGATAAACAAAATATGAATTTAATACTGCTGCTATGTACCTAATTTAGATCTTGTTTAAAAATGTGTTATAATGTACTGTTGATGAACTATGTACAAAACCTTAAATCCATAAATCCAAATACCAATTTTTCTATTAAATGTCAAAAATCAACTGATTAAAAGATAGAATATACATTTCTTTTAGACTAAATGATGTTTCTCTAATTAATTGTGTCAGTGAATTAAAAGAGTAGATGAATAAGAACTCGTCTCTAAATACCGGAGACATAGAAATGCTATTTTTTGGGGGGAATGGTGCTGACCGCAACAATATTCTGTCACTTTTTAACTTAATTTGAATCCCCAAGAGTTTTATTATATCAGTAAACAATTTAGGAGTTATTTTTGACACTAGCATGGTTTTTAATTAAAACACACATTACATGTTTTTTCCATTTTAAAAATAGATTAAGACATTTTCTAAATATACACAATACTGGGAAATTAATTAATGCATTTATTTCTAATACAGTTAAGTATTGCATGGTGTAATTCATTGGATGTTCAAATTGTTCTTTATGCAGCCATGCAGTTAATTGAAAATGTGTCTCTTGTACAGAGATGGCAATACCTTCGAGGGGCCCTGAGATTGATCCACAGATACACATGTGTTGCATAATGAAAAGAGATTCCCCTTCAATCTTTTAAATAAAGGTTGAAGACAAACTTCTTTAGCCTAGTATAAACTGACTACAGCTGCTGATTAGCTGTGCATAATGCATCTTTGTAAATCATTTGTAGAAAAAATATAAGAAATACTGTAATTGTAAATCATTACAATACAATACAATTTAATCTGTATAGCCCAAAATCACACAAGGAGTGCCACAATGGACTTTAACAGGCTGTGTCTTTTGACAGCCCCCCAGCCTTGACTCTTTAAGAAGACAAGAAAAAACTCCCTAAAAAAACCTTGTAGGGAAAAAAAAATGGAAGAAACCTTGAAAAAGGCAGTTTAGAGAGAAAGACCTTTCCAGGTAGGTTGGGCATAAAGTGGGTGTGAAAAAAGATGGTAAACACAATACAACACATAATGCAAAACACAGTTATTCTCAATACAATACAATAATAATAATACAGCTAGAGAGCAAAATGCAAGAGTAAATGCATATCAAATGATACGATTCAGATTTGTTTAGAGTTCCGGAGACCTTGGCCATCAAGTTGCCTTCCCCCTATTGGCCATTCCACAGCTGAGTCAGTGCTGGGCCAGCCAGTCTGTTGAAAGGACCCTGCACACACAGTGCCACATTTGAATACCGAGAAAAAAAACAGAATAGGTGAGGGTTAGTAACACATTTTAACTATCATATTATTTATGTTTTAGTGCTAATAACTAGCGACAAGGATGCAGTATGCACAGTTAATCAACAGGTCTAGTCAAGGTACGCTAAACTGAGTCTTCAGCTGGGATCTGAAAGCTGAGACAAAAGGGGCATCTCTTATAGTACCAGGCAAACCATTCCACAAGTTAGAGGCCATGTAACTAAAACCTTGACCTCCCACTGTTATTTTATTAATCCTTGAAATCATAAGCAGATCAGCAACTTGAGATCTTAATGCATGTTCTGGTTTGTAAGTCATGATAAGTTTAGATAAGTAAGCTGGACCTTGGTCATTTAAGGCTTTATATTTTAAAATTAAGATTTTTAAATCTTCCCTAAACCTAACCGGGAGCCAGTGTAAAGATTTAAGAATTGGAGTTATGTGTTCATATTTTCTTGTTCTTGTCGTACTAGGTTGTTGTACTGTGTTAGCCATTATGAATGTAGAGAAAAGCCAAGCAAAATGACACCTTTTATTGGCTAACTAAAAAGATTACAGTATGCAAGCTTTCGAGGCATCTTGCCTGAAGAAGGGGCCTGAGTTGCCTCGAAAGCTTGCATACTGTAATCTTTTTAGTTAGCCAATAAAAGGTGTCATTTTGCTTGGCTTTTCTCTTGTTCTTGTAGTAATTCATTTTGGATTAACTGGAAGCTGTAAAAAGAACAATTTGAATATCCAGTGAACACTGCATTGCAGTAGTCAATTTTACTAGAAATAAATGCATGAATTAATTCCTCAGTATCCTGCATATTTAGAAAATGCCTTACATTCCCAACATTTTTAAGATGGAAGAAACATGTTTTGGACAATTTGGTAATGTGTGCTTTAAATGACATGCTAGAGTCAAAGATAATGTCTAGATTGTGGGCTGATTAACTAAAATTAATGGTGATTCCAACTAAATTAAATAATGACAAAATATTGTTGTGATCAGCATCATTCCCTCTAATAACTACAGATCTGTTTTATCTTTGTTTAAAGACAAGTAATTCCCATTCATCCACTCCTTTAATTCACTAACACAACTAATTAAAGACAATATTGGAGAAACTCCATTTGGTGAAAAGGAAAGGTATAATTTGGTGTCATCTGTGAGCGAGTGAAAATTAGCAATGTGTTTTCTAATAATAGATCCCAGTTGAAGCATGTAAAGTGTAAGCAGTAAAGGTCACCATATCTAACTTCTGTGTATAATGATGGAATACTATCAGCACATTTCTGTACGTACTGGAATCAATTTGATCAATAAGAACTAAACCAAGCAAGGACATTACCAGTAAGTGCAATGTAATTTTCCAGTATGTGTAGTAAAAGAGAATGGTCAATGGTGTCAATATAGTATGTACTTTGACCAATGTAAAAGGAAAAGTGGAATTTCTCAAGTGAATTGTGATGCGTAAGGTATGTTTGAAGCTGACTGGGGACTAGCTTTTAAGTATTTGAGTATTACTTTACATAACTAACGCTACTCTATTCTGTTTCTCTTCTCATTATCGGATTATAGCACTTGTTGCCACTGTTGTACTACCAAGCTGTTCTCCAGCCCATAGAAAAGTAATGTAAGATAAAGGAGCATTGGAATCATCAGACAAAAAAGATTCTGTCATCAGATTGGGCAGACTCTACCTTAGAATTCCCAGGAGTGGGTGCATGGCTAGTTGGCTTAGGTCTCTAGGACTGTAACTGTGTCTGACTTTGTCTTTGAATTTCTGTTACAGTTGACCATGGACCCTCCAGAGGTTTATTTTGTCCAGGAATGCTGCTGTCTGGAGTTTTCATTTTCCTAACATGCAAGGTCATTTGGCTCAAATTCAACAAATAATTAGTAGTACTGGGATCCACTTATGTTAATCAGTTCCAAACTACATTGTGATCCTGCGTCTTTATGTGTTTTAATTCTGTATTTAGTAATTTGTAAAATTAATACTTACATTTTATCTGAATACTACACATGTGCACTTATTGAAAAGCGTTATACAAAAAATAAACTGGATTGATGTTATTTGAATACTACCACACAGCTACATGTTCATGTTGAGCTTTAGCTAACTTCTGCCTTGCATATATATAAACTCTAGCAAAATTCATATTTCTTTAAAAAGAAGTAAGCACCTGTTTTTTTTCAATAAATTCCCATTTGATCTTCAGCAGATTTAGTGTCAGTTCACTTTACAATGCTTAAAATAAACTCTACATAATTATTTGGGATCAGAAAAGAAGTAAGAAAGTGATTTGTCATGTAATGTGACAGACAGAAATTCTTATTTTCAAAATAAGACAAATTGGTAAATAAAAGAAATGGAATGTATGTGACATTGTTTTCTCTGTAATAATCTGCTATGTAGGTAAACTCAGCAAAAATATGCTGTGTACTGTATCTTATAATGTTTTAGGGAAGTTCGTTTTACTCTTCATATTAATAACATGAAATATAGAATCACAAACATTATATGTTTATATTTTATGTATTTAATACTTGTTTTACACATTTATGGTGTGTAAGTGTTTTTATACTACATTTTGTTCTTTTGTTCCAGAGTGTTTAGTGGTGAAGTTGAAAATTGTTTAGTATGCTCCATTCTGATGTTGCTATTTTTGAAGTATTGCTTTAACATCAAAGACAATTGTTAGGAATTTTTTAATCTAAAATTAAAATATTCAAGTTACTTTAGTGTATTTCCAAAAACACTGGAATGCATAATTGAACATTGTAAATCCTGACAGTAATACCAAAATTGTGTATATTTAAAATACTTCAGAAATAGTTTACTTGCATAACTAATTAATGTTGATATCTGTTGTCACACACGCATGTTTAGGAGGCAATTAAAGGGTTCAAATACTGTACATGTAATTTCACGCCGGACCAGGGGGAGTCGAAGTACATTAATTCTCTCTCTCGATCTCTTGCAGACCATTCTAGGGAAATCCCGCCCGGCTCTGGGGCAGTCAACGATGTCACTTACTTTAATGGCCTTTAAAGTCGCCATCTTGTTAATACTAAGTCAGTTCTGTTTTGGACTGAGTCGTGTGAACATTGACTTGATTTTGAATAAGTTTTGCAGCCAGGAACAATTATACGGGTGGCTGCCCCAAACCATCGCAATGTCTTGTGGTCATTATTTTTACAGTGACGTAGTTGGCAGGATGGAAAAAATTCAAAAGAAAATGGGATCGGACCAGAATCATGACCAGGGGGTAGAGTACCTGGGCCAAGCTTCCGGATGGGGGTTTTGCTTTGGATTTCGGAAGAAACCGGTGCAGACTCTGCTCTCTTGTGTCTAGTTCCAGGTCACATAAATTAAATAGGGAGAGTGTCGATGGGACACACAGACGTGGGCTGGTCTCTACGGGGGAAGTGACAGGGACTTATTATGCTCTCTCAGAGGAGAGAGCTGTCCTCCCCACAGGGGCCAAGGCCCCAGAGCAAGATGGGGATTCCCCAGACCAGCAGGTGAAGTCATTGCAGGCATGGAAGATAGATCCTAAGTGGTCTACCCAAGAGCAGGTTGATGCTCTATGGGAAAAAGTGGCAGGTTGGTTAAAACCCTCCAAGTGTACAACCTACCAAAAGTGACCTGCATTTTAGTAATCAACAACCTTCCCGACCATTTCACCCAGCCGGTCTGGGGAGATATTGCTAATGTGAACGAGCTCATTGAGCTCATAGAAACATCTACGACAGAGTCGCAATTTGGGATGGCAGAACGGTCCTTTAGCAGACACTGTGGAGATTACGTTCCTCCTCATTTGCCCCTTCGGAGTTTGTACCAGATTCCCCGATTCTGTGGGCGTGACCCTTCTTTGGGAGTAATGCGGAATGTAAGTGGAGAGAGGGGGGCGGATTGTGTGCACTTTTAAACCCCTTGTTAATTGCTCATACAGGAGAGGTCATCATCAACGGATTTAAAGTGAAAGCCCTTTTTGATTCCGGCAGCAACATTTTAATTTTTGATCGCCAGTATGTACTACCGTGACAGTGGATAAAAACCACTGAAAAAAAGCGAGTATAACCTATATACACTGGGATATCCGGTTCTATAAATCCGCCCAATGTTTCATCAGCCAGGGAGGATCAGTTAAAAAAATAACCATAGTGGTCCTCCCAAATCCGCCTTTTGCTGTGATTCTCGGGCGAGACTGATCTGATAATAAAAGCGGTGAAGTACTGACCTTTCCTAAAATGAAACTGGGCCTAGTAACAAACGGGAATTCTCCCTCGCAGGTCGTCTCCACACCGTGTACTCAACCGGCAGAGAGAGATAGGAGGGGCCAAAAGGAGGATGGGGAGCTTCCTGGGCCGTCGCAGACTGTTACATCATCTGTCCGCGTCTCGGCGGAACAGTCTGACTTTCAGCCCCTTTAAACAAATGCCCGTCTCATTTAAAAGGAAACAATGGAATTATGATTCCTTTAAATTTGCTAAGAATGCAGTTGTCTTAGTCAACGGCCAACGCACCCATCAGCCCATGCCACAGGGGCCTCACTTTGTTATTGAAAACGAGTTATTATATTGGGTTAATGAACATTGGGGGGGGTGGGGGGAGTGCGGAAGCTGTTGATAATCCTGCGAACTTTCTGGCAGCAGGTTTGTGAGTTAGCATATCAAGCGTATCAAGCTCCAATTTTATTGGCTAGAAATTAATGACGAGGTCTGTCGCTTCTGTATCTCTGGCCCTGAGTGTCAGCTGCAGCAAATTCCTAGGAAGGACCGTGCTCCTCTTGTTCCCCTTTCCTTAACAGATGTCCCATACGAAACAATAGGGGTTGATATAGAGGGACCCCTGGAACACTCAGACCTAAATATATATTAGTCCTGATGGATTATGCAACCCGATATCCAGAAACTGTTCCGTTGCGCTCAGCTAATTCTAAAGCCATCGCACGGGAACTAGCAGGGGTATTTGCGCGAGTTGGCATTCCTAAAAAAGTCCTTATGGACCAAGGGATGCCGTTTACCTCAGAAACGTTCAGGGAAACGGCTAAGTTACTTAAAATAAATCACTTAAAGACCGAGGTGTATCATCCTAAAACCGATGGTCTAGAGAAGAGGTTTAATCAGACTCTCTAATGCATGCTTTACAAGATGGTCAGCGGGGATGGAAGGAATTGGGATCAACTCCTCCCCCTCATACTCTTTGCCTACCGGGAAGTCCCACAAGCCTCGATGGGGTTCTCACCCTTTGAATTATTATATGGACGACAACCCATGAGGATATTGGACATTTTAAAGGAAGGTTGGGAAGGAAAGGCTCTTCCTTCAACTAATATTTTGAAATTTATTGCTCAATTACGTGATAGATTTGATAAAATTTGACCCATATTAAAAAATCACATTGAAGGGGCTCGAGCAACTCAGACCTGCTATTATGACCGTGGCACGACGCTCCGGAAGTTCCAACTGGGGGATCGGGTCATGATGTTGGTTCCCACCTCACATTCTAAACTACTTGTCCATTGGCAAGGACCGTACGAAGTTAAGGAGAGGAAAGGGCTTGTTGACTATTTTTTGAAACAACCCAATCGTCTGTCAACTGTGTGGATATATCATGTGAATCTACTGAAACCATGGAAGGAAAGGGACCCTGATCACTCCTCTGGCCAGCCCCGCTCATTCTTTGCTCAGACCAACGTACTTAACTTCAACTCTAATCTTAGTACCTGACAGAGGCGAGAGCTCGAAGCAGTTATCTCGTCCGTCCAGGAGGTGGTTGATGAAAAACCTGGAAGGACCTCTCTGATTGCCCACAAAATTGTGACCGAACCCGGGGTTGTAGTCCGAGAACGCCCCTATCGGCTTCCCAAGGCAAAGAAGGCAGAAGTGGAACTTGAAATCAAGCGCATGCTGGACTTAGGAGTCATAGAGGAAAGTTATAGTCCCTGCTCCAGCCCAATAGTCTTGGTTAGTAAGCCTGATGGAAGTTGGAGGTTTTGCAATGACTTCCGTTGACTTAATTAGGTCTCACAATTTAATGCTTATCCTATGCCTCGAGTGGACGACCTCGTTGAGAGGCTTGGACAGGCAGAATTTCTGGTCACACTTGGCATGACTAAGGGGTGCTGGCAGGTTCCTTTAACGGACTTCGCAAAGGTTAAAACTGCGTTTAGCACCCCTAGTGGGCACTGGCAGTATTATGTAATTCAATTCAGGTTACATGGGGCTCCAGCAACTTTCCAGCATCTGGTGGACAAAGTGCTCTGACCCCAGAACAAGTATAGTGCTGCCTACCTGGATGATGTCGTCATCTATTTCAACACATGGAAGGAACACCTACAGCACGTCCGAGCGGTATTACGGATGCTGGGTGAAGCCGGTCTTCGGATCAATCCAAAAAAATGTTTTTTTGGGTTGAAAGAAGCCAAATTCTTGGACTACCTGGTGGGTCGTGGTACTATAAAGCCACAGTACTCTAAAATAGATGCCATTTTGAAATGGCCCCGTCCACGAACCAAGCAGCATGTCCAAGCATTTTTCGGTTTTGCTGGGTACTACCGCCAGTTTGTACCACGCTTTTTGGAGAGAGCTGCGCCCTTGAATGATTTAGCAAAGAAGAGGGCTCCTAACATTGTGGTATGGACTTATACGACAGAAGCTGCATTAAGTTACTTAATAAAGGCCCTGACATCAGCCTTGTTTTGAAAGCACCTGACTTTTCGCTTCCTTTTATCCTCCAGACAGACGCTTCGGACACAGGCCTAGGAGCAGTGCTGAGCCAAAGCGTCAATGGTGCTGAACGCCCCATCATGTTCTTGAGCCGGAAACTGCTGGATCGAGAAACCAGGTATGCGGCGGTGGAGAGAGAGGCTCTTGCGATTAAATGAGCGATTACACAGTTGAAGTATTACCTCTTGGGTCGAGAGTTTACACTTGTCACGGACCATGCACTTTTACAGTGGATGGCCCTACATAAGGAGTCGAACCCTCGAGTCACTAGGTGGTTCCTTGATCTGCAACCTTATAAGTTCTCACTCGTTTATCAAAGGGTTCTCTCTATTCCAACGCCGATGCTCTCTCTCGCATTCACGACCTCTCGTTGCAGGACGCCTGACCCAACGGGTCTGGGCTGAGCTGAGGGGGGTACTGTCACACACGCATGTTTAGGAGGCAACTAAAGGGCTCGAATACATGTAATTCCCGCCAGACCAGGGGGTGGCGAAGTGCACTAATTCTCTCTCGATCTCTTGCAGACCATTCTAGGGAAATCCCGCACAGCTTTGGAGCAGCCAACGACGTCACTTCTGGTTCTGGTCCTGATGACATTGCTTCCTTTAATGGCCTTTAAAGGCGTCATCTTGTTAATACTAAGTGAGTTCTGTTTTGGGCTGAGTCGTGTGAACATGTGAAACAATACCAAAGTAAGATTTTTGTACAAACATTCAGCAGTTTAAACAAAGGCAAGTTTCTGAATACAATATAGTACCTGGACACCCTTTAACAATCAACCTTATGGCACAGTGTAGCCCTAAAATTGTGTTCATAAGAGTCAATTATCTTTTAGTTTCATTTAAGGAAGTTGGATATTGATTTATAACTTCATTAGCCATGTTCTCCGTGTTCTGATTATGAAGACCATTGTGGATTGCATCAATTGCAAGTTGTATCAGTTGCATCAATTGCCATTTAATGAGTGAGCACACAAGTTCAAAGAGTTAGCTTACTTCTTCTTCAAACTTTGCTGTTTTTTCCTTATACTCTTAAAAATATCAAGGTTCCTGCAAGCTGTTATTGATGATTCTTTTGGGGCAAAATGAGAAGTCAGGTATTTATGAAGTAAATTGTAACAATTTCCAATATGTTCTGGTAATGAACAGACTTATCTGAAAGTAACACACCACATCAGGTACTCATTACCTTGTCCATATATCAGAACTACTCCACCCAGAAGTGAATGTCTGCTGTTCAAGAAACTTATAAAAAAATCTCATCATTTTTACTGTTGAACTTCATTATTAGCCATAAAAATTAATACTATTCATTAATTCATTCTAGTAGGATAAACTAGTTTGCAGATATTTGCTGCATGATCCCTACAATGGAGTTTTACATCAGGTGATTCGGTGTCGCTAGTATGATCCCTGACGGTGACAATCTGTCAACAACATCCCACTCAGCATCATAAAGCTGTTGTGATAGAGCAGGTTACCTTGAACTTTGTCCATAATAAGGCACAGTTGATGCAGATATTACATTGCATCACTCTAGTGTGATGTGACAGAGTGTTTGGTTTTGGCTTTGTTAAGAGCATATTCTTCAGTTGGCTGGATAACATTCTCTGACTCCATCTGTTTAGGCCAGTTTCATGTACAGTAACTGAGGCTGCCATCTGAAACCAAATGGGATGTGGGCAACATCAGGCTGATTGCTGATCCAAATAAAGTATTGCCCTATAACTCTAATCTTTCACAGCTTATCTGTTCTTTCTTGACTGTACAGGTGCCTACAGTCTCTGGTAGCCCATTATGCTCATACTGTACCCAAGCAAAATTCTTCAAGTAAATCACAGTAAATTGTACTTCTTATTAAACTTCTTTTTTAAATTCCTGGTTATGTTACTGGTGTGGATGAGTGATGCGCTTATCCAGCAGCTAAAATTCTCCCAGGATATAATAAACATTAAAAAGATGGCTGTTGATGTGACTGTCTATTGTAATAGTCATGGTTGTGGTGCTTTAACTCCAGACACAGGACATGTTCATGACATATTCATACATGTCCATATCTAAAGTCTGCATGGAACAAACTCCTGACCTTCACAGTGCCCCAGCAGACCAATGTGAGGCTAATGTTGTATATAAAATTCTTGCCATACAAACGTGTTCTATTTCTTAAAATATGGTACTGCCTTCTAGACCCCTAAAACTAAGCTCAGAAAATTACTTGATGTTTCCATGCACCATTTCTTTTTAATGTATAATATGCATTGCTTTATTGTTTCAATTTAAATATTGTTGTCTGTAAACCTACTTGAATTAAGTACATAAATTCATAAACTGTGACCAATTGAAGGTCCTAGCTCTTGTAAAAGTATTATAGTTTTATTCCCATTTCATGCAAAATCAATTGATGCTTCAAATTAAAAATAAAACATGATCAGTTGGTACTCAGTGTAATAATATCAATCAATATATAAGGATATTAAGATACAAAAACAATATATATGCAATGTGTTTCAGTTTCTGTTCCTTTGAGTAATTAGTAACACAGATCAACTGTGGATTAACTCAGCACATGTAAAGAGGAGATTAAAATAGAACATTTATTCATCCTTGTGGGAGTATTAAAAAGTTATAAATACCATTGTCTCACATGATGCCAGCAGAAGTGCACCTATGCTTCAGAACGGCTGTTTTTGTAAAAAGAAATATTGATTTATAAAAGAAGATGAACATTGCCTAAATAATTAATATTCCAGGTAAGAAAACCAACCCTCAAAGACATATTTTTCAATATTAAAACACACATGTCATGGATGCTTTAAACCTTGTATGCACATTTTACGTTGTTAGATTTAAGTTTTAAAAGTGCACATTTGTGCATTTATTGAAATTAAGTATCAAAGTAAGCTTTTCTATTATAGCCATTCCTTTGTTATAGAAACAAGGATTCATATATTTTTAATGGCCACTTTACTATATTAACTTTAAATTTAGCTAAGTTACATGAAAAAACACTCGTACAGTAATTTCACTTGTTTGCGTAAAGATATATATAATGGTGTTTGTGTTTCTATTAACTACAAGGAAATACTGTTTCCTAAAATGACATCTGGAGATTTTTTTTAATTTCTGTTTTTGTAATTTTGTATTTTTTTGTGCTTTCATGGTCTGATGGCTCTTTTTTCTTTTCTAGTTCATTGCAGTATGGAGCAAGAATGGAAATCACTCCGTCTCCAAGTGAACTCAAACTACACACTTATCTCACAATTTGTATTTGTAGGTTTTATTGGGCAACAGCAAATGCCTCAGTTAATTGGAACTTTCTTTTTATTTATTTATATTTTAACACTTGTGGGAAATGTTTTTATTTTGCACACAGTCAGGAAAGTCAAGAAATTACATACGCCTATGTTTATCATGATTATGAACCTAGCCGCTTCAGACATCATATACAGTACAACAGTATCACCACAAATTATATATTTTTATTTAACTGGTTTTAAAGAAATACAGTTTCATATGTGTTTTGTTCAAATGTTTTTCTTGCATTATGCAGGTTCTGTAGACTCCTATCTAATGGCAGCAATGGCCATTGATCGATTTGTCTCTATATGTTATCCTTTACGATATCCCACTATACTTTCTAACAGTGTTGCTTATAAAATGTGTGCTGTAGCTTGGATAGTTGGAATCGTTTTTCCGTTAGTAATTATTCTTTACTCTTTCCCTCTACCTTACTGCGGTCCTAATAAAATTGTACATCTTTACTGTCAGCATGGTCTAGTAGTTCGCCTTGCTTGTACAGATACCTCCTTAACTTTAATAAGAGCTTTGATATTAGCATTTGTTGCCCTTCTTGGAAGTTTTTTTATTATTTTGTTTTCATATTTAAAAATAATCATTGCAGTCATCAAAATTGTTACAAAAAATAGTAAGGAAAAGGCATTTTACACATGCAGTACACAGTTAATTGTTGTTCTAATTTATTACATTCCTAGATTATTTTCATATACTTCCTTATCAGTAAGCTTTAATATCCCAACTGATATCAATACTGCATTGGGGGTTTCTTACTGTCTTTTGCCTCCATTAGTAAATCCCATCATTTATAGTTACAGAACAAAAGAAATTAAAAATGAATTTTTAAAAAAAATTTCTTCAGCAAAAATTGTTCCTAAAAATAAAAAATTGAGCATGGCTTAAGATCAGGAAAAAGGAATTCCACACATATAAAGTAGAATTACTATTATTATATGCTATACCAGTTATTTCTTTTAGCAGAGATATTAAGACTATGTTTTTTCATACATGTTTAAAAGAAATATCTTGCAGGTCAGTTTCACACACAAACACTAGGATAAACATTTATAAAAGTCAAACACATGAATAAATAATTTTTATTTATTTATTGTAATTTAATATCTACATTGTATGCATAGTGTTTGAAATCATACATAATTATTTAATAAACTTATTACCACTTTTTCCCCAAATGTAAATTGGTAATCTTTAATTTCACATAATGTTAAGAAATGGTTGTGTTTTAATAAACAAAACAAATGAAAAATAGGTGTTTCCAAAATTGATACTGATTCTGTTTATTGCACAAGAATTGCTGTTTAGACTACAAATCACATTAAACACTTCCTTCACTCCTGCACTTGTTCTAAAAAGTTTTTTTTGTAGTCACATGTCTATAATGTGCTAAATCTAGTGAAATACCCACAAATTTTCAAACAATTAATCTTCAGTTTTAGACAAT
Source organism: Polypterus senegalus (assembly GCF_016835505.1). Taxonomy (NCBI): domain Eukaryota; kingdom Metazoa; phylum Chordata; class Cladistia; order Polypteriformes; family Polypteridae; genus Polypterus; species Polypterus senegalus. The sequence goes on from NC_053155.1 coordinate 278,843,653, forward strand.
TATTCACATTTACTATTTCTAAGATTATTTAATAGGTCATAGCAGTTTCCATTTACTGTCAAATGACTTACTGATCTGAGAGTTTCTTATGACCTTAAAACAAATATTAATAATGTTACCTTTGCTTCTCTTTCTACTTAATTCAAGTGCTACTTTTTAACTAAAATATTTCCTTACAGTAGGTAGGAAGTGTAACTTTTGTTCAGGCTTAAGAAAACTGACATTGTAACCTTATTATGACATCTTTTAAACAGATGAGATCAATTAAAAATCACATTTCCGCCTTCATAATTTTCAAAATAATAATAGCTCATCTCCAAGATTCTAGATCTAAGCAGAAGCACATTTTCAGGAGAACTCAGAATTAGTGCTGCAATACTGACATAGGACAATACTGTGGATTGATACAATAGGCTTGAATTCCAAATGCAAGAGCTTTTGACAACAATGCACCACATATACTTATGTACAGATAGATATTGATATACCTGTACATATAGTTAGGTCCATAAGTATTTGAACACTGATTCAATTTTCATAATTTTGGCACTGTGCACCACCACAATGGATTTGAAATGAAGCAATCAAGATGTGATTGAAGTGAGACTTACAGTTCTAATTCAAGGGGTTTAACAAAAACATTGTATGAGCCTTTTAGAAAAGACAGTCATTTTTATGCATGGTCCCCTAACCCCCTGCCTCAAAAACCCACCCCCCTCCCATTTCCAGGGGCTCAAAAGTATTTAGAGAAACTAACATAATCATGAATATAGGGGGCATTTTCAGTATTTGGTTGAAAATCCTTTGCAGTCATTGACTACCTGAATCCTGGGACCCGTGGCCAATTCCAAGTGCTGGGTTTCCATTCAACTGATGCTTTGCCAGTCCTTTGTTGCAGCTGTCTTCAGGTGCTGCTTGATCATTCGATTTTCTGTCTTCAGTTTTGTCTTCAGCAAGTTAAGTGCATCTCCAATTAGGATGAGGTCAGTTGATTGACTTGGCCATTGAAGAATATTCCACATTTTTGCCTTTAAAAGCACTTGCTGTCAATCTGTACTGCGAAGCTTTGTCATATCGTTTCTGCAGAATTTGTCTGAATCTGAGCAGATGGTATAGTCCTGTACACTTCTGAATTCATCCAGCAGTCATGTCATCAAATAGATAGATAGATAGATAGATAGATAGATAGATAGATAGATAGATAGATAGATAGATAGATAGATAGATAGATAGATAGATACTTTATAACAACAGTGACCCACTTTCATTGGTAGTCATGTATGCTTATGCCATAACACTGCCTCCACCATATTTCACAGGTGATGTGGGATGCTACAGATCATGAGCCGTTCCTCCTCTTCCCTATACTCTTCTTTATTCATCATTCTGGTACATATTGATTTTAGTTTCATTTGTCCACAACTGGACTGGCTTTTTAAAAATATTTTATGGTAAAGTCTAACCTGTAATTCCTATGCTTTAGGTTTACCAGTGGTTTGAACCTTGAGATAAACCCTCAGTCTTTACTTTCATGAAGTCTTCTCTTGATTGAAAACTTTGGAAATTATATTCCTACCTCCTGGAGAGTGTTCTTGACTTGGCTAAATGTTGTGAATTTTGTTTTATTCACCAAGGAAAGAATTCTGTGATCATGCAGCAAAGTTGTCTTCCATGGTTGTCAAGGTGTTGCTGAGCTCCTCAGTGTGTTCTTTCTCTTTAAGAATGTATCAAATGGTTGATTTCACCATTCCATGTGCTTCAGCTATCTCTCTGATGGGTTTTTTTTTTTAAACAATGATTTATTGATTTTTTGGAACAACACAAACAGCAACAAATCAGCACAGCCAAATACAAATAAGAAAAAGAGAAGAAAAAAAAAAAACAACAAATACAGGTATATGAGTTACAGATATACATGTCTGGGTCAAAATATGTACAGCGTTTCACATTTGAAGTCAAGGGAAATAAAAAAGAAAAAAAAAGGGGAATACAGACATTAATTATTGTCTTTAAATACAAAATGTGATCCCCCTTTATGTAATAGCACAGCAAGATCACGAGGTAGGTGATCAAGCAAAGGCTGCCATATCCTACAGAATGCATTACAATTGCCCTTTATGATGGCACTGAGGCGCTCCATTGGCAGCACCTTGAACATTTCTCTGTACCATTGTGTAACAGTGGGGGGCTGTCTCTGAATCCATTGAAACAGTACACATCGCCCGCTAAATGTAAAAGTTTACCTAACAAAAGCATCTGTACAGAAGACAGAGAGAGCCCTTCTATAGATAGACCCAGAACGAACAGCACAGGGTTCAGTGGGATCGTTTGGTGAAAGATGGAGCGAAGCTCTATAGCAATATTTTTCCAAAATCTAGTAATTAAAGGACATTGCCATATGCAATGGTAGTAGGTCCCCACATCCGTATTGCACTTTACACAAAGAGAAGAAATCTGAGGATGAATTTTATTTAGAAGCTCTGGCGTACGCTGAAGTCTATGTAAAATTCTGTAATGGCTTTCCTGGAGTCTGTTACAGGAAAACAATTTCTTGGCAGATCTAAAAGTTTTGGACCATACTTCTGCACTAAGCTGAACTTGAGGTCGGTTTCCCACGAACCCTGGCCTTATCAGTGGTTACAAAATTCAAAGACAATAATTTCCCATAACAAAGAGAGATAAATTTCCTTTTTGTGATTATTTCCTCATTAAATTTAAGAAGAAAGCTTTCAATAGGATTCAAAACTGGTTGATTGGCTGGAAATTTAAGGGAATTTACAAAATGTCTTACTTGTAGGAACCCAAAGAAGTGTTTCTGTGGTAAATTATATTTAATTTGAACTTGATTAAAGGCCATAAAACTACCCCTTTCAAACAGATTGCAAATAAATCTTATATTTTTAGAATGCCAATCATCAAATATACTAATGCCAATACCTGGGGGGAAAGCCTTATTCCTAATTAGAGGCTGCAGTGCACTAGAAAAACCTCTTCTTCCAGCGTGGGCAACAATATTATGCCAAACCTTAAGTGTAGGCATCAAAATGAAATTATTTCTGACACCAAGAGGAAGGTCAGCCAGATCAATAGATAATAGACTAAGAGGCGAAAGAGGGGCACAGCACCAAGTATCTACAGGTGGCTCGTCTTGGTATAGAAAGGAATGTAACCACCCTGAGATTATTTGTGCATGGCAAGCCCAGTAATAGTATAAAAGGTTAGGAAGTGCCTGCCCCCCCTCATCTGTAGGCAGTTGTAAAATCTGTATCTTTAGTCTAGATTTCTTCCCATGCCATATAAATTTAGAAAGATATCCCTCAATCTCTGAGAATGTTTTTCTGTTGATCCTGAGAGGCAACATTTGTATGGGATATAATATTCTGGGTAAAACATTCATTTTGATTAAACTTATTCTACCCATCCAAGACAGGGGGAGGTCAAGCCACCTATTGAGGTCATTCCTGATTGAGGCCACAATTGGTTTAAAGTTCAACTTGTACAACTCTGTTGTGTCTGCGGACACCCTAATACCTAAATATGTAAAACCAGTGGTCGACCACCTGAAAGGAAAATTAGGAGGAATGTCCCACCTCCCCCCATCACCCAGTGGCAAAGCTTCAGATTTATCATAATTTATTTTATACCCTGAAAAAAGGCCAAATTGATTAATGATATGTGTCAGTGCAGGAATAGATGTTTCTGGCTTAGTGAGAAAGAGCAACACGTCATCCGCGTAAAGATAAATTCTGTATTCAGTATTCAACAAGGTTACCCCACAGATCTCAGGGTCAGTTCTTACAGCCTCTGCCAGTGGCTCCAATGCAAGTGCAAACAGTAGGGGAGAGAGGGGGCATCCCTGACGCGTTCCTCTACCCAGTGGGAAAACATCTGAGACCGAGCCGTTAACCAATACCCTTGCAGCTGGGGCCCCATACAACAGTTTGACCCACTTGACAAATTCAGATCCCAAACCAAATCTTTCCAAAACATCAAATAGATACTCCCACTCCACCCGATCAAATGCTTTCTCAGCATCCAATGAAATTGCAAGAGCCCTATAATTGGTGTTCTGAGAGAACTGCACAACATTTATGAGTACATTGAGTACATTGGAGCGGGAGCATCTATTCTTGACAAAACCCGTTTGGTCAGGCTTTATCAGAACTGGCAGAACCTCCTCCAATCGTCTAGATAAAATTTTGGACAGAATCTTGCAATCTACACCGAGTAAACTTATAGGTCTGTAAGATGTACACAGATCTGCAGGTTTATCCTTCTTTAAGATCAGGGATATATGGGCAAGGTTTAAGGTGGGTGGAAGTGTGCCCCTCTCAAGAGATTCTATATACATTTTTAATAAAGGACCCACCATGTGTTTGGCCATTTTTTTATAAAACTCTGGCCCAAACCCATCAGGGCCTGGAGCTTTTCCACTCTGTAAGGATTTGATTGCATCTAAGACCTCCTGCGCTAATAGGACTGCAAAGATCTAATCGACTTTCCTCTGATAGTATAGGGAGATTAACATTATCAAGAAACAATTTCCTAGCGTCTACAGTATTTTGACACTCAGGAGAATATAAGTCCTGATAGAACTCTTTCATTATTTTGCTGATAAGTTTAGCCTCAAATTGTACAATACCTTTCTTATCTTTTAGAGAGGGTATTGCATAAGAGCCCTTTTTCCCCTGGGCAAGTCGGGCAAGTAAGCGTCCAGGTTTGTTGCCCGATTCAAATAATCTATGCCTTGCATAGAATATTGCAGTTTCCACTTTCTGAGTTAGTAGTTGGTCCAGGGCTGATCTGGCTGCATCCAGTTTCTTAAGCACAGAAACAGACGAGGATTTCTTAAACTCCCTCTCCAAGTTAGTAATGTCGCGTTCAAGTACTAATTGTTTGGCTAAGTTGCTCTTCTTTTCGCTGAGGTGAAAGAGATAATAGAGCCCCTGAGAAATGCCTTACCCGCCTCCCATAGAGTAGAAGCACTAACCCCCGGTAAGTCATTTGTAGAAAGAAAAAGTTCCCACTGATCTTCTAAATATTTTACAAATTCAGGGTCACTAAGGAGAGCTGGGTTTAGCCGCCAGTGTCTAGATAAGGGGTCATAATAAGGTGGTAATAACTCCATTGAGACTGATGAGTGGTCTGAGAGAGCGCATGTGTTAATCAAACAACCCTGAGTTCTGTCAAGGACAGATCTAGAAACAAACGTAATCAATTCTGGAAAAAGAAAAATGGGGCGTGAGAAAAATGTAAAGTCTTTCACATGTGGATTACAAACTCTCCAGGCATCAAATAGACCAAGATCTGAACAGAAGTCCATTGTAGCCTTTGCCATTTTTGAAGGTGGTTGAGATTTTGGTGGATTATGATCAGTTTCAGGACTCAAACCACAGTTAAAATCCCACCAATTATTACGTGATTCGGACACACAGAAGAGGTTTTTGCCAGAAGGTTTGAATAAAACGATCTATCAAAAGTATTTGGTGCATAAACACTTCCCAATAGAATTTGTTCCCCATATAAAAGCCCAGTAATCAGAATAAATCGTCCGTCCGTATCCCTTACAATAGTATTTAGAGTGAATGGTAGATTTTTATGGATCAATATTGCAACGCCTCTACTTTTAGAGTTAAAAGAGGAATAGTAAATTGAGTTTTAAGTGTTCAGAATCTGTGAGGTGAGTCTCTTGCAGTAATGCAATCTGCACTCTATCTTTTTTGAGTGAGGAAACTATTTTACGTCTCTTAATTACGTGATTAATTCCCTTGACATTGAGAGTTATAATTTTAATGTTACTCATTGTAAAAGTTGTCAGTCATTGAACAAAAATCGTCAACCCGAAGCAAACAAAAAGAGCCATCATAATAAACACACTGTAAAAGATTTAACCCATGGCCTGGATTGGCCGTGCTGATATGAACAAAACCATTGTAAACGAATGGCAAAGGAACCCTTACACACACAACAAACTGCATAAGAATATAAGAATTAGGATAAATGTCAAAATATCACCAACTAGAAACAAACACAACAAAACAAAAAGGAAAACAAAAAACGAAAAAGCCACCCACTGGGTGGTATTACAAGACCAGTGTAACCAAAAGAAATTTCACTCCACGGGAGAAAAGAAAAAAAAAAAAACCCACCCCTGCTTCCCAAACTTGAATAAAATCGGGTTACTGTCAGTTGTGAAACAAAATTAAAGACTGAGTAAACAATTAGTACTGTATACTAGATATTGGCCCTAAAGCCACTTTAGGTACAAAAAATGAACAAATCTCTATTTTCCCTTTAAACTGTCTCTTTTCCCTCAAGCTGCATTAAACACAGTGGACCTACGCATCCTATGGCGTGCTGAACCCATGTCATGTTCTAAGTTAAATCCAACAGTGCCACAATTTGTACGGGACAAGTATCAGTTGTCTTTTAATCCAGCGCATTGATGAAACTTTGTGCGTCTTTAGGCGAATTAAACTTGTGCTCAGTGCCATTGTGATTCAACACGGCGGCCGCTGGGTAGCGCATTCTGAAGCGGATGCCCTTGTCAATTAAGGCGCGACAAGAAGCATTAAATCCCCGTCGTTTCTCACGGATCGCGTAGGAAAAATCCTGGTGTATAAAAATCCGCTGTCCGTCGTAGTGAAGTTCCGGGGCCGCTCTCACTGCTGCCATGATCCGCTGTTTGTCTCTGGAGTTGTGGAGCTTAATAATCACCGGCCTGGGGTGAGCACCCCGCGGGCCGAGGCCCCGGTGTGCACGGTCAATTTTAATGCGGGCTTTACCCGTGGAGCTGTTTCCCAGCCCGAGCGTAGCAGGCAGCCAGGCTTCAAAAAACTGAATAGGACTCTCACCCTCCGCGCCTTCTTTCAGATTAATAATGCGGATGTTGTCGCGCCTGCTGCAGTTCTCTAAATCATCCAAGCTTTTTGCCATGATCTTAATCTTCCCCTCAGCTTCAGCCAGTCTTCCCGCGAGGTCAGTCACCCCATCTTCCACATCTGAGATTCTCTGTTCTGCCTCCGTGACGCGTTTGGAGACGTTTTCCAGCGAGGACGAAATTTTCTCCAGTGTCCCAGACAGTGTAGACAGTTTTTGGTCAATTACCTCACTGATGCTATTAGTCACCTCACGGATGAGATTTGCGGTGTCCACCGGGGGTGAGGGCTGGTCGCCCACTGCTACTAGCATGTCAGTTTGGCTAGCACTGTTCGTCATGGCGGCTGTCGTCTTTCGAGTCTGTATCTTCGTCTGTTTCGACATTACTTGTCATCCAAAAAGCGTATTTAGGGCTGTTGCGTATTCCCAAAACTCTCAGTCAATAGTTTATATAAAAATATAGACAGTAGCGCGGATTACACTGTAATAAATACAGGTGGGAGCGGGAGCACAGTGAAAGCACGTCTTCTAGCCAACCATCTTCACCGGAAGTCCCTCTCTGATGGGTTTGTTTTGGTTTTTTTCTGGAATCAACTCCAGACCTTCTACCTGCTTATAGTTAATGAAATAATGAGGAACCTGCCCACACCTGGCCATGGAACAGCTTGTCAATCAATTGTTCAAATGGAGGTCTATGCATAAAAATGTCTGTTATTCCTAAATGGCTCATACAATATTTTCGTTAACCCCCTTGAAATAAAACTGAAAGTCTATACTTATCACGTAATGATTTTTTCATTTGAAATCTATTGCGGTGGCATATAGAGCAAAAGTTCTGAACATTTTGCCACTGTTCAAATACTTATGAATATAACTAAATATATATAGTGACACCCCCTCCTTGAGCTGTCACCTTATCGTGGTGGAGGGGTTTGCGTGTCCCAATGATCCTAGGAGCTATGTTGTCCGGGGCTTTATGCCCCTGGTAGGGCCACCCAAGGCAAACTGGTCCTAGGTGAGGGATGAGACAAAGAACGGTTCCAAACCTCCAATGAAGAATAAAAACTGTGGACAACGTTTTCCCTTGCCCAGACGCGGGTCACCGGGGCCCCCCTCTGGAGCCAGGCCTGGGGGTGGGGCTCGATGGCGCCTGGTGGCCGGGCCTGCACCCATGGGGCTCGGCCGGGCACAGCCCGAAGAGGTAACGTGGGTCCTCCTTCCCATGGGCTCACCACCTATGGGAGGGGCCAAGGAGGTCGGGTGCAGTGTGAGTTGGGTGGTGGCGAGGCGGGACCTTGGCGGTCTGATCCTCGGCTACAGAAACTGGCTCTTGGGACATGGAATGTCACCTCTCTGAAGGGGAAGGAGCCTGAGCTAGTGCGCGAGGTTGAGAGGTTCCGGCTAGATATAGTCGGACTAACCTCGACGCACAGCTTGGACTCTGGAACCAATCTCCTTGAGAGGGGCTGGACTCTCTACCACTCTGGAGTTGCCCCCGGTGAGAGGCGCCGAGCAGGTGTGGGCATACTTATTGCCCCCCGACTTGGAGCCTGTGCGTTGGGGTTTACCCCGGTGGACGAGAGGGTGGCTTCCCTCCGCCTTTGGTTGGGGGGAAGGGTCCTGACTGTTGTTTGTGCGTATGCGCCGAACAGCAGTTTGGAGTATCCACGCTTTTTGGAGTCTCTGGAGGGGGTGCTAGAGGGCATACCTTCTGGGGATTCCCTCGTTTTGCTGGGAGACTTCAATGCCCACGTGGGCAATGACAGTGAGACCTGGAAGGGCGTGATTGGGAAGAATGGCCCCCCCCGATCTGAACCCGAGCGGTGTTTTGTTATTGGACTTCTGTGCTTGCCACGGATTGTCCATAACGAACACCATGTTCAAGCATAAGGGTGTTCATATGTGCACTTGGCACCAGGACACCCTAGGCCTCAGTTTGATGATCGACATATGACTTGCGGCCATATGTCTTGGACACTCGGGTGAAGAGAGGGGCGGAACTGTCAACTGATCACCACCTGGTGGTGAGTTGGCTTCGATGGTGGGGGAAGATGCCGGTCAGACCTGGTAGGCCCAAACGTGTTGTGAGGGTCTGCTGGGAACGGCTGGCAGAGTCCCCTGTCAGAAGTAGCTTCAACTCCCACCTTCGGCAGAACTTCGACCACGTCCCGAGGGAGGTGGGGACATTGAGTCCGAATGGGCCATGTTCCGTGCCTCTATTGTTGAGGCGGCTGACCGGAGCTGTGGCCGTAAGGTGGTCGGTGCCTGTCGCGGCGGCAATCCCCAAACCCGTTAGTGGACACCGGCGGTGAGGGATGCCGTCAAGCTGAAGAAGGAGTCCTATAGGACCTTTTTGTCCTTTTCGAGGAGATTCTGGTCCACCGTCCGGCGTCTCAGGAAGGGAAAGCAGTGCAGTGTCAACACTGTATATGGTGGGGATGGTGTGCTGCTGACCTCGGCTCAGGACGTTGTGAGTCGGTGGGGGGAGTACTTCGAAGACCTCCTCAATCCCACTAACATGCCTTCCAGTGAGGAAGCAGAGCCTGGGGACTCTGAGGTGGGCTCTCCCATCTCTGGGACTGAAGTCACCGAGGTGGTCAAAAAACTCTTTGGTGGCAGTGCCCGGGGGTGGATGAGATACGCCCGGAGTTCCTTAAGGCTCTGGATGTTGTAGGACTGTCTTGGTTGACACGTCTCTGCAACATCGCATAGACATCGGGAACAGTGTCTTTAAAAAGGGGGACCGGAGGGTGTGTTCCAACTATAGAGGGATCACACTCCTCAGCCTCCCTGGAAAAGTCTATTCGGGGATTCTGGAGAGGAGGGTCCGTCGGATAGTCGAACCTCGGATTTAGGAGGAACAGTGTGGTATTCGTCCGGGTCGCGGAACAGTGGACCAGCTCTACACTCTTAGTAGGATCCTGAAGGGTGCATGGGAGTTTGCCCAACCAGTCTACATGTGCTTTGTGGACTTGGAAAAGGCGTTCGACCGTGTCCCTCGGGGAATCCTGTGGGCGGTGCTCCGGGAGTATGGAGTACCGGACCCCCTGATAAGAGCTGTTCGGTCCCTGTACAACCAGTGTCAGAGCTTGGTCCGCATTGCCGGCAGTAAGTCGAGCCCGTTTCCAGTGAGAGTTGGACTCTGCCAGGGCTGCCCTTTGTCACCGATTCTGTTCATAACTTTTATGGACAGAATTTCTAGGCGCAGCCAGAGTGTTGAAGGGGTCCGGTTTGGTGGACTCAGGATTGGGTCACTGCTTTTTGGAGATGATGTTGTCCTGTTTGCTTCATCAGGCCGTGATCTTCAGCTCTCTCTGGAGCGGTTCGCAGCTGAGTGTGAAGCGGCTGGGACGAGAATCAGCACCTCCAAATCCGAGACCATAGTCCTCAGCCGGAAAAGGGTGGAGTGCCCTCTCAGGGTTGGGGGGGAGATCCTGCCCCAAGTGGAGGAGTTTAAGTATCTCAGGGTCTTGTTCACGAGTGAGGGAAGAATGGATCGTGAGATTGACAGGCGGATCGGTGCGGCATCCGCAGTGATGCGGGCTCTGCATCGGTCTGTCGTGGTGAAAAAAGAGCTGAGCTGTAAGGCAAAGCTCTCAATTTACCAGTCGATCTACGTTCCTACCCTCACCTATGGTCATGAGCTATGGGTAGTGACCGAAAGAACAAGATCGCGAATACAAGCGGCTGAAATGAGTTTCCTTCGCAGGGTGTCTGGGCTTTCCCTTAAGGATAGGGTGAGGAGCTCAGTCATCCGGGAGGGGCTCAGAGTAGAGCCGCTGCTCCTCCGCATCGAGAGGAGTCAGATGAGGTGGCTCGGGCATCTGATCAGGATGCCTCCTGGACGCCTCCCTGGTGAGGTGTTCCGGACACGCCCAACCGGGAGGAGGCCCGGGAAGACCCAGGACACGCTGGAGGGACTATGTCTCCGGCTGGCCTGGGAACGCCTTTGGGATTCTCCCGGAAGAGCTGGAAGAAGTGGCCGTGGAGAGGGAAGTCTGGGCTTCTCTGCTTAAGCTGCTACCCCCGCGACCTGACCTTGGATAAGCGGAAGAGGATGGATGGATGGATGGATATATAGTGACCACTGGGGGGCACTGCAGCTCCCCAAACACCCGACACCAAAGGTTGGCCACAAGTCCAATGAGAATCAAAGGTTGAAATCATATGAAACTCTTCAAGGAAGCATTTTACACAACACAAGCACAGCCACAGTAAGTAGCCTTGAAATTCTTCTTTCTTTAGCACCTCCACTCATCATTACAAGCATCAACCTCCTCTTATTGACTCTGGTTCCCTGACTAAAGCAAAGCTGCTCTTTTTATGTAAACCCTGGAAGCACTTCCGGTGTCCCAATGTGGTTGCTTAGGAATGCTTCCAGGTACGACAGGAGACCAAAAAGGTAGGGTGCACAAATCCCCTCAGCAGCACCCACAGAACCCAGCAGGGCTGACACAAAGCAACATAACTTAATTTACACACACACATATAATACAGAGGTACAGAACCATCATGACCCATGTTGTAAATGGCATTCTAACATCCTCTGATGAAAAAATTCCATTTTTAGATTTAACCGTAGAATTTGACACCGGGCACAGTGGTAGCGTTGCTGCCTTGCAGTTAACAGAGCCAGGTTCACTTCCCGGGTCCTCCCTGCGTGGAGTTTGCATGTTCTCCCCGTGTCTGCGTGGGTTTCTTCTGGGTACTCCGGTTTCCTCCCACAGTCCAAAGACATGCAGGTTATGTGGATTGGTGATTCTGAATTGTCCCTAGTGTGTGCTTGGTGTGTGGGGGTGTGTGTCCTGCAGTGGGTTGGCGCTCTGCCCGGGATTGGTTCCTGCCTTGCGCCCTGTGTTGGCTGTGATTTAATATTTTCGTTAACCCCCTTGAAATAAAACTGAAAGTCTACATTTATCACGTAATAATTTCTTCATTTCAAATCCATTGTGGTGGTGTATAGATGAAAAGTTCAGAAAATTTTGCCACTGTCCAAATACTTATGAATATAACTATATATATATATATATATATATATATACAGTGGTGTGAAAAACTATTTGCCCCCTTCCTGATTTCTTATTCTTTTGCATGTTTGTCACACAAAATGTTTCTGATCATCAAACACATTTAACCATTAGTCAAATATAACACAAGTAAACACAAAATGCAGTTTATAAATGATGGTTTTTATTATTTAGGGAGAAAAAAAATCCAAACCTACATGGCCCTGTGTGAAAAAGTAATTGCCCCCTGAACCTAATAACTGGTTGGGCCACCCTTATCAGCAATAACTGCAATCAAGCGTTTGCGATAACTTGCAATGAGTCTTTCACAGCTCTGGAGGAATTTTGACCCACTCATCTTTGCAGAATTGTTGTAATTCAGCTTTATTTGAGGGTTTTCTAGCATGAACCGCCTTTTTAAGGTCATGCCATAGCATCTCAATTGGATTCAGGTCAGGACTTTGACTAGGCCACTCCAAAGTCTTCATTTTGTTTTCTTCAGCCATTCAGAGGTGGATTTGCTGGTGTGTTTTGGGTCATTGTCCTGTTGCAGCACCCAAGATCGCTTCAGCTTGAGTTGACGAACAGATGGCGGACATTCTCCTTCAGGATTTTTGGTAGACAGTAGAATTCATGGTTCCATCTATCACAGCAAGTCTTCCAGGTCCTGAAGCAGCAAAACAACCCCAGACCATCACACTACCACCACCATATTTTACTGTTGGTATGATGTTCTTTTTCTGAAATGCTGTGTTCCTTTTACGCCAGATGTAACGGGACATTTACCTTCCAAAAAGTTCAACTTTTGTCTCATCAGTCCACAAGGTATTTTCCCAAAAGTCTTGGCAATCATTGAGATGTTTCTTAGCAAAATTGAGACGAGCCCTAATGTTCTTTTTGTTTAACAGTGGTTTGCGTCTGGGAAATCTGCCATGCAGGCCGTTTTTGCCTAGTCTCTTTCTTATGGTGGAGTCGTGAACACTGACCTTAATTGAGGCAAGTGAGGCCTGCAGTTCTTTAGACGTTGTCCTGGGGTCTTTTGTGACCTCTCGGATGAGTCGCCTCTGCGCTCTTGGGGTAATTTTGGTCGGCCGGCCACTCCTGGGAAGGTTCACGACTGTTCCATGTTTTTGCCATTTGTGGATAATGGCTCTCACTGTGGTTCGCTGGAGTCCCAAAGCTTTAGAAATGGCTTTACAACCTTTACCAGACTGATAGATCTCAATTACTTCTGTTCTCATTTGTTCCTGAATTTCTTTGGATCTTGGCATGATGTCTAGCTATTGAGGTGCTTTTGGTCTACTTCTCTGTGTCAGGCAGCTCCTATTTAAGTGATTTCTTGATTGAAACAGGTGTGGCAGTAATCAGGCCTGGGGTGGCTACGGAAATTGAACTCAGGTGTGATACACCACAGTTAGGTTATTTTTAACAAGGGGCAATTACTTTTTCACACAGGGCCATGTAGGTTTGGATTTTTTCTTCCTAAATAATAAAACCATCATTTAAAAACTGCATTTTGTGTTTACTTGTGTTATATTTGACTAATGGTTAAATGTGTTTGATGATCAGAAACATTTTGTGTGACAAACATGCAAAAGAATAAGAAATCAAGAAGGGGGCAAATAGTTTTTCACACCACTGTATATATATATATATATATATATATATATATATATATATATATATATATATATATATATATAGTGACCACCGGGGAGCACTGCAGCGCCCCAAACACCTGACACAAAAGGTTGGCCACAAGTCCAATGAGAATCAAAGGTTGAAATCATATGAAACTCTTCAAGAAAGGATTTCACACAACACAAGCACAGCCATAGTAAGCAGCAGTGGCGGAGTGATGGCTCTGAAGCTAAGGATCTGCGCTGGCATCCCAAAGGTTGCCGGTTCAAATCCCCGTCTCTGCCAAAAGAGATCCTATTCTGCAAGGCCCTTAACCTTAAATTGCTCCAGGAGTGCTGTACAATGGCTAACTCTGTGCTCTGACCCCAAGGGGTATGTGAAAACTAACAAATTCCTAATATAAGAAATTGTATAAGGTGAAATTAAAAAAAATACATAGTGCAAAACACAGTAATTCTCAATAATAATATTACAGGTACAGAGCAAAATGCAAGAGTAAATGCATATCACATAATAGGATTCAGATGTGTTCAGAGTTTTAGAGACTTTGGCCATCAAGCTTTCTTCTCCCTATTGGCCATTCCACAGCTGAGTCAGTGCTGGGCGAGCCAGTCTGATGAAAGGACCCTGCACACACAATGCCACATTTGAATACCGAGAAAAGAAAAAGAATAGGTGAGGGTTAGTAACAAATTTTAACTATCATATTATTTATGTTTTAGTGCTAATAACTAACAGCAAGGATGGAGTATGCACAGTTAATCAGCAGCTCTAGTCAGCGTATGCTAAACTGAGTCTTCAGCCGGGATCTGAAAGCTGAGACAAAAGGGACATCTCTTATAGTACCAGGCAGACCATTCCACAGTTTAGGGGCCCTGTAACTAAAACCTTGACTTCCCACTGTTATTTTATTAATCCTTGGAATCATAAGCAGACCGGCATCTTGAGATCTTAATGCAAGTTCTGGTTTGTATGTCATGATAAGTTCAGATAAGTAAGCGGGTCCTTGGCCATTTAAGGCTTTATATGTTAAAATTAAGATTTTGAAATCTTCCCTAAACTTAACCGGGAGCCAGTGTAAGGATTTAAGAATTGGAGTTATGTGTTCATATTTTCTTGTTCTTGTAGTAATTCATTTTGGATTAACTGGAAACTGTAAAAAGAACAATTTGAATATCCAGTGAACACAGCATTGCAGTAGTCAATCCTACTAGAAATAAATGCTCCTGCATATTTAGAAAATGCCTTACATTCCCAAAATTTTTAAGATGGAAGAAACATTTTTTGGACAATTTTGTAATGTGTGCTTTAAAGAACATGCTAGAGTCAAAGATAATGTCTAGATCAAGAGTTCACAAACTTTTTTTGGATGCAGACCCCTTTACCAAAAACTTTTAAGACCATCGACCAGTTAGTCATTTACTCTACTTACTCAAATTAATACATTTGTGCAGTACTCGATATTAAATATTTCACTAGATATCAAACTTTTCATTTTAATCACTTGTAATTAATAATTGAAAAAGATAAAAGGACTACGGAATGTGGCATTATCTTGTGCAACATTTAATATCGAAACCTGATATTAAAGCATAAAAATACAGAGTTTTTTTTACATTTTTGACATTTATGAAATAAACATGTAAATTCAAAATAAGTACAAATAGTCCAAGCTCTACTGTCTGCATTTCTTTTTTGGTTCAGTCATATTATTATCTGAAGAAATAAAAACTTTTATTAACAAACAATTTCGACAGCCCCTGTGATAAAAAAACAATAAAGTATGTACAGTGATCCCTTGCTATATCACGCTTCGATTTTCGCGGCTTCACTCCATTGCGGATTTTAAATATAAGCATATCTAAATATATATCACAGATTTTTCGCTGGTTTGCGGATTTCTGCAGACAATGGGTCTTTTAATTTATGGTACATGCTTCCTCAGTTTGTTTGCCCAGTTGATTTCATACAAGGGATGTTATTGGCGGATGGCTGAGAAGCTACCCAATCAGAGCACGTATTACGTATTAAATAAAGCTCCTCAATGATATAAGATATGATTCCCGCACGGTGCTTCGCACACTTCAAAGCTCTAACAGCCCGTATTGATTTTTGATTGTTTGCTTTTCTCTGTCTCTCTCACTCTCTCTAACATTCTCTGCTCCTGACGGAGGGGTTGTGAGCAAAGGGGCTGTTTGCTTAGAATATACGGACGCGCCTCTAAAAAATGCTGAAAGACTACCTTCACATTCATCCCTTCATTGCAGCCGCTTTATTGCGGTGCTTCCCATACTTAAAAGCCAAACAGCCCTATTGATGTTTGCTTGTTTACTTTTCTCTCTCTCGCTGACATTCTCTGCTCCTGATGCGCACACTCCTTTGAAGAGGAAGATTATGTTTGCATTCTTTTAATTGTGAGAAAGAACTGTCATCTCTGTCTTGTCATGGAGCACAGTTTAAACTTTTGACTAAAGGGTGTTATTTCATGTCTAGAGAGCTCTAATAATGTTAAAATACTTATTTAGAGGGTTGTAAACAGGTTTTCTATGCTCTAACTGCGAAAATATTAAATTTATAAATAAAGAATCCTTTTGTACTTCGTGGAAATTCATTTATCAGTCTTTAGCAGATTAACCGCGATAAACAAGGGTTTACTGTATAACTGTGCAGAGAATATTTATAAACAATGTTGGAGAGTTTCTAAGGGCTTAAAATATATAAAAATAATCATACAAACATATGGTTTCTACTTCGTGGATTTTCACCTATCGCGGGGAGTTCTGGAACGCAACCCCCGCGATCGAGGAGGGATTACTGTACTTACTTGAAACATAAGATTTTTGTTCAAACTCGAATAAATGAACTGTGTCCTATGATTTTCTTTTTCGTAGTACTGCTCCTCAATAAATAATTATATTCAGAGTTCAAATCACAAATAAGCACATGTCACATCAAACGAACCAATTTATAGTGTTTTATGAAAGCATGACCATACAAGACTGATAGACTCTGCTCTTGTCCCACCGCGAGCAAGTGCGGACATGCAATGGTTTTTCGTGTCCACACTTGCTTTGATACGTTCGGACAAGGCACAGACATGTTTATGCTACACATATTTTCATGCATTCTTACGTGTGACTCTTTTAATGACACATTTTACCTTTTTGTTCGCAAAGTTTGGTATGTAATGTGTTTTTACCAAAAAAGTGTTTTTTTGAATTATTTTACTTCTTAATTAGGTACCTATTGGAATCATAGATATTTTGAAGTAACAAACAAATAGCAGTAGTAAGGGGGTCTATTTTTGCTGTCATCGACCCCCAAATTTTTTTATTGAAACCATCGACTCCTAGAAAGTTCAAATCGACTCCAGGGGGTCGATATCGACCACTTTGGGAACTCTTGATCTAGATTGTGGGCTGATTCAGTAAAATTAATGGTGATTCCAGCTAAATTAAATAATGACAAAATATTGTTGTGATCAGCATCATTCCCTCTAATAATTAATAGATCTGTTTTATCTTTGTTTAAAGACAAGTAGTTCTCATCCATCCACTCCTTTAATTCACTAACACAACTAATTGAAGACAACATTGGAGAAACTCCATTTGGTGAATAGGAAAGGTATAACTGGGTGTCATCAGTGAATGAGTGAAAATTAACATTATGTTTTTTAATGATAGATCCCAGTTGAAGCATGTAAAGTGAAAACAGTAAAGGTCACCATATCTCACTTCTGTGTATAATGATGGAGTACTGTCAGCACATTTCTGTATGTACTGGAATCGATTTGATCAATAAGAACTAAACCAGGCAAGGACATTGTCATTAAGTGCAATGTCATTTTCCAGCATGTGTAGTGAAAGATAATGGTCAATGGTGTCAAATGCTGCATTCAAGTCTAACAATAAATTCAACAATTAATTAGTAGTATTGGGATCCACTTATATTAATCAGTGCCAAACTACATTGTGATCCTGTGTCTTTATGTGTTTTAATTTTGTATTTAGTAATTTGTAAAATTAATACTTGCATTTTATCTGAATACTACACACGTGCACTTATTGAAAAGCGTTATACAAAAAATAAACTGAATTGATTTTATTTGAATACTACCACACAGCTCCATGTTGTGCCTTAGCTAACTTCTGCCCTGCATATACATAAACTCTAGCAA
The DNA here is from genome assembly GCF_016835505.1 of Polypterus senegalus. Classification (NCBI taxonomy): domain Eukaryota; kingdom Metazoa; phylum Chordata; class Cladistia; order Polypteriformes; family Polypteridae; genus Polypterus; species Polypterus senegalus. The sequence goes on from NC_053155.1 coordinate 278,861,356, forward strand.
AATTCATATTTCTTTAAAAAGAAGTAAGCACCTGTTTTTTTTCAATGAATTCCCATTTGTTCTTCAGCAGATTTAGTGCTAGTTCACTTTACAATGCTTAAAATAAACTCTACATAATCATTTGGGATCAGAAAAGAAGAAAGTGATTTGTCATGTAATGTGACAGACAGAAATTCTTATTTTGAAAATAAGACAAATTGGTAAATAAATGAAATGGAATGTATGTGACGTTGTTTTCTCTGTAATAATCTGCTATGTAGGTAAACTCAGGAAAAATATGCTGTGTACTGTATCTTATAATGTTTTATCCTTCATATTAATAATGTGAAATATAGCATCACAAACATTATATGTTTATATTTTATGTATTTTATACTTGTTTTACACATTTATGGTGCGTAAGTGTTTTTATACTACATTTTGTTTTTTTGTTCCAGAGTGTTTTGTGGTAAAGTTGAAAAATGTTTATTGTGCTACATTCTGAGGTTGCTATTTCTGAAGTATTGCTTTAAGAACAAAAACAATTGTTAGGAATTTTTAATCTAAAAGTAAAATATTCAGTTAATTAAGTGACTTTCCAAAAACACGGGAATGCATAATTGAACGTTGTAAATCCTGACAGTAATACCAAAATTGTGTATATTTATTTAAAATATTTCAGAAATAATTTACTTGCATAACTAATAAATGTTGATATCTATTTAAAAGTTTGTTTTTAATAATGCATCCTAAATACATTTTGGAATAGATCTAGATACATTGATTACAGTATTGTGTATTTTTAATTATCTAAAATATATTTAGAGATCACTATACAATATTTTAGACAGAGATAACCTTTTTTTCCTGTTTCTATTCCAGGTACATTCAATGTTTAATATGCATAATATTCTACTAACTCACTGTAAAACAATACTAAAGTAAGATTTTTGTACAAACATCCAGCAGTTTAAACAAAGGCAAGTTTCTGAATACAATGTTGTACCTGGACACCCTTTAACCATCAACCTGGCTCAGTGTAGCCCTAAAATTGTGTTCATATGAGTCAATTATCTTTTAGTTTCATTAAAAGAAGTTGGATATTGATTTATAACTTCATTGGCCATGTTCTCAGCGTTCTGATTATGAAGACTATTGTGGATTGAATCAATTGCAAGTTGTATCAGTTGCATCAATTGCCATTTAATGAGTGAGAACGCAAGTTCAAAGAGTTAGTTTACTTCTTCTTCAAACTTTACTGTCTTTCCCTTATACACATAAAAAATATGAAGGTCCCTGCAAGCTGTTATTGGGGATTCTTTTTGGGCAAAATGAGAAGTCAGGTATTTATTAAGTAAATTGTAACAGTTTCCAATATGTTCTGGTAATGAACAGACTTATCTGAAAGTAACACACCCCATCAGGCACTCATTACCTTGTCCATATATCAGAACTACTCCAACCAGAAGTGAATGCCAGCTGTTCAAAAAACTTAATCAAAAATCTCATCCTTTTTACTGTTGAACTTCATTATTAGCCATTAAAATGAATGCTATTCATTAATTCATTCTAGTAGGATAAACTAGTGTGCAGATATTTGCTACATGATGCCTACAATGGAGTTTTACATCAGGTGATTCAGTGTGGCTAGTATGATCCCTGACGGTGACCACCAGTCAACAACTTCCCACACAGCATCATAAAGCTGTTGTGATAGAACAAGTTACCTTGAACTTTGTACATAATAAGACATAGTTGATGCAGATATTGCATTGCCTCACTCTAGTGTGATGTGACAGAGTGTTTGGTTTCGGCTTTTTTAAGAGCAATGCTTTTATTCTTCAGCAGGCTGGATAGCATTCCCTAACACCAGCTGTTTAGGCCAGTTTCAATGTAACTGAGATTGCAATCTAAAACCAAATGGGATGGGGGCAACATCAGGCTGATTGATGATCCAAATAAACTACTGCCATATAACTCTAATCTTTTACAGCTTGTCTGTTCTTTCTTGACAGTACAGGTGCCTTCAGTCCCTGGTAGCCCAGTATGCTCATACTGTACCCAAGCAAAATTCTTCAAGTAAATCACCGTAAATGTTGCATCCTATTAACCAGGAATTTAAAAAATGTTACTGGTGTGGATGAGTGATGTGCTTATCCAGCAGCTAAAATTCTCCCGGGATATGATAAACATTAACAAAAATGGTTGTTGATGTGACTGTCTATTGTTATAGTTGTGGTTGTGGTGCTTGAAATCCAGACACAGGACATCTTCATGACATATTCATACATATCCATATATAAAGTCTGCATGGAACAAACTCCTGGCCTTCACAGTGCCCCAGCAGCCCAATAATATCAATGAATATATGAGGATATTAAGATACAAAAACAATATATATGCAGTGCATTTCAGTTTCTGTTCCTTTGAGTAATTAGTAACACAGATCGACTGTGGATTAACTCAGCACATGTAAAGAGGAGATTAAAATAGAACATTTATTCATCCTTGTGGGAGTATTAAAAAGTTATAAATACCATTGTCTCACATGATGCCAGCAGAAGTGCACCTATGCTTCAGAACGGCTGTTTTTGTAAAAAGAAATATTGATTTATAAAAGAAGAAAAGATGAACATTGCCTAAATAATTAATATTCCAGGTAAGAAAACCAACCCTCACAGACATATTTTTCAATATTAAAACACACATGTCATGGATGCTTTAAACCTTGTATGCACATTTTACGTTGTTAGATTTAAGTTTTAAAAGTATACATTTTTGCATTTATTGAAAATAAGTATCAAAGTAAGCTTTTCTATTATAGCCATTCCTTTGTTATAGAAACAAGGATGCATGTATTTTTAACACTTTACTATATTAACTTTAAATTTAGCTAAGTTACATGAAAAAACACTCATACAGTAATTTCACTTGTTTACGTAAAGATATATATAATGGTGTTTGTGTTTCTATTAACTACAAGGAAATACTGATTCCAAAAATGACATCTGGAGATTTTTTTTTAATTTCTGTTTTTTGTATTTTTGTACTTTTTTGTGCTTTCACGGTCTGATGGCTCTTTTTTCTTTTCTAGTTCATTGCAGTATGGAACAAGAATGGAAATCACTCCAATTCCAAATGAACTCAAACTACACATCTATCTCACAATTTGTATTAGTAGGTTTTATTGGGCAACAGCAAATGCCTCAGTTAATTGGAACTTTCTTTTTATTTATTTATATTTTAACACTTGTGGGAAATCTTTTTATTCTGCACACAGTCAGGAAAGTCAAGAAATTACATACTCCTATGTTTATCATGATTATGAACCTAGCAGCTTCAGACATCATATACAGTACAACTGTATCACCACAAATGATATATTTTTATTTAACTGGTTTTAAAGAAATACAGTTTCATATGTGCTTTGTTCAGATGTTTTTCTTGCATTTTGCAGGTTGTGTAGACTCCTATCTAATGGCAGCAATGGCAATTGATCGATTTGTCTCAATATGTTATCCTTTACAATATTCCAGTATAGTTTCTAATAGTGTTGCTTATAAAATGTGTGCTGTAGCTTGGATAGCTGGAATCGTTGTTCCGTTATTACTTGTTCTTTACTCTTTCCCTCTACCTTACTGCGGTCCTAATAAAATTGTACATTTTTACTGTCAGCATGGCCAAGTAGCTCGCCTTGCTTGTACAGATACCTCCTTAACCATAACAAGAGGTCTGATATTAGGATTCGGTGCCCTTCTGGGTAGTTTGTTTATTATATTGCTTTCATATTTAAAAATAATAATTGCAGTTATCAGAATTGTTACAAAAGATAGCAAGGAAAAGGCATTTTATACATGCAGTACACAGTTAATTGTTGTTATGATTTATTATATTCCTAGATTATTTTCATATGCTTCCTTACAAGTAAGCTTTAATATCCCAACTGACCTCATTACCGCTTTAGGGGTTTGTTATTGTGTTTTGCCTCCATTAGTAAATCCCATCATTTATAGTTACAGAACACAAGAAATTAGAAATTTATTTTTTAAGAAAATTTCTTCAGCAAAAATTATTCCTAAAAATGAAAAAAATCAGCATGGCTTAAAAGGAGGCAAAAGGAATTCCACACGTGTAAAATAAAATTATTTTAGCTGAACTATTGAGATTTTGTTTTATCATACTTTTTTAAATGAAAGATCTTTCTTGTCACTTTCACACACAAACACTTAGAGAAACTTTGATTTATAAAAGTTACACAAACACATGAATAAATAATTTGTAATTATTGTAAATTAATATCTTCACTGTATTCGTCATTTTTGAATCAATTATTTAATAAAATTATTACAACTTTTTACTCAAATGTAAATTGGTAATCTTAATTTCCCATAAATTGAATAAATACTTGTTTTATTTAATTTTTTTAATAAAAGTAATATATTAAAACTAGGTCTTTAAAAAGTTTGATATTGATTATATTTACTGTACTAGAATTGTTTAGATTACTAAACACATTAAACACTTCCTCTACACCTGCACTTGTTCCAATGAGTTGTTTTGTAGTCACGGGCCTATATAGTCTAGTGAAATTCCTACAGATTTGCAAAAATCTATACCTCTTTAATTTTACACAATGATTCACATTTACTTTTTCAAAGATCATTTAATAAAACAATAGTTTTCATTTACTTGCTGATCTGGGAGTTCATTATGACCTTCAAAGAAATAATCATTTACTGGTAAAATCTGATTTACTTTGGTTGCCTTTCTACTTGATTTTGGTGTTCCTTTTCATAGTACAAATTTTCCAAGCACTACATAGGTGAAACTTTTGTAAGTCAGTCTTCAGAAATCTGAGATGATAATCTTCTGCCAACACCTTTTGAAGAATAGAGACCAAGAACAGTCAGACTGGGCTAACTGCACCATCTCTAATAAGATAACAGAGCATATTTTCAGTTCACTCTGGAGTGCCTTTCATCGGGATTCTTTTCCTTCTTGAAAGTGACTTCAGTGCAAGGTTTTTAGCTTAAAGCAAAATATAACCATATCTAATGCTTCTCTATTCTTAATAATAAAAATAGTAATAATAGCCTATCTCTAAGATTCTGGCTGAATTAATAAGCTGTAAATATGCTTTACGTGCAAGTAAACTTTCAGTAGAGCTCACAATTAGTGTATCAATACTAACATATAATGATACTGTGCATTGATGCAATAGGCTTGAATTACAATGCCTTGTCAATAAAATGCACAGATCCATGTGTGTGTGTATGTATATATATATAATTATATATATTCAGTTATATATAACTCAAATCAATGATAATTTCTGATTTTTTATTGACTGAACAGTTAGACATTATTTTGATCCTTTTCAGTGACTAGTGTTTGATGAAGGCACTATACTAATTTAAGGCTGATAGAAAACAGAAGATTAGTATATCTCATCTCATTTAAGAAAAGAAAACAATTAGTTTACAGTATGAAAAATAAAACTGAAAAAGTGAACAGATGGAAAAAGATAAACTTATGAACTTATTAGCAAGGATGGGAAGTATAAATGTGTGTTCTAATATAGACATCATAAAAGATACAGCAGATAATTACAAATGTTCTGTCTTGAGAGTGTTGAGAAAGAATCTGATCACCCTACCTATATAATTTGACAAAGCATAATTTACAGACCCCAAATCATTTGATAATTATCACTGAATGCTGTCTTTCTGCAGCATTATTGTTCCAATACAATGTTACAATGTTGCAGTTTGTTGGTTGTACTGTACAGTATGTAAACAGTTTACATGTACTGGCTACCCATGATTATGAGACAGTTAAGTGGGCTTGGGTTAGTAAATTAATGATTACATTTCACAGAAAGAATATTTAGAATGGCCTCTACTGTCCTGTTCTATGCATCCTTTGGAATGGAGCTGGGATGATTTGATGATAATGGCATTTTGTTCTGTCCTGTCCAAACGTTTTAAGGTTGTAATGATGTCACAAAAACACAGGCAAATTACTATTAAAAGTAATATAAGTTTAAAAATTAAATTTATGTTTACTGAATTAAAACCTTGAACCTGTTTGTAACATTTCGAAATAAAAATGGAGAGGATAGATGTTGTATAACGGGGTAATTAAGCTAGCCTTCTTGTTAAAAAGCTCAGTGGCAGGGAACTGGTGTTGATCATTTTACAATAACTATTAACAATGTTATTAAGACTTCTTTTCCTCTTAATGAAAAGAATACCAAATGATAACATTAAACAAATGTAGTAATATGCTCAAACTTGTAAAAAGATGTCATTATAGTTCTGTCTACTTTAAAACAATGTATTTTCTTTAAGAAGACAACTGTTTCTAGAACTTCTTACTGCTTTAATCTACTATATATCAAGATATTAAGCTATTGCTCTTAATAGTCTTCATTTGCTTGGAACACTCAACTATCTCCACATTCTTCAATTGGACATCCCTGGCATTATCTCAGAAGAACCTCATGTGTTGACATGAAGGTATGCAAACTGTTAGAGGTCCTCTCCACCTGGTGTTGGGAGGCAGTTTCTCAAATGAATGGGATGGGGTATAGCATGAGAGAGAGAGAGACAGAGAGAGACAGACAGATAGGGGATTGGTATGTGAAGACTTGTTTGATCTTTTTTTCTTGATGATTTAGATGGTGGGTCAATGAGTAAGCACTCCACCTGCAAGCCAGGGACAATAACAGCATCATGAATTAATTTATTTTTACCAGGTTTAAACAATAATATAAAATGAGATTGAGTTAGCTGTTTTCTTTTTATTATATTTTCTTATCTTTTAAAAATGCTTTTTCATGACAATTCACTATAATAAAATCACCCTTTCTCTAAGTATAACAAAACGTGTCATAGGAACCTGCAAGCTCTTCCTTACAATTTGGAATCTAGGACAATAAACTGCAGTAATCTTCCAAAATATCCCTATAATTAAGAAAAATTCTTAGTTTTCAATTATTTCAATAGTGAAATGTGATTTTGTCACCTATACTTATTTTAATAAAATGCAAACTACTGTACAGGTCAACTTTCTAATCTCTTTACACTTTATATTCCATCACAAACATCAGTTCTTTACTGTACGTAAAGTATTTAGACAAATTTTGGAGATTTAGAAATAGAATTAATTTTCTATAAGAAGATACCTAGTTTATGCAACTACTACTGCTTTAAACTACCGTATGTTTAGGTCAAAATTTAATATGCTGCCATTAGTAGTCCTCATATACTTGGGATGCTTAACTATCTCCACATTCAGCAATTGGACATGCCTGTCATTATCTTAGAAAAAACTCCTGTGTAAACTCCACACTGCTTGGTGTTTGGTGGCAAGTTCAGGCAAAGTTTCAAATAAATGGGATATAGTATAGCATGTGGTGGGGGGTTTAGGAGGTTGGTATGAGAAGAACTTGTTAGGTCCTTGTACTTGATATTTTTGGTTTTGGGGGACAAATGGGTAAGCAATTCACTTGCATTATAAAAAAAACTGGATAGTCAAGTAGTAGTCAGTGGAAGTGGAAAAAGTTCTAAAAAATCAACTCAAGTACAAGTATTACTTTGTAGAGAAAAGTTTACTCAGTTAAAGGTATCTGATTTGGAAACCACTGAAAAAATCAATTATTATCAAACAGCCAATATCCATGATGTGCATCAGAAAATATAAACAAATATGCACAGCGACAAGTCAGACAGACAAATAGTGTGCATAGCAAATGGTGCACTGTACTTTATATAAAAAAATCAAGAACAATGTAAACAAAACACACAGCAATCTAAGTCGTTTCAACTTGCAGTTATCACGGTACACTTCTGTCATAAGATTCTTACAAAAAATTTCCATGTATTGTGAAATGACTAGACAGACAGAGGAAGAGGTTTGGGGGCAGCTACTTGAATTAGGCTGCCAAAATTGAAAGGTTGGTTCCATAGAATAGGTCTCAACAGACTTCAGTCCAACAATAGAACAATCATAACAGGCAAAGATGTGTCAACAGGGAAAGTGATGTCATCAGAGCAGGAACCGGAAGTGACATCGTCAGAGCCGGAACCAGAAGTGATATAATTTGATCCGGAAATGTATGTGATGTCCTCGAGTCCAAAAGGAATTTCCCATGGTTGGTCTGCCGATGAAAAAGAGGATTAGTGCACTCTGCCACCCCCAGTTCTGGCATGGATTTATCCCTATGTGAGCTCTTCATCTGCCTCCATGTGCATGTGTGCGACAATATATGGAATTATATTAATAATAATATGGTCAGCCACATGAATACCTGAATTAATGGATGGTGCAAATATTAAAACCTGTGATACTTTGTCCTTTTGTAGATTTGCTTTGGAAATGTATGCTTTAGTGGGGTTGCTTGACCAACTAGGTGAAAAGGGCAAGGTTGAATTGCACTGTGGCTGAAATGTGAGTTGATGTTCTTGCAAGCTGCCTCGCAATCTCATTGCGACATTATGCTTTATCTTCTCATGGTACATTACTGTTCCAACACTCTATGAGTTTGAGGTTCCTCATCAGTTGTAAAGCACATTGTACTCCCATCCTCTGGAATGAGAATTAAAGTTATGGAAGCAGACCATGTGTTTTACTGTTACAAATTTACAATGATAAACAAAATATGAATTTAATAATGCTGCTATGTACTTAATTTAGATCTTGTTTAAAATGTGTTATAATGTACTGTTGATGAACAAAGTAAAAAACCTTAAATCCATAAATGCAACTATCAATTTTTCTATTAAATGTCAAAAATCAACTGATTAAAAGATAGAATATGCATTTCTTTTAGACCAAATGATGTTTCTCTAATTAATTGTGTCGGTGAATTAAAAGAGTAGATGAATAAGAACTTGCCTCTAAATACAGAAGACACAGAAATGCTATTTATTTGGGGGGAATGGTGCTGACTGCAACAATATTCTGTCACTTTTTAACTTAATTTGAATCCCCAATAGTTTTATTATATCAGTAAACAATTTAGGAGTTATTTTTGACACTAGCATGTTTTTTAATTAAAAGCCACATTATATGTTTTTTCCATTTTAAAAACAGATTAAGACATTTTCTAAATATGCCCAATACTGGGAAATTAATTAATGCATTTATTTCTAATACAGTTGTGTATTGCATGGTGTAATTCATTGGATGTTCAAATTGTTTTTTATGCAGCCATGCAGTTAATTCAAAATGTGTCTCTTGTACAGAGATGGCAATACCTTCGAGGGGCCCTGAGATTGATCCACAGATACACATGTGTTGCATAATAAAAAAAGATTTCCCTTCAATCTTTTAAATAAAGGTCGAAGACACACTTCTTTAGCCTAGTATAAACTGACTACAGCTGCTGATTAGCTGTGCATAATGCATCTTTGTTAATCATTTGTAGAAAAAATATAAGAAATACTGTAATTATAAATCATTACAATACAATACAATTTAATCTGTATAACACAAAATCATACAAGGAGTGCCACAATGGACTTTAACAGGCTGTGTCTTTTGACAGCCCCCCAGTCTTGACTCTTTAAGAAGACAAGAAAAAACTCACCAAAAAACCTTTTAGGGAAAAAATGGAAGAAACCTTGGGAAAGGCTGTTCAGACAGAAAGACCTTTCCAGGTAGGTTGGGCATAAAGTGGGTGTTAAAAAAGGTGGTAAATACAACACAGTGCAAAACACAGTAATTCTCAATACAATACAATAATAATAATACAGCTAGAGAGCAAAATGCAAGAGTAAATGCGTATCACAAGATAGGATTCAGATTTGTTAGGAGTTCCGGAGACCTTGGTCATCAAGCTGCCTTCCTCCAATTGGCTATTCAACAGCTGAGTCAGTGCTGGGCCAGCCAGTCAGATGAAAGCACCCTGCACACACACAGTGCCACATTCGAATACCAAGAAAAAAAACCGAATAGGGGAGGGTTAGTAACAAATTTTAACAATCATATTACTTATGTTTTAGTGCTAATAACTAGCAACAAGGATACAGTATGCACAGTTAATCAACAGCTTTAGTCAAGGTACGCTAAACTGAATCTTCAGCTGGGATCTGAAAGCAGAGACAAAAGGGGCATCTCTTATAGTACCAGGCAAACCATTCCACAGGTTAGGGGCCCTGTAACTAAAACCTTCACCTCCCACTGTTATTTTATTAATCCTTGGAATCATAAGCAGACCAGCATCTTGAGATCTTAATGCATGTTCTGGTTTGTAAGTCATGATAAGTTCAGATAAGTAAGCTGGACCTTGGCCATTTAAGGCTTTAAGAGTGTCGATGGGACACACAGACATGGGCTGGTCTCTACGGGGGAAGTGACAGGGACTTATCATGCTCTCTCGGAGGAGAGAGGTGTCCTCCCCACAGTGGCCAAGGCCCCAGAGCAAGATGGGGATTCCCCAGACCAGCAGGTGAAGTCATTGCAGGCATGGAAGATAGATCCTGAGTGGTTTACCCAAGAGCAGGTTGATGCTCTATGGGAAAAAGTGGCAGGTTGGTTAAAACCCTCCAAGTGTACAACCTACCAAATAGTGCAAAAAGTGACCTGCACTTTAGTAATCAACAACCTTCCCGACCATTTCACCCAGCCTGTCTGGGGAGATATTGCTAATGTGAATGAGCTCATTGAGCTCATAGAAACATCTAGGACAGAGTCGGAATTTGGGATGGCAGAACGGTCCTTTAGCAGACACTGTGGAGATTATGTCCCTCCTCATGTGCCCCTTCGAAGTTTGTACTAGTTTCCTGGATTCCGTGGGCGCGACCCTTCCTTGGGAGTAAGGCGGAATGTAAGTGGAGAGAGGGGGGCAGATTGTGTGCATTTTCAATCCCCATGTTAATGGCTCATACAGGAGAGGTTATCGTCAACGGATTTAAAGTGAAAGCCCTTTTTGATTCTGGCAGCAACATTTTAATTGTTGATCACCAGTATGTACTACCGTGACAGTGGATAAAAACAAAGACCAGTATAACCTATATACACTGGGATATCCGGTTCTATAAATCCGCCCAATGTTTCATCAGCCAGTCATTTAATCATCAGTTGAAAAAATCACCGTAGCGGTCCTCCCAAATCCACCTTTTGCTGTGATTCTCAGGCGGGACTGGTCTGATAATAAAAGCGGTAAGTGTAGACCTTTCCTAAAATGAAATTGGGCCTAGTAACAAACAGGAATTCTCTGTCGCAGGTTGTCTCCACACCGTGTACTCAGCCGGCAGAGAGAGACAGGATGGGCCGAGAGGAGGATGGGGAGCTTTGCAGTTCGGAGTTCGCTGTCGCAGACTGTTACGTCATCTGTCCGCATCTCGGCGGAACAGGATGACTTTCAGCCCCTTGAGGTCAGACCTGACCCTGTCTCGGATTTAAGCTTCCAATTTAAACAAACGCCGGCCTCGTTTAAAAGGGAACAATGGAATGATGATTCCTTTAAATTTGCTAAGAATGCAGTTGTCCTAGTCAATGGCCAACACACCCATCAGCCCATGCCACAGGGGCCCCACTTTGTTATTGAAAACGAGTTATTATATTGGGTTAGTGAACACGAGAAGGGGGCTGTGGAAACTGTTGCTAATCCCGCAAACTTTCTGGCAGCAGGTTTGTAAATTAGCACACACCCACCTCCTAGGAGGCCACCTGGGCACCAAAAAAACATTAGAGCGTATCAAGCTCCAATTTTATTGGCCAGAAATTAATGAGAAGGTTTGTCGCTTCTGTATCTCTTGCCCTGAGTGTCAGCTGCGGCAAATTCCTAGAAAGGACCATGCTCCTCTTGTTCCACTTCCCTTAATAGATGTCCCATTCGAAAGAATAGGGGTTGATATAGTGGGACCCCCGGAACCCTCGGCCCGAGGACATAAATATATATTAATCCTCATGGATTATGCAACCTGATATCCAGAGGCTGTTCCGTTGCGCTCAGATAATTCTAAAGCCATCGCATGTGAACTAGCAGGGGTATTTGCGCAAGTTGGCATTCCTAAAGAAGTCCTTATGGACCAAGGGATGCCGTTTACCTCAGAAACGTTCAGGGAAACAGCTAAGTTACTTAAAATAAAGCACTTAAAGACAGCAGTGTATCATCCTCAAACTTATGGTCTAGTGAAGAGGTTTAATCAGACTCTCAAATAGATGCTTTGCAAGGTGGTCAGCGGGGATGGAAGGAATTGGGACTCCTCCCCCTCATACTTTTTGCCTACCGGGAAGTCCCACAAGCCTCGACAGGGTTCTAACCCTTTGAATTATTATATGCAGGACAACCCATGGGCATATTGGACATTTTAAAGGAAGGTTGGGAAGGAGAGGCTCTTCCTTCAACTGATATTTTGGAATATATCGCTCAATTATAGATAGAGATTTGAGAAAATTCGACCCATATTAAAAAATCACATGGAAGAGGCTCAAGCAACTCAGGCCCGCTATTATGACCGTGGCACGACACTCCGGGAGTTCCAACCGGGAGATCGGGTAATGGTGTTGGTTCCCACCTCACATTCTAAACTACTTGTCCATTGGCAAGGACCGTACGAAGTTAAGGAGAGGAAAGGGCTTCTCGACTATTTGGTGAAACAACCCAATCGTTGGCCAAGTGAGCGGATATATCATGTGAATCTGCTGAAATCATGGAAGGAAAAGGACCCTGATCACTCCTCCGGCCAGCCCCACTCATTCTTTGCTCAGACCAACGCATTTAACTTCGACTCTAATCTGAGTACCCGACAGAAGCGAGAGCTCAAAGCAGTTATCTTGCCCGCCTATGAGGAAGTTGATGAAAAACCTGGACGGATCTCTCTGATTGCCCACAACATTATGACCGAACCCGGGGTTGTAGTCCGAGAACTCCCCTATCGGCTTCCCGAGGCAAAGAAGGCAGAAGTGGAACTTGAAATCAAGCGCATGCTGGACTTAGGAGTCATAGAGGAAAGTTATAGTCCCTAGTCCAGCCCAATAGTCTTGGTTAGTAAGCCTGATGGAAGTTGGATGTTTTGCATTGACTTCCGTCGACTTAATCAGGTCTCACAATTTGATGCTTATCCTATGCCTCGAGTGGATGAACTCCTTGATAGGCTTGGACAGGCAGAATTCTGACCACACTTGACATAACCAAGGGGTACTGGCAGGTTCCTTTAACGGACTCCGCAAAGGTTAAAACTGCGTTTAGCATCCCTTGTGGATTGTGTACTTCAATTCGGGTTACATGGGGCTCCAGCGACTTTCCAGCGTCTGGTGGACAAAGTGCTCCGACCCCATAACACGTATAGTGCTGCCTATCTGGATGATGTTGTCATCTATTTCAACACATGGAAGGAACACCTACAGCACATCTGAGCGGTATTACGGATGCTGGGTGAAGCCGGTCTTCGGATCAATCCAAAAAAATGTTTTTTTGGGTTGAAAGAAGCCAAATACTTGGGCTACCTGGTGGGTCGTGGTACTATAAAGCCACAGTGCTCTAAAATAGATGCCATTTTGAAATGGCCCCGTCCGCGAACCAAGTGGCATGTCCAAGCATTTCTCGGTTTTGCCGGGTACTACCGCCGGTTTGTACCACACTTTTTGGAGAGAGCTGCGCCCTTGAGTGATTTAGCAAAGAAGAGGGCTCCTAATATTGTGGTATGGACTGATACGACGGAAGCTGCATTCAGTGACTTAAAAAAGGCACTGACGTCAGCACCTGTTTGGAAAGCACCTGACTATTCGCTACCTTTTATCCTCCAGACAGACACTTCGGACACATGCCTAGGAGCAGTTCTGAGCCAAAGCGCCGATGGTACTGAACACCCCGTCATGTTCCAGAGCCAGAAACTGCTGGATCGTGAAACCAGGTATGCGGCAGTGGAGAGAGAGGCTCTTGCGATTAAATGGCCGATTACACAGTTGAAGTATTACCTCTTGGGTCGAGAGTTTACACTTGTCACGGACCATGCACCTTACAGTGGATGTCCCTGCATAAGGAGTCGAACCCTCAAGTCACTAGGTGGTTCCTTGATCTGCAACCTTATAAGTTCTCACTCGTTTGATCGGAAGGGTTCTCTCTATCCCAACGCCGATGCTCTCTCTCACGTTCATGACCTCTCAGTGAGGTGGGGGGTACTGTCACCCACGCGTGTTTAGGAAGCAACTAAAGGGCTCGAATACATGTAATTCCCGCCGGACCAGGGGGTGGCAAAGTGCACTAATTCTCTCTAGGGAAATCCCGCCCGGCTCTGGGGCAGCCAATGACGTCACTTCTGGTTTCAGTCATGATGACATCACTTCCTTTAATGGTCTTTAAAGGCGTTATCTTGTTTATACTAAGTCAGTTCTGTTTTTGACTGAGTCGTGTGAACATGTAAAACAATATCAAAGTAAGATTTTTGTACAAACATTCAGCAGTTTAAACAAAGGCAAGTTTCCGAATACAATGTAGTACCTGGACACCCTTTAACCATAAACCTTATGGCTCAGTGTAGCCCTAAAATTGTGTTCATAAGAGTCAATCATCTTTTAGGTTCATTAAAAGAAGTTGGACATTGATTTATAACTTCATTAGCCATGCTCTGTGTGTTCTGATTATGAAGACCATTGTGGATTGCATCAACTGCAAGTTGTATCAGTTGCATCAATTGCCATTTAATGAGTGAGCACGCAAGTTCAAAGAGTTAGCTTACTTCTTCTTCAAACTTTGCTGTTTTTTCCTTATACTCATAAAAATATCAAGGTTCCTGCAAGCTGTTATTGAGGATTCTTTTTGGGCAAAATGAGAAGTCAGGTATTTATTAAGTAAATTGTAACAGTTTCCAATATGTTCTGGTAATGAACAGACTTATCTGAAAGTAACACACATCAGGCACTCATTACCTTGTCCATATAACAGAACTACTCCAACCAGAAGTGAATGCCAGCTGTTAAAAAATGTAATCAAAAATCTCATCCTTTTTACTGTTGAACTTCATTATTAGCCATAAAAATGAATACTATTCATTAATTCATTCTAGTAGGATAAACTAGTTTGCAGATATTTGCTGCATGATCCCTACAATGGAGTTTTACATCAGGTGATTCGGTGTCGCTAGTATGATTCCTGACGGTGACCACCTATCAACAACTTCCCACTCGGCATCATAAAGCTGTTGTGATAGAACAGGTTACCTTGAACTTTGTCCATAATAAAGCATAGTTGATGCAGATACTGCATTGCATCACTCTAGTGTGATGTGACATTTGGTTTTGGCTTTGTTAAGAGCATATTCTTCAGTTGGCTGGATAACATTCCCTGACTCCATCTGTTTAGGCCAGTTTCATGTAACTGAGATTGCCATCTGAAACCAAATGGGGTGGGGGCAACATCAGCCTGATTGCTGATCCAAATAAAGTATTGCCCTATAACTCTAATCTTTCACAGTTTGTCTGTTCTTTCTTGACTATACAGGTGCCTACAGTCTCTGGTAGCCCAGTATGCTCATACTATACCCAAGCAAAATACTTCAAGTAAATCACAGTAAATTTTACTTCCTATTAAATTTCTTTTTTAAATTCCTGGTTATGTTACTGGTGTGGATGAATGATGTGCTTATCCAGCAGCTAAAATTCTCCCAGGATATAATAAACATTAACAAAGATGGCTGTTGATGTGACTGTCTATTGTAATAGTCATGGTTGTGGTGCTTTAACTCCAGACACAGGACATGTTCATGACATATTCATACATGTCCATATCTAAAGTCTGCATAAAACAAACTCCTGACCTTCACAGTGCCCCAGCAGCTCAATGTAAGGCTAACGTTGTATATAAAATTCTTGCCATACAAAAGTGTTCTATTTCTTAAAATATGGTACTGCCTTCAAAACCCTTAAAACTAAGTTTAGAAAATTACTTAAAGTTTCCATGCACCATTTATTTTTCATATATAATAATCATTGCTTTATTGTTTCAATTTAAATATTGTTATCTGTAAACCTACTTGAATTAAGTACATAAATTCATAAACTGTGACCAATTGAAGGTCCTAGCTCTTGTAAAAGTATTATAGTTTTATTCCCATTTCATGCAAAATCAATTGATGCTTCAAATTAAAAAGAAAACATGATCAGTTGGTACTCAATGTAATAATATCAATCAATATATGAGGATATTAGGATACAAAAACAATATATATGCAGTGCGTTTCAGTTTCTGTTCCTTTGAGTAATTAGTAACACAGATCAACTGTGGATTAACTCAGCACATGTAAAGAGGAGATTAAAATAGAACATTTCTTCATCCTTGTGGGAGTATTAAAAAGTTATAAATACTATTGTCTCACATAATGCCAGCAGAGGTACACCCACGCTTCAGAACGGCTGTTTTTGTAAAAAGAAATATTGATTTATAAAAGAAGAAAAGATGAACATTGCCTAAGTAATTAATATTCCAGGTAAGAAAACCAACCCTCACAGACATATTTTTCAATATTAAAACTCACATGTCATGGATGCTTTAAACCTTGTATGCCGTTTACGTTGTTAGAATTGAGTATTAAAAGTGTACATTTTTGCATTTATTGAAATTAAAGCTTTTCTATTATAGCCATTCCTTTGTTATAGAAACAGGGATGCATGTATTTTTAACACTTTACTATATTAACTTTAAATTTAGCTAAGTTACATGAAAAAACACTCATACAGTAATTTCACTTGTTTACGTAAAGATATATATAATGGTGTTTGTGTTTCTATTAACTACGAGGAAACACTGTTTCCTAAAATGACATCTGGAGAGTTTTTTTTAATTTCTGTTTTTTGTATTTTTGTACTTTTTTGTGCTTTCATGGTCTGATGGCTCTTTTTTCTTTTCTAGTTCATTGCAGTATGGAGCAAGAATGGAAATCACTCCAATTCCAAGTGAACTCAAACTACACACTTATCTCACAATTTGTATTTGTAGGTTTTATTGGGCAACAGCAAATGCCTCAGTTAATTGGAACTTTCTTTTTATTTATTTATATTTTAACACTTGTGGGAAATCTTTTTATTTTGCACACAGTCAGGAAAGTCAAGAAATTACATACTCCTATGTTTATCATGATTATGAACCTAGCAGCTTCAGACATCATATACAGTACAACTGTATCACCACAAATGATATATTTTTATTTAACTGGTTTTAAAGAAATACAGTTTCATATGTGCTTTGTTCAGATGTTTTTCTTGCATTTTGCAGGTTGTGTAGACTCCTATCTAATGGCAGCAATGGCAATTGATCGATTTGTCTCAATATGTTATCCTTTACGTTATTCTAGTATACTTTCTAATAGTGTTGCTTATAAAATGTGTGCTGTAGCTTGGATAGTTGGGCTTGTTGTTCCGTTATTACTTGTTCTTTACTCTTTCCCTCTACCTTACTGCGGTCCTAATAAAATTGTACATTTTTACTGTCAGCATGGCCAAGTAGCTCGCCTTGCATGTACAGATACCTCCTTAACCTTAACAAGAGCTCTGATATTAGGATTCATTGTCCTTCTGGGTAGTTTTTTTATTATACTGCTTTCATATTTAAAAATAATAATTGCAGTCATCAGAATTGTTACAAAAGATAGCAAGGAAAAGGCATTTTACACATGCAGTACACAGTTAATTGTTGTTATGATTTATTATATTCCTAGATTATTTTCATATGCTTCCTTATCAGTAAGCTTTAATATCCCAACTGACCTCATTACCGCTTTAGGGGTTTCTTATTGTGTTTTGCCTCCATTAGTAAATCCCATCATTTATAGTTACAGAACACAAGAAATTAGAAATGTATTTTTTAAGACAATTTCTTCAGCAAAAATTATTCCTAAGAATGAGCATGGCTTAAAAGAAGCCAAAAGGAATTCCACACGTGTAAAATAGTTACTTAAGTTTATTATATGCTATAACAGTTAATTGTTTTAGCTGAACTATTGAGATTTTGTTTTATCATACTTTTTTAAATGAAAGATCTTTCTCGTCACTTTCACACACTAACACTTAGAGAAACTTTGATTTACAAAAGTTACACAAACACATAATTTGTAATTATTTATTGTAATTTAATATCTACACTGTATTGATAATTTTTTAATCAATTATTTAATAAAATTGTTACAACTTTTTACCCAATTGTTAATTGGTAATCTTAATGTTGCATAATTTGAAAAAATACTTGTTTTATTTTGTTTTTTTTAATAAAAGCAATATATTTAAACTAGGTCTTTAAAAAGTTTGATATTGATTATGTTTACTGTACTAGAATTGTTTAGATTACTAAACATATTAAACACTTCCTCTACTACGGCCCTTGTTCCAATGAGTTGTTTTGTAGTCATGGGCCTATATAGTCTGGTGAAATGCCTACAGGTTTGCAAAAATCTATACCTCTTCAATTTTAGACAATGATTCACATTTACTTTTTCTAAGATTATTTAATAAAACATAATATTTTCATTTACTTTCTGATCTGGTAGTTCATTATGACCTTCAAAGAAATAATCATTTACTGGTAAAATCTGACTTACTTTGGTTGCCTTTCTACTTGATTTTGGTGTTCCTTTTCATAGTACAAATTTTCCAAGCACTACATAGGTGAAACTTTTGTAAGTCAGTCTTAAGAAATCTGAGATGATAATCTTCTGCCAACACCTTTTGAAGAATCGAGACCAAGAACAGTCAGACTGGGATAACTGCACAATCTCTAATACAAAGTAAGTTAACAGAGCATATTTTCAGTTCATTCTGGAGTGCCTTTCACCGGGATTCTTTTCCTTCTTAAAAGTGACTGGAGTGCAAGGTTTTTAGCTTACAGCAAAATAAAATCACATCTAGTGCTTCTCCCTTCATAATAATAAAAATAGTAATAATAGCCTCTAAGATTCTGGCTGAATTTCTAAGCTGTAAATATGCTTTATGTGCAAGTAAACTTTCAGTAGAACTCACAATTAGTGTATCAATACTAACATATAATGATACTGTGCATTGATGCAATAGGCTTGAAGTAACTCAAATCAAGGACAATTTTTTATTTTTTATTGACTGAACAGTTAGGGAGACATTGTTTTGTTCCTTTTTAGTGACTAGTGTTTGATGAAGGCACTATACAGTAATCCCTCCTCGATCGCGGGGGTTTGCGTTCCAGAACCCCCCCGTGATAGATGAAAATCCGCAAAGTAGAAACCATGTTTGTATAGTTATTTTTATATATTTTAAACCCTTATAAAGTCTCCCACACTGTTAACATTATTAGAGCCCTCTAGACATGAAATAACACCCTTTAGTCAAAAGTTTAAACTGTGCTCCATGACAAGACAGAGATGACAGTTCTTTCTCACAATTAAAAGAATGCAAATATATATTTTCTTCAAGGGAGTGTCTGCATCAGAGCAGAGAATTTAAGAGAGGGAGCGAGCGCTCGCAAAGAAAAGCAAACAATCAAAAAATCAATACGTGTGCTTTTAAGTTTCAATAAAGTGGCATGTTTCAGAGGAGCGTCAGTATCTTTTAAGCAAACAGCCTCTGTGCAAACAGCACCTCTGCTCACACCCCCTCCGTCAGGCGCAGAGAATGTCAGAGAGGGTGAGATAGAGGCAGAGACAAGCAAACAATCAAGCACCGCGTGGGAAGCATATCTTATAGCATTGAGGAGTTTTAGTTAATATGTAATACATGCTCTGATTGGGTAGCTTCTAAGCCATCCGCCAATAGCGTCCCTTGGATGAAATCAACTGGGCAAACAAACTGAGGTAGCATGTACCATAAATTAAAAGACGCAGTGTCCGCAGAAATCCGCGAACCAGCGAAAAATCCGTGATATATATTTAGATATGCTTACATTTAAAATCTGCGATAGAGTGAAGCCGCGAAAGTCGAAGCGCGATATAGCGAGGGATTACTGTATTAATTTAAGGCTGATAGAAAACAGAAAATTAGTATATCTCATCTCATTTAACAAAAGAAAACAATTGGTTTACAGCATGAAAAATAAAACTGAAAAAGTGAACAGATAAAAAAATAAACTTATGAACTTATTAGCCACGATGGGAAGTATAAATGTGTGTTCTAAATAAGACATCATAAAAGATACAGCAGATAATTACAAATGTTCTGTTTTGAGAGTGTTGAGAAAGAATCTGATCACCCTACCTATATAATTTGACAAAGCATAATTTACAGACCCCAAATCATTTGATAATTATCACTGAATGCTGTCTTTCTGCAGCATTATTGTTCCAATACAATGTTACAATGTTGCACTTTGTTGGTTGTACTGTACAGTATGTAAACAGTTTACATGTACTGGCTACTCATGATTATGAGACAGTTAAGTGGGCTTGGGTTAGTAAATTTATGATTAGATTTCACAGAAAGAATATTTCAAACTAGCTGACGCCTGCCGTAGCATACGGCGGTGTAAGAATAGGAACAGAATATGGTGAGAAAGGAATTCAGAAATCAAAAAGAAATACTTCTTGAAGGACGCAGTTGTGAAAAGGTGTTTTGCTGGAGACGACAGATTATGAGTCGAACGGTCTAACCCTAGAAAAAGCCACGTACAACTGACCGGGCTGAAGACTGGTTGTTGTAGATTAACGCAAATCTTTGCAAACATTTGTCTTGGTACTTGTTGATAGTCATGGAGAAGGCGAGTCTGAGTGGGAATTGTGTGCATTTAAATTTAAAAGGGAGATTGCTGTTGGAAGGAAGGAGAGAGATTCTGGGAATAAAGATTGTTTCAGAATTTTGGATAGTGATGAGTTTGCACTCAATAATCTATTATATATATAATTTCATATATATTTATCTTTTGGATTGTCCTGCTTCCTCTTCACACCCGGTCCCCCCCAAACGCAGCCCACACGGCATTTCTCGATTCCTATTCCACCTCTCCAAACCCGTCCCTACCTGGTTCATCCTGCCTCCTCTTCAAACCCTGTCCCCACCACATGCAGCCCACACGGCATTTCTCGATTTCTATTCCTCCTCTTCCAAACCCTTCCCCAAACTGGCTGCAGCCTCCCATACACCCCCACGCCACTTTTCTTGATTCCTATTCCTCGTTCGGACTACCGCGTTCCCCGCTCCTCTCTCATGACCCCATTGGTGTTTCACGTCACCGCTGAAGTGAAAGGTCACATGGTCAGACTAGATATATATATTTCTCTTCCTGCTTCCTCTTCAAACCCGGTTCCCCCCACAGGCAGCCGACATGGCATTTCTCGATTCCTATTCCTCCTCATCCAAACCCTTACCCTCCTGGTTCATCCTGCTTCCTCTTCAAACCCTGCCTCCCCCCACACGCAGCCCACACTGCATTTCTCGATTCCTATTCCTCCTCTTCCAAACCCTTCCCCACGCTGACTGCGGCCTCCCATACACCCCCACGCCTCTTTTCCTGATTCCAATTCCTCCTTTGGACTACTGTGCTCCCCGCTCCTCTCTCATGACCCTTTTGCTGTCACGTCACCGCCAAAGTGTAAGGTCGCATGGTTAGGCTAGATATAGGGCGGTGATGTGATGTGATGTGACCGGGTTTGAAGAGATGGCCTCTACTGTCCTGTTCTATGCATCCTTTGGGATGGAGCTGGGATGATTTGATGATGATGGCATTTTGTTCTGTCCTGTCCAAAGGTTTTATGGTTGTAATAATGTCACAAAAAAAACAGGCAAATTACTATAAAAAGTAATATAAGTGTAAAAATTGAATTTATGTTTACTGAATTTAAACCTTGAACCTGTTTGTAACATTTCGAAATAAGAATTGAGAGGATAGATGTTGTATAACAGGGTAACTTAGCTAGCTTTCTTGTTAAAAAGCTCAGTGGCAGACAACTGGTGTTGATCATTTTACAATAACTATTAACAATGTTTTTAAAACTTCTTTTGCTCTTAATGAAAAGAATACCAAATGATAACATTAAACAAATGTAGTAATATGCTCACACTTGTATAAAGATTTCATTATGGTTCTGTCTACTTTAAAACATATTTTCTTTAAGAAGAGAACTGTTTCTGGAACTTCTTACTGCTTTAATCTACTATATATTTAGGTCAGATATCAAGCTATTGCTCTCACTAGTCTTCGTTTGCTTGGAACACTCAACTATCTCCATTCTTCAATTGAACATCCCTGGCATTATCTCAGAAGAACCTCATGTGTTGACATGAAGGTATACAAACTGTTAGAGGTCCTCTCCAGACAGTTTCTCACAGATATGGGGATAGACAGACAGATAGGGGATTGGTATGTGAACTTGTTTGGTCTTTGTTCTTAATGATTTAGTTGGTGGGTCAATGAGTAAGCACTCCACCTGCAAGCCAGGGACAATAACAGCATCATTAATTAATTTATTTTTACCAGGTTTAAACAATAATATAAAATGAGATTGAGTTAGCTGTTTTTTTTTTTATTATATTTGCTTATCTTTTAAAAATGCTTTTTCATGACAGTTTACTATAATAAAATCACCCTTTCTGTAAGTATAACAAAATGTGTCATAGGAACCTGCAAGCTCTTCATTACAACTTGGAATCTAGGACAATAAACTGCAATAATCTTCCAAAATATCCCTATAATTAAGAAAAATTATTAGTTTTCCTTCATTTCAATAGTGAAATGGGATTTTTGTCACCTATACTTATTTGAATAAAATGCAAACTACTGTACAGTTCAACTTTCTAATCTCTTTACACTTTATATTCCATCACAAACATCAGTTCTTTTTAGGACTTAAATTATTTAGACAAATGTTGGAGATTAAAATGATGCCTACATTGTATCAAAAAAAAAATCTTGAAGCAGATGGATAAGTAGTGCTCAGGACCCCCTTCTCCTGCCTCTAACCATCCTCATTTTTCGTTTCACATTGATTTTGCCAATTCTTTACTTGACTCCATGACACCTAATTAGAAACTAATAAGGACTAAATCAACATGCAGAAACTGTTCAATTGCATGTTGTTTGCTAAACAAGCCTCCTTGAGCTTGGCATTCAGATTAAAAGAAATTGCTTCCTTACAAGAATGTGATTATCACCTTTAATAGCTTAATAATAAATGTAATAGCTTAATAGCTTTTAATAGCAGTACCAAAAAAAGCAAATCTGTCCTTTGGTTAAAAGAAAGAAAGGGTTGACCTGAACTATCACATACTTTTGGGAATGCACTAACTAAAACTCATTTTGCACAAAAAACAGATGCAGCACTATGTTAAATGACAAACTCAAATAAAAATTCCATTATTGTTTTGAATACTTTAAAAGAATTTATTTTATATAGGAAGGCACCTAGTTTATGCAACTACTACTACTTTAAACTACCATATGTTTAGGTCAAACTTTAATATGCTGCCATTAGTAGTCCTCATATACTTGGAATGCTTAACCATCTCCACATTCAGCAATTGGACATGCCTGTCATTATCTTAGAAAAAACTCCTGTGTAAACTCCACACTGCCCAGTGTTTGGAGGCAAGTTCAGGCAAAGTTTCAAATAAATGGGATATAGTATGGCATGTGGTGGGGGGTTTAGGAGGTTTGTATGAGAAGAACTTGTTAGGTCCTTGTACTTGATATTTTTGGTTTTGGGGGGCAAATGGGTAAGCAATTCACCTGCATTATAGAAAAAAAACTGGACAGTCAAGTAGTAGTCAGCGGAAGTAGATAAAGTTCTAAAAAATCAACTCAAGTACAAGTATTACTTTGTAGAGAAAAGTTTACTCAAGTAAAGGTATCTGACATGGAAACTACTGAAAAAATCAATTATTATCAAACAGCAAATTCTCTCCAATATCCATGATGTGCATTAGAAAGTATACACAAATTTGCACAGCATCAAGTCAGACAGACAAATAGTATGCATAGCAAATGGTGCACTGTACTTTATATTGCAATTAAATAAAAAACAATAGCCTGTAAGTCTATAAAATACAAAAAAAAATCCAGAACAATGTAAACAAAACACACAGCAATCTTATTCGTTTCAACTTGCAGTTATCACGGTACACTTCTGTCATAAGAGTCTTACAAAAATTTTCCATATATTGTGAAATGACTAGACAGACAGAGGAAGAGGTTTGGGGGCAGCTGCCTATATACTTGAATTAGGCTGCCAAAATTGAAAGGTTGGTTCCATAGAACAGGTCTCAGCAGACTTCAGTCCAGCAATAGAACAATCATAACAGGCAAAGATGGCGGTTTTAAAACCAGGCAGGGAAAGTGATGTCATCAGGGCAGGAACCGGAAATGATGTCATCGGGCCCAGAACCGGAAGTGACATCATCAGGGCCGCAGCCTGAAGTGACATCATTTGATCTGGAACTGTATGTGATGTCCTCGAGTCCAGAAGGAATTTCCCGTGGTTGGTCTACCGATGAAAAAGAGGATTAGTGCACCCTGCCACCCCCTGTTCTGGCATGGATTTATTCCTTTGTGAGCCCTTCAGCTGCCTCCCATGCACATGTGTGTGACAATATATGGAAATATATTAATAATAATATGGTCAGTCACATGAATACCTGAATTAATGGATGGTGCAAATATTAAAACCTGTGATACTTTGTCCTTTTGTAGATTTGCTTTGGAAATGTATGTTTTAGTGGGGTTGCTTGACCAACTAGGTCAGGGGTGCCCACACTTTTTCGGCTTGCGAGCTACTTTTAAAATGACCAGGTCGAAATGATCTACCTACATTAAAATATATATATATATATATATATATATATATATATATATATATATATATACAGTAATCCCTCGCTGTATCAAGCTTCGATTTTTGCGGCTTCACTCTATCGCGGATTTTATATGAAAGCATAACTAAATATATAACACGGATTTTTCGCTGCTTCGTGGGTTCTGCGGACAATGGGTGGTCTCGTTCAGGAACCAGGAAGTCTTGTCTCGCTCATTCAGCATCAACGTGTTTCGCTGTGTAAAGAGTTGTGCTCTTTTGTGTTTATCTTTGTGCATAGTCAAGCCCTTCATTATGGCTCCAAAATGATCTGCTACTGCTTCAGGGGCCGTGCCCAAGCGCAAACGGAAGATGTTAACGATTGCCGAAAAGGTAAACATTTTGGATTTGTTGAAGGCTATGATTCTTTTTATTTAAAAAGTAGGAAAGGAATATGAGATCTACGGCCACAGTGTCCTTTTAACCAGGGTGCAAAACGAGTTGTAAGTGGATGTAATAAGGCAGTCCGGATGGAATCTGCTTTAGGGATTTGGATTGAAGACTGCCAGATGAAGAACAGCGGCAGTGCTACACAATCGCCTGAAGTGGCTCCTTTGGAAGAACTGTAACGCTCTCCTTTGTTGTGCAGTAAAATTAAACTCATTGTTATCAGACAAGTCATTGTGTCATTGTTGGTGAGTAACCATAATTAATTTTCTACTTACAGTACTTAGTACATGTACATACGTTTAATGTCACTGTACACACATTTACTGTATACTATTTTTCTTGCATTGTACGTATTTATTGCTGGTGGCCTGTCTATCGTAATGGCTGTAACATATGTGATATCGGAGACACTCAATATCTTTAAAATAATATTTAGGTTTTACTGTATATAAACAGTGTGTTTATATACATTATTTCAATGAATCTTACCTAATATCTAAGAGAATACAAAGGGATTATGCTGTATAACTCTGTGGGGAATATTTATAAACAGTGCGGGAGAGTTTATAAGTGCTTAAAATATATAAAAATAACCATACAAACATATGGTTTCTACTTCGCGGATTTTCACCTATCGAGGGGGGGTCTGGAAAGCAACAAGGAGGGATTACTGTATATATATATATATATATATATATATATATATATATATATATATATATATATATATATATATATAGTCACGTGCGACTAGGAGTGAGCTGAATGGACCAAGTGGAGGTGATTACCCGCTGGGCCAGGGGGTGGCGGGGTGCTGTAAACCTGTTTCTGTTAATTCTGCAAATTAAATACGGTAAAACCTGCCTGATTTAACATCACTTCCGGTTCCGGCTCCCAGACTGACATCACTTCCGGTTCCGGCTCCCAGACTGAAGTCACTTCCGGGTTACGGACTATAAATCCGCCATACTGCCAAACCGAGTCAGTTCATTTTGGGAACTCAAACCAGCAACATCAATTGTGCTCTCAAAGATCCTTTTGCAGCTAGGAACAATACAGGGGTGGCTGCCCCAAATCTTCTTTTAGTGTGTTGAGACTCATTATTTCACAGTGGTGTAATCGGCAGGATGGCCTCCTGGTGGAATTGGAAGCCGAACCAACTTTACGTCTCAACACACCAACATCAGGTAGGAAAGTACCGTTCTTGTGTTGCCGAGCTGGAGATCTGAAGTATGTTCTCACCCAGTTCTCCTTAAAGAGGACCTGGAAGCGTAGGCAGAAGACCAACAGATGAGGGCCAGGTTCTGAAAGGAACACAGTGGGTGCCTATTATGGGCTCTCGAGGATGGGGACTAACCCCAAGAACCCCACAAAGAAAAAATTGTTTGAGAAAGGTGGGTTGCGCTGGGTCGGCAGGTGAGGGAAGTAATGATTTGGGAATATAACCCAGAGGAATCCCTCCGAGAACAGGCCATGACACTATGGCAGAAAGTCGGGTGTTGCCTGACTAATTGTGGAAAAGGTGGCCTGTGCCATAATAATAAAGGGCCTACCTACTAAACTCGCCCAGCTGACCTGGGGACATTCAAATAATAACATGGTCACCCTTGTGGGGATCATTAACACCTTGCGTAGGAAACCTACTTGGGAGACCCAGAAAGGAATCCCTGTGAACCCAGAGGGAGTTGTGCCACTAACTTACAGTCTTACTCTTACATTGCGGAGCATGCTTTGGAAAACTCTGATGCATGGCGGAGGGCTTCGCAAGGTGTCACAAGGGTCTGCGGAGAAACACAGAGCAGGGGGCAGGGTGCTCCTACTAATCCTCTGGCCTTTTCTCATATGGGAGAAGCGCTAGTCAATGACTTTAAAGTACCATCTTTATTTGACTCTGGCAGTAACATTACCATTGTTGCTCGTCATTTAGTGTTGCCGCGACAAAGATTAAAAATAAAGACCCTTCTAACCTGTATTCATGGGGACATCTGGTCGTACGAGTCCGACCGCTGTTACATCTGCCAAAACAGCGTTATAAAGAAAATAACAGTGGCGGTACACGACAATCCCCCATTCCTCTTGATACTGGGTAGAGACTGGTCAGATATAAACTGTGGCATAATGCTTGCTATCCCTAATAAAGCACTCGGTCTTGTTATGGACACCGATTCTGCGTCCTCAGCTACTGTACCTTCACGCCGTGTACACAGCCGGTAGGGGAACAGAATGCGGCCTTAGAAAATGACGTGAAAACAGCCGGACGGTCGCAGAGCGAAACGTCATCACCAAGCGCTGCACCGGCTCGGTCTGAAACCACGCCTCTTGTGGTCAAATCTGATCCCCTCAGTCGTCTGCAGTTTCATTTTAGGCAGACACCAGCTTCATTTAAAAGGGAGCAATGGAATGATGACTCCCTTAAATTTGCAAAAAATGCAGTTGTCTTAGTAGATGGCCAGCACACCACACATCCCATGCCACAAGGTCCCCACGTTGTATTAAATAATGACCTTTTATATCGGGTGGCAGATCATGAAGGAGGGGTGAGGTCCCTGCTCTTAGTTCCATGAACTTACCGACGACAAGCCTATGAACTAGCTCATACCCACCTCCTGGGAGCCCATCTGGGTCCCAAGAAAACTTTAGAGCGAACCAAGCTCTAATTTTTTTGGCCTGGGATTAATGAGGAGGTCCGCCGCTTTTGCATGTTCTGTCCGGAATGTCAATTACGGCAGATTCCTAGAAAGGACCGTGCTCCTTTAATCCCTTTACCCCTAATTGATGTCCCTTTTGAACGTATCGGGGTTGATCTGGTGGGACCCCTAGAGCCTTCATCCAGAGGACATAAATATATAATGGTCCTGGTGGATTATGCCACCCGATATCCTGAAGCTGTTCCATTACGCTCAGCCACATCCAAAAATATCGCACGGGAGTTGGTAGGAGTATTTGCGGGAACCGAAATCCCTAAAGAAATCCTGACAGATCAAAGGACTCCATTTACCTCAGAAACGTTCATGGAAACTGCTAAGTTACTGAAAATAAAACATTTAAAGACCTCTGTATATCATCCTCAAGCAGATGGTCTAGTTGAGAGGTTTAACCAAACTCTCAAGCAGATGTTACGCAGGGTAGTCAATGAGGACAGAAGGAACTGGGATCAGCTCCTCCCCATCGTCCTTTTTGCATATTGGGAAGTCCCCCAAGCCTCCACGGGTTCTCCCTCTTTGAATTATTGTATGGACAACAACACTGGGGTTTATTGGATTTATTGAAAGAAGGCTGGGAAGAGGAGGTCCTTCCCTCTGTAAATATACTTAAATATATCGCGCAATTACACGATAGATTTGCAAAAATTAGACCTATCTTACATTCTCACATGGAAAAGGCGCAAGCAGTCCAGGCTCAGTGTTATAACCGTGGCACATTTCTCCGGGAGTTCCGCCCGGGAGATCGAGTCATGGTATTAGTTCCTACCTCACATTCCAAATTACTGGCCCATTGGCAAGGCCCATATGAAGTTAAGGAAAGGAAGGGTTTGGTTGATTATTTAGTTATCCAACCTAATTGTCGACCTAAAGAGCGGATTTATCATGTCAACTTGCTAAAACTGTGGAAGGAAAAGGGTCCCAATTCCTCCTCCGGACAACCCTGCTCACTCTTTGCTCATAAATTACACCTTAACTTTGGTGATAATTTGACTCGCCAACAACGACTGGAGCTCAAAGCAATTATCCTGTCTGTCCCAGAGGTAGTGAATGAAAATCCTGGACGAACCTCCCTGGTTGAGCATGACATAGTGACAAAACCAGGGGTTATAGTCAGAGAACGCCCATATCGGATTCCCGAAGCAAAAAAGGCAGAAGTGGAGCTGGAGATCAAACGAATGCTGGGGCTAGGTGTGATAGAGGAAAGTTTTAGTCCCTGGTCCAGTCCCATCGTATTGATTAAAGAGCCAGATTGAAGTTGGAGGTTTTACAATGACTTCTGTCAGCTTAACCAAGTCTCCCAATTCGATGCCTATCCGATGCAGCGAGTGGATGACCTTCTTGAGCAGCTAGGACATACCAAATTGTTGACTACTCTTGATATGACCAAGGGGTACTGGCAGGTTCCCTTAATGGATTCCGCAAAGGAAAAGTCTGCGTTTAGCAATCCTAGCGGACATTGGCAGTATCGTGTACTTCCATTCGGATTACATGGGGCACCTGCTACCTTCCAACGTCTGGTGGACAAAGTGCTCAGACCCCATAATTCGTACAGTGCTGCCTATCTGGATGACATTGTCATCTATTCCAGCACATGGAAAGAACACCTACTGCAGGTTAAGGCTGTATTACGGACACTAGCGAATGCTGGACTTCGTATTAATCCTAATAAATGTTATTTTGGGTTGGTCGAAGCCAAATATTTAGGTTACCTAGTGGGCCGGGATATGGTCAAACCACAATGCTCCAAAATAGATGCCATAGTGAATTGGCCCCATTCGATATCCAAGCGGCAGGTACAAGCATTTCTCGGCTTAGCGGGTTACTATTGCCTATTCGTACCCTGGTTTTCCGAGAGAGCAATGCCCTTGACAAACCTTACAAGTAAGGGGAAACCTAATCATGTGGTTTGGGATGATACTGACGCTGCATTTAGTGACCTTAAGCAGGCCCTTACGTCAGCTCCTATTTTGAAAGCTCCTAATTTTACTTTGCCTTTCATTCTCCAGACGGATGCTTCGGATAAAGGTCTTGGTGCCATGCTGAGCCAAAACATCGATGGAGTGGAACATCCCATTATGTACCTGAGTCGGAAACTGTTGGACCGAGAGACCAGGTATGCGACAGTGGAGCGGGAGGCTTTGGCAATTAAATGGGCGATTAAACAGCTGAGGTACTACCTCCTGGGTCGGGACTTCACCCTGGTGACTGACCATGCACCATTACAGTGGATGGCATTACACAGGGATTCAAATCCACGAGTCACAAGATGGTTTTTGGACCTACAGTCTTATAAGTTTTTGATCATTTATCGTCGAGGTCTGTTGCAGGCCAATGCTGATGCCCTTTCTTAGTGCCACAACCTCACGAACAGGTACGCCCGGCGCGATGGTTCTGGGCTGAGGGGGGGGGGCCGTGTCACACACGTGCGACTAGGAGTGAGCTGAATGGACCAAGTGGAGGTGATTACCCGCCGGGCCAGGAGGTGACGGGGTGCTCTAAACCTGTTTCTGTTAATTCTGCAGATCAAATACGGGAGAACCTGCTTGATTCAACGTCACTTCCGGTTCCCAGACTGACATCACTTCCGGGTCTGGCTCCCAGACTGACACACTTCCGGTTCCGGCTCCCAGACTGAAGTCACTTCCGGGTTACAAAATATAAATCCGCCATATTTTCAAACCGAGTCAGTTCATTTTGGGAACTCAAACCAGCAACATCAATTGTGCTCTCAAAGATCCTTTTGCAGCTAGGAACAATATAAGGGTGGCTGCCCCAAACCTTCTTTTAGTGTGTTGAGACATTTCACTATATATATATTCTATATATATATATATATATACAGTGGAACCTCGGATCACGACCATAATTCGTTCCAAAACTCTGGCCGTAAACCAATTTGGTCGTGAACCGAAGTAATTTCCCCCATAGGATTGTATTTAAATACAATTAATCCGTTCCAGACCGTAAAAACTATATGTAAATATTTTTTTAAAGATTTTTAAGCACAAATATAGTTACTTTTGCCATAGAATGCACAGCGTAATAATAAACTAAATGTAAAACAATTGAATAACACTGAGAAAACCTTGAACAACAGAGAAAACTAGCACTGCAAGAGTTTGCGCTATAGCGCCATGAACTGCTCGTTAAAAACACTTTTTTTTAATGAGTTTTAACCACAGGGAAAAAAATGAACATTTGAAAAATCCATAATTTAATAAACCACCAAGAAAAGTAACATTGCAACAATGCACGCTACGAACCGATGGCTGTAAAAAGAAGTGAAGTGGAGTTTAAAACCCAATAGAAAAAAGTCTTCATTAAATACAACAAGGTTAAAACAATGCTCGGGTCTGTCTCTTTAAAAACAAGCCTGGTCCATTCTTTAACTGACTTCTCTAATTTGGCAGGCTCATTCCTTACAGCTTACTTACAAAAGTTAAGCAGGTTTCATTTCGAAATTCTATGCGTAACGGTCATAACGGTCGACAACGTCTGCCATGTTGAACTTTCTTATTTATGGCCCCATCTTCACGAAATTTGGTAGGCAGCTTCCCTGCACTAACCGAAACCGATGTACATACTTACAGGAGGCAGATGTCGAGTGGGGCTGATCGACAGGTAAGCCCACTGCCATCTGCCTCTCTGTTTCCGCCAGCGGCTTGGCGCGAGCCGGAGGAGTCCCTTCGGCCCGCCGAGTCGCCTTTGTTGCAGGTGCTGGGTGCTCTTGTTATCCACTTGGAACAGCTGAAGGGGAAGGCGGTCGCGTCAGGAGAGACGCCGCGTGAGACGGAGGATCGGCGCGACGCTGGAGCCTTTGGCAAACAAGACACCGTGGGGAAGGTAGATTGTGCCGTCCCCGTAAAGCATAAAGGGGGATCTGCCGAACACAGCTGCAACTTTCTTAAGGAGCCTGGCATCAAGTAAGCGATCCCCCCACAGCGGTCTGTGAGGCGAGAAGAGCGAGAACGCAGGGGCTGGCAGGATCGGGCTGATGAGTACCCTGGGTCCTAGCGCCCTGCGCTCCAAGCCCGCAGCAGTCTCCTGTCGCTCTGCATGGACGCAGACGGGGCTGGATTTGAACTTTCGCCATGTTCTGACCCAGACCGTCAGGGCGCCCAAGAGAAGAAGGAGGACCCAAGGGGTGAATGCCGGTTCCTCTGATGGGTGCGCGCGTCCGGTGAAGGGCCGTCCTCTGCGGAGGCAGAGGGAATCCCCTGGGTGGCTGGGCGAGCCGCCTGTGAGAGCGGTCCCACTGACATCGGAAGGATGGGCATGGAACCTGCGGCGGAGGAGCCAAACAGGCAAGTCGTGGGCTGTCGGTGGGGGGAAGAGCACTGCTGGTATAGAGACCGACAGGACGCTAGGGGTGAGTGTCCTGGCAGTGCTTCTGGCCCTCCCTTTTCTCTTTTTACAGGCCCGAAGCCCTGACGAGCGTTGGAGCCGACGTCGTATGGGACCTGCCCTCCTGAAACGGGCCGCTCCGCGGGAAGGCTCCCCGCAGGGAGGCTGATGGTGCCCCGGCTGGTGGGGACGGCGGGGTCGAGAGCGGCGCAGAACGGTGGAGCAAATTGGCGTCGGAGGGTGTGCCGAAAAAGGGGGTCCCAGGGGGCCGTGTTGGACCCTGGGAACGTAGTAGGACCCTCTCTGGGGACGTGCTGCCCTTTCGGGGAGTGTCGCTCGGACCCACGTGTCTTCGCTAGCGGTGGGGCACTCCACTTGTGCCTCCTCCAGACCGCGAGGGGGCGTCCGTCCTGGTTATGTTGGGGGCCTCGGATACAGGGCTTGGAAGCCCAGCCCTGTAGGGACCCGTGGCCACCGCCAGGCGGCGCCCCAATGCCTGCATATCCCTGGAGCCCAGCACTTCCGCCACACCAGGAAGTGCTGGGGAAGACGACAGGGGACACCCGGACGGCTTCCAGGTGCGCAGCCGGCACTTCCGCCACACTGGGGTGTGGCTAAGACTGATTGCCGGGAAGCAGCTGGAGCCCATCCGGGTTCCCATATAAGGGGCCGTCTCCTTCCAGTCTGCAGTGGATGTCGGGTGGAAGAGGACAGAACTGGAGAGAGGACGGGAGGCGGCCAGGAGAAAGGTATTAGACTTGTGTGGCCTGGACATTTGGGGGAACGGTGCTGGAGGCACTGGGGGTGCATGTGAGCACAAATTTGTACATATTATTGTAAATAAACGGTGTGTGGTGGAACTATGTTGTCCGTCTGCCTGTGTCCAGGTCCCAGTTCGCACCTTGCATAACTGAATAACTTTTATGGTACAATAACAATTCAATACATTTATGGTCACTACAGTATTTGGATTTAATAATTTCCATGTGGGAAAAGGCTGACTCGCATAAATAAGTAGAGCCGAATAATGCAGTCAAGGAGCTTTTGAATTTAGCCAATTAACTGCGATTTTAGTTCTCTCTCCTTTTCTTTCTCGGATCACTTTTCAGAAGAAAGGCAGTTTCGTGGTTTTTATGAACAGTTCCAAAGTGCCTTTCCACATTTTCCTTCTTAGGAATAGCAATGACAGATTGACAGATCAGACAAACGCACTTCGATTTTGACATTTTGAGAAAAAAATCCTCTTCCAATTCCACATCCAGTCCATAACCTCCCCAAACAATTTTTTTTTTAAAATCCCTTATTTAGTCGTTATAAATTGGAAGGCTAACTAGATCACTTAGAAAGCCGGAGTTTTGTAGTAGCTCGCACGTTTGATTGTGCGTGCGGGATGACCAGTGTGTTAGAAGAGAAGAGATTTCAGACTGGCTGCCCTGTATGTGAATCAAGTTGCAAGTGCCATAGGGAGGATATATGATAGACTAACATTTAAAAAAAAATTTTTTGGAATGTAAAGCGATCTACCTGCACTACGTTTGTGATCCACCAGTCGATCGCGATCGACGCATTGGGTACCCCTGAACTAGGTGAATATGGCAAGGTTGAATTGCACTGTGGCTCAAACGTGAGTTGATGTTCTTGCAAGCTGCCTCACAATCTCACAGTCTTCCTTTATCTTCTCATGTTACATTACTGTTCCAACACTCTATGAGTTTAAGGTTCATCATCATTTGTAAAGCACATTGTTCTCCCATCCACTGGAATGAGAAAGTTATGGAAGCAGACTATGTGTTTTACTGTTAGAAATTTATAATGATAAATAAAATATGAATTTACTTTATTTAGATCTTGTTTAAAAATTTGTTATAATGTACTGTTGATGAACTAAGTAGAAAACCTTAAATGCATAATTGCAACTGCCAATTTTTCTATTAAATGTCAAAACTCAACTGATTAAAAGAATTCCAGGCATAAAACATATATGACATAAGGATCCAATGTCATAAACATATAAAAACATTTTGATTTTCAACCAAAAGTAGTATAAACAGCATAGCAGCTTCAGTGATTTCAAACTGTTTATTACTGTGTACCTCTAGGAAACTGAGTTCTTCATCATCTGCAAAGTGTCTCATACTCTCCCTCTGCAAAATGAGATTGAAAGTTATGAAAAGAAGTCAACATATTTTATTACTACATGTATACTATACTAATTACAATTTGAAATTAATAAGGCTGCTATATTATTTAGTTTGTTATTACAATTTTATTGATCAAACTCATGTCAGCCTATTACACTAACAGCGCCCATCACTGAAGTAACCTGCATATTTTAAAACTAATATATTCAAAAAATGACATCATGTCAATGAATGCATGTGAGCAAGTATTAAAAATCATCTCTAAATATCAGCTGATGATGCAAAACGTGCTTTTCATTATAAAGTATAATTTGAGACAGCAAAGACTCCTGTAAAGGAATCATGTTGACATTTTCTGCACATAACCAACATAATTAAGCATGTTTTTAAATATTAAAACAACATTTAGTATGTTATATTTAAATAGCAAAGCAGAACGTTAGTTAATAAAGCTACAATGAAATTTTTGTGGTTGAGTTGCACACGAGTGTTGGAAAGGAAAAAAAAGGCAGGTGTTGTTAGAGTTTTGGGATGGTAAGTAAGAACTACTTCTATTTTGTCACTTTTTCATTTGAAATGTGAGCTTATACAGTTTTATATATCAGACTTTGAAATTCTGGTTGTCGGAATTCATCCATGTTATTTGCCCAGGGAGACAAATTACATCATCCTTATTGATGTTTATAATCCTCCCACCTGGAGACCTAGCAACAGAAATTATTCATTCTGTCACCAACACTTTAATTATGACTCACTCCAGCCTTGAAGTTATAATATGTAGTGACTTCCACCACGTGACTATGGAACAAACAATGACAAATTTCTATCAATTTGTGACCTGTTCCACCTGAGGAACTTACAAGCTGGACCTGCTGTATTCAAATGTTAAAGACACCTCTAAATGCAATCTACTGGCTCTGTTAGGCAAATCTTACCACAACCTGATTCATCATATTTCCGTCTTATTCCACCTGTTTTTAGATGGCAACCTGTTACCACCAGAATAGTGAAGAAATGGAGCCTGGAGCCTGAAATGTCTCTGAATGACTGCATCCAAATGGAAAATCATGTGCAAGTCTTGTGGACAATATCGAGGGACTCTTGTCACTGCATTACAGACTATATTAACTTATGTGTTGACACATTTGTACCTGGAAACAAGAATCCCTGGATTACTAAGGAGCTAAAAGGTCTCCTGAATGACAAAAAGAGAGCATTCACATCTGGTGACAAAGAGGCATTGAAGAATGTACAGCATATGCTAAAGAAAAAGATGAGTGAAGGAAAGTAAACTAACAGAGTTAAAATAGAAAACAAAACTCATTCAGAATAACATGAAGGATATCTAGCATGGAGTGGACATAATTACTGGACTCAAGCAATCCAGTGCTCACATACCCAAAGGGGATGTGGATAAAGCTAATGCCCTAACCCAATTTTTTAATAAATTCCCCATCTCACTTCTCCCTTCTTCTAGTGATCAGTCTCCCCACACCATCCATACTACATCAGCAACTCCTACCATATCAACTGCAATGGCTATTGATAAGTCCAACACTGACCATCAGTGTGGTCTGTCCATAACTGAAGTCCAAGTAAGGAGGAAGCTACACACAGGAAAAGCTGTGGGACCAGATGGAGTCAGTCCTTGAGTTATTAAGGACTATGCTGACCAACTTTGTGGTATCCACTGTCACCTGTTCAACATTCTGCATTATGCCTGTTCTTAAGAAGGCAGACACCTCTTCACCTAATGACTACAGATTAGTGTCACTTAAATCTCACATCATGAAGACAAATCCTGGACTATATGAGTCCTCTAAAGGTAGACCACCTGGACCCACTGCAGTTTGCCTATCAGACCAAGATTGGAGTGGAGGATGTGATTATGGCAGCATTATAAGGACTATGTTTTATGATTTCTCCAGGGCCTTCAATACCATCCAGCCATGCTTGTTAGTTATGCAGGTGGATGAGTCTACGGTGTCCCAGATAATGGACTATCTGTTGCGTAGACTGCAGTTTGTGAGATTCAAAGACTGTGTCTCTGATGTGCATGTGAGCAACACTGGAGCACCCCAAGAACAGTCCTGTCTCCTTTTCTCTTCACTCTGTACACCTCAGACTATAAATATAACACCAGATCATGTCACTTGCAGAATTTCTCAGATGATTCTGCATTTATAGTGTGTATTGATAAGGGGGGGGGGTGTCAGAGTTTAGGAATCAGGTGGAAAAGGTTGTTTCTTGGTGCAAAGAGAATTGTCTGATTCTCAGTATCTGCAAATCCAAGGAACCGGTTAACACCAGATTCTCTGAAGCTTGTGCAAATACTTTTAATGTTGGCCATCTTAATTTTACTTGCACCTCATCATCACTGTGTTAATTGCACACCGATAGCTCCTTTGTTTTGCAAATGTGTCTATTGGCCACAGGCAGGCAATCTGCTATCCCATCTCCACTGAGTCAGCTGAAGTCAAACATAGAATTCTCACAGTTGAAGTCTGTCTGTCTGGGAGTGAGGTGTCTGGCATTGTATAGGAAAATAATTTATTGTTATTTGAAATGCATACATTTCACATGTGTTCCGTGTCTACAATGATCTGTGTAAATTTAGGGAGGCAAGAAATGTTAAACACATAACTAAAACTGAAAATATTTTTATATGTTATAGTAATAATGACAAAATGTTGACGTGAAGTGTGTAATGCATGAAGACTGAAGTCCAAATATCAAATAAACATTTTCAGAAATGGTATAACAAAGCAAGTCTGCTTTTACTCAAGAATAAAACCGAAGAAAAAGAAATTAATTTACATGTTGCTGTTAATGTCTGAAAACTGAAACCCAAATATCAATCAATTTAGTGTAAAGACATTTGCATGCATGTGTGTGTTTGTGTCTTTCACAGTGGGAACGCAGCGATCTCACAGATATTTGTTTCGCTGGTGTAGGGGTAAGAACTACTACCTCGTATTTCAGAAATTGCTGATTTGATCCCGGGTCCTTCCTGCATTTAACAGTTTGATTGATGGGCTGCTCTTATTGGTACTATTATATAATAAAAACATACATTTGATTTGAGCCTCTAACAAATCAATGAAATGTAAGCCTTTATTCAAGAATGCAACTGAATAAAAACCAAATTAAAAAAAAAATCATAGTACACATTCTGGACTCCCTGGCAGTCGTAGCGAAGGAGAGAGTTAAAACAAAACTGAGAGCCATTATGAACTAAGCTAGACATGCTCTCTCTGACACCCTAATGCTGATTACTTTCAGCCAACGAGTTATTCAGCAGAAATGTGTCAAGAAATGCTACAGGGGCTCCTTTATACCAAACCTGCAGCAATACGTCTGCATAATGCCTCACTCTTATTGTGACAGCCAAGTTAGCACTTTTCTTTCATTTGAATTTTCCTGCTTTATAGCCATTCTTGTCTGTTCAGAACAAAGTGTGTGTGTTTATCTATCTATCTACCTGTCACTCTATCGTTCAACAATTAATTAAGGAATAAAATAGTGCTGGGCTCCATTTATGTTAACCAGTTTCAAACTACTTTCTTGTCCTCTGTGTTTAAACAGATCTGTGTTTTTATATGTAATAATTCTGTATTTCATAATTTGTAAGATTTATACTTTATTTATACTATCTGAGAACCTGTCACATCATTCTATACTTGCACTCATTGAAGAGCGCTACAGAAAAATAAACAATTGAATTTAACTGAGTACTACTACACAACTCCATGTTCATATTGTGCTTCAACTAATTTCTACCCTACATACCCTAGCAAAATCCACATTTCTTACAAAAAGGTAAGCACCTGTTCTTTTTCTGTAAATTCCCCTTTGTCTTTCCGCAAGTTAAGCAACCAGTGTTCTTTACAATGCTTAAAATAAACTTTACATAATCACACGGGAGTAGAAAAGAAGTAATAAATTGACTTGTGTTGTAATGTGACAGACATAAATTATTCTTTTCACAATAAGATAAACTAGTAAGTAACAGAAAGATAACGTATGTGACATTGTAATTTTACCAGTAATTATCTTCTGTGCAGGTAAGTTTTGCAAAAATATGATGTGTACTGTATCTTATAATATTTTACAGAAGTTAGTTGTATTCTTCATATTAATATGAAATATACCATCACAAATATTATATGTTTATTTGGTTGTGTATTTTCTATGCTTGTTTTAAACATTTATAGTATTAATAACCTAAACTTTTATTTAATGGACTGAGTAAGTTATGGTGCCTAAGTGTCCTTCTACTATATTTTATTCTTTTGTTCCAGATTATTTTGTGGTATAGTTGGTAAATATTTACTATACTGTATTCTGATGTGGCTGTTTCTGCAGTATTGCTTTAATTTCAAAGAAAATTGCTAGATTTTTTTTAGCCCATTAAAATCCAAAAATCAATATTCAGATTTTTTTGTGTCACTCTGAAAACTGGAATGGAAAATTGGATATTGCAAACCCTGACAGTAATACCAAAAGTTTCTATATTTATTAAAAATACTTTTACAAATAATTTATCTGTATAACTAAAAAATAATTATTGATATTTCTTCAAAAGTTTGTTTTCAATATATTTTGGAA
Source organism: Polypterus senegalus (assembly GCF_016835505.1). Taxonomy (NCBI): domain Eukaryota; kingdom Metazoa; phylum Chordata; class Cladistia; order Polypteriformes; family Polypteridae; genus Polypterus; species Polypterus senegalus. The sequence continues at coordinate 278,900,266 of NC_053155.1, forward strand.
TAGAAATGGATGCATTGATTATTGTGTATTTTTAATTATTTATAATATATCTAATATATATCTATAATATATCTGATTACTATACAGTATCTTAGGCTAGTTTTTTTCTGTTTCCATCCCAAGCACTTTCAGTGTTTAAAATGCATAATATACCACAAACTTACTGAAAAAATAAAAACAAAATACAATTTTTGTACAAACCTGCGGCAACTGAAACAAATAAAAGCTTCTGAAAGCTATGTTGTAGCTGACATTATTTTTTTGATTTCCTTTTTTGAAATAAGTGTCTTCCTGATTTGGTTTCATGCTTAGTGATAATGCTGATAAGGGCTATTGTAACAATATTGCTCATTTCTTTTTCAGTTTTAGATCAAAAGAATATGGAACCAGGACCATTTAGACTCCAGGAAAACCTGAACTATACTTCAATTACCCAGTTTACATTTGAAGGTTTTACTGACAAAGGCCATACATCTCCATTAATTGGATTAGTTTTCCTTATTTCATACATCATGACTCTTATGGGAAATCTGTTTATTTTTTACATAGTTACAAAACTACAGAAATTACATACACCCATGTACATTATGATAGTAAACCTTGCAGTTTCCGACATAATGTACAGCACAACCATATCGCCTCAGCTTATGCATTTGTATTTTCTCGGTATTAAAGAGATTGCCTTTAATATGTGTTTTGTTCAGATGTTCTTTTTACATTATGCAGCCTGCGTGGATTCTTTTCTTATGGCTGCAATGTCAATTGATCGCTTTGTCTCTATTTGTTTTCCTTTAAGATATCCTTCCATAATTACAAACAGCATTGCTTGCATAATGTGTGTTATAGCTTGGATATTTGGACTTTTAGTTCCATTTGTTTCAGTCCTCTATTCTTTTTCTCTTCCCTACTGTGGTCCCAATAAAGTTATACACTTATATTGCCAGCACAGTCAAGTAGCTCGGCTTGCTTGTATGGATACGTCCTTCATCAGTGCTAGAGCACTAGTATTGGGTTGCACTGTGCTTTTGGGTAGTTTTTTCATAATATTTTTATCATATCTGAAAATAATTATAGCTGTACTTAAGATTAAAACAAAAGAAGGAAAAACAAAGGCATTCTATACATGTAGCACACAGTTAATTGTAGTTACAATATTTTATGTTCCTAGAATATTTGTATATCTAGCTACACTATTCCGTCTCTATATACCAACTGATTTAAATACGGCACTTGGCATTGTTTATTGTCTTTTCCCTCCATTTGTAAACCCAGTTATATACAGTTTCAGAACACATGAGATAAGGCAATTTGTCTGGAAGAAAATTATATTAAGAAAAATAGATCCTAAACATGATAAGATGTGAATATTTGCAGCATAAAGAAAAAGAGCCACACACATTTCTGATATCTAAAAAATATCTCATAGAAAACTAGATGACTCACTACTCATGATCTGATAGTTGAAAAAATTAAGAACAACATTGATATAAAAATTTGACACAGGTATTAGATAAGAATGCTATACAATAAACAGTAAATTAAGTACAAATTGGGAGTTGTGGAGTATATACAGTATGTAAATGAAAGTGCTATATAATTATATCATTAAAATGATGTGAAATGCTATATTAGTATTGTACTATTGATTTTTTCTTGTTCCTAGTAAAATACAAGAGTAATAATGGATTTGGTGGTCCATTCATGAATTATGCATTAATGATTGACCCTCCTTAATTAATTTCAGCATCATAAGGAATGAAGGTTAGCAGAATTAAGCATAAAGCTAAACTAAACTATTTAGAAAAAAACAGGAAGAAAGAACCTGCTTTTATTTGTCATATCCTGGCATAATGGTCAGTGTAGACATAGAATGTTTTACTGAATACAATCGCATCTATGTACTGTATTATTTAGATGTTCTTTTTTTAAAACTTCTTTCGAAATGATATAACAATTGTAAATATAACATTGGAACAACAGGCACTTTAAAGACCTTAAATGACAGTTGTACATTTACATCAATTGGTTTCACTAAAAGCAGTAATGATGTCCTCACTGACTACATGCACAAGCAATGGAAGCAATGGTTAAACTTTCAAATCCTAATTTAAACAAGAATAATACAACAGAAAAAGAGGAATGACTCCAAATAATGTTATTTTTAAATTACCCTGTGTAATTGAAACTATAAATTAACTGAGAAATGGTTTATGTCCCAATCTGTATTATATTTGCACTTAAATATAAATTAAATAATGTATTTTTTATATATTTAATATAAAGTCTTGAAATTGTTACCGAAAGTGTATTATAGAGCCTAAAAGCCACATTTGTTAAAAGTAAACAGTGGGTGTCTTTCATATTTTCAGTTGTAATTGTTAAACTATTGTAAGTTTATTGGCAAAAGAGAGGTAGAAAAGACTCACACAAACCTTTAAATATATGACATACAGACTTCTCAAATAAGCGTATTGAATTACTTTTGACGCATGTAATTTACAAATATATTTTCCTGTCTTTTGAAAACTGTACACTTAACATTGTATTAAGAGATGTGAAACATGGAAGTTCTACCTATTCATGTATGTCACTGCAATTCCATTTAGATTTCAAATTACAAAAAACAGAAAATCTTAAGACATAGTGTTTCAGGCACACATTCTTGAAGGTTTACAAAAGATGGGCACAAGTATATTTTACAAATAAGTAGCCTGCTGTTATTAAAGTGTGAGACAAAAATCACTGCAACATGTGAATCACCGGAAAAAAAATGAAAAGGGAGCATATATATTTTGTGGCTTCAAGGGGGCACTCCAGCTTCCCAAACCTGACATGGACAGACACAAGCACAAGTCTAGCACACCACAAAGGCTTTTATTTGTGGGAAATTCTTACACAGTGTAAAGCACCAAGCATCACACAGCACTTGTCTTGTCTCTTCTTCCCCTGCTGTCTCTCTCTCTGCCTCTATCCACCTCCACTACTCCTCCTCCAGCAAGCTTCATCACCTTCCTCCCTACTCTGGCTCCTTGAGCAGTGTCAGGCAGCTCCTTTTAAGTAATCCCCGGAAGTACTTCTGGTGTCCCAAAGGCCTGGCCCAGGAGCACTTCCAGGTAAGGTGAGAGCCTCACGTAATAAGGCTTGTTAGACCCACAACACCCCCTGGCAGATCCCTTCAAACCCAACAGAGCTGTGGCAAAGAACAATAGCTTCCATGATGCCCTATGGGAATCCAGAGAGCTGCTGTAGCCCAGGGTAGCTGCCATCTAGTGTTCCAGAGGAGACAATGCCCTGTGCATGCTATTACCCCCTTTTTTCCCCCTGTCCTTCCTTACTGAGGGCATCCTGGCCGGTCAAGGCTCCTGGCCATCCCTTACAATATATATATATATATATATATATATATATATATATATATATATATATATATATATATATATATATATACTCAGCAAAAAAAGAAACGTCCTCTGACTTTCAACTGTTTTTACTTTCAGTAAACTTAATATGTAATTATTTGTATGAACACTAAAAGAGTCAACACCATAAGACATAAACTAAAAATGTTTCACAATGTGTCCCTAAATGAAGGGAGGCTCAAAATCAAAAGTACCAGTCAGTATCTGGTGTGGCCACCAGCTGCTTGAAGTACTGCAGTGCATCTCCTCCTCATGGACTAGACCAGATTTGTCAGTTCTTGCTGTGAGATGTTACCCCACTCTTCCACCAAGGCACCTGCAAGTTTCTGGACATTTCTGGGGTGAATGGCCCTAGCCCTCCCCCTGCGATCCAACAGGTCCCAGACGTGCTCAATTCCTTCGACGATAAACACGAATCTATCCATCACCCCTGGTGAAACAAAACCGTGACTCATCAGTGAAGAGCACTTTTTGCCACTCCTGTCTGGTCCAGCGAAGGTGGGTTTGTGCCCTTAGGCGGCGTTGTTGCTGGTGATGTCTGGTAAGGACCTGCCTTACAACAGGCCTACAAGCCCTCAGTCCAGCCTCTCTCAGCCTATTGCGGACAGTCTGAGCACTGATGGAGGGATTGTGTGTTCCTGGTGTGACTCGGGCAGTTGTTGTGGCCATCCTGTACCTGTCACACAGGTGTGATATTCGGATGTACTGATCCTGTGCAGGTGTTGTTACACGTGGTCTTCCACTGCGAGGATGATCAGCTGTCCTTTCTGCCTCCCTGTAGCGCTGTCTTAGGCTTCTCACAGTGCGGACATGGCAATTTATTGCCCTAGCCACATCAGCAGTCCTCATGACTCCCTGCAGCATGCCTAATGCACGTTCACGCAGATGAGCAGGGACCCTGGGCATCTTTCTTTGGGTGTTTTCACAGTCGGTAGACAAGTCTCTTTAGTGTCCTGCGTTTTTAGAACTGTGACCTTAAATGCCTACTTTCTGTAAGCTGTTAAGGTCTTAATGACCATTCCACAGGTGCATGTTAATTAATTGATTATGGTTAATTGAACATGCATGGAAAACATTGTTTAAACCCTTTACAATGAAGATGTGTAAAGTTATTTGGATTTTTGAAACATTATTGTTGAAATACACAGTCCTGAAAAAGGGACGTTTCTTTTTTGCTGAGTATATATATATATATATATATATATATATATATATATATATATATATATATATATATATATATATATATATATACACACACATACCGTATATACTTGCGTGTAAGTTTTGTCTTGAAACCCGAAAAATCGATCATAAAATCAGACCCAGGCTGATACGGCTGGTTCAAAAATATGACACTTAATTTACTTTTTTTTTAACATCTTCGTGCCTCCTTCAATCTCGCACCAGTTTCTCAGACACATCAAATTTTTTGCAGCAGCAGTTACCAATTTCTTTCGCCACTTCAACAATTTTAATTTAAAACCAGCTTCATATTTCCTTCTAATCAAACACTCCATCATAGATAAGGGAATCTCTTATGATATAGGTGTATGACGGTGTCAGATACAAAAAACACAAAACAGTGCAAACGACAACAACATTTATTTATATAGCACAGTTTCATACAAATAATGTGCTTTACATGATGAAGAGAAAAATGACAAAGTAAGAATTAAAATCAGAGAACACTAATTAACATAGAATAAGAGTAAGGTCCGATGGCCAGGGAGGACAGAAAAAAAAAAAAAAAATCCAGACGGCTGAGAAAAAATAAAATCTGCAGGGGTTCCAGGCCATGAGACCGCCCAGCCCCCTCTAGACATTCTACCTAACATAAATAATCAGTCCTCATTGTATTCAGGGTTCTCAATGAAGGACTTGATGATGATGGTCACGTGGACTTCTGGCCTTTAATCCATCAATGTAGGGACATCATGGTACTTTGATTAGGTGGTGGTGGTGCAGGCTTGCCACCACAGAAAACCAGAAAAAGAACAGAACAGAGAGTAGGGGTTAGTACGGATTTTGGAGCCACCATGAATAGTAATGATAATTAATTGAATATGCAGAGCATCGGATTAAATTAAAATGAAGTTATGAGAAAGCCATGTTAAAGTAATGTGTTTTTAGCAGTTTTTTAAAGTGCTCCACCGTATCAGCCTGGCGAATTCCTATTGGCAGACTATTCCAGATTTTAGGTGCATAACAGCAGAAGGCCGCCTCACCACTTCTTTTTAGTTTAGCTCTTGGAATTCTAAGCAGACACTCATTTGAAGTACTAAGGTTACGATTTGGAATATAAGATGTCAGACACTCCGATATATAAGATGGAGCAAGATTATTTAAGGCTTTGTAAACCATAAGCAGTATTTTAAAGTCAATTCTGAATGACACAGGTAACCAGTGTAGTGACATCAAAACTGGAGAAATGTGCTTGGATTTTCTTTTCCTAGGATTCTAACAGCTGCATTCTGCACTAGTTTCAGTCGATTTATGTCTTTTTTGGGTTGTCCTGAGAGGAGTGCGTTACAGTAATCAGTAATCGACTGAAAACAATAGCGTGAACTAACTTCTCAGCATCTTTCAATGATATAAGAGGTCTAACTTTTGCTATATTTCTTAAGTGAAAAAATGCTGTCCTAGTGATCTGATTAATATGCGATGTAAAATTCAGGTCACAGTCAACAGTTACCCTAAATTCTTTACCTCCGTTTTGACTTTTAATCCTAATGCATCAAGTTTATTTCTAATAGCCTAATTATATCCATTATTGCGAATCACTAAAATTTCATTTTTTTTCTTTATTTAGCTTGGGAAAATTGCTACTCATCACTCAGAAACACAAGTAAGACATTGTGTTAGTGAAACAACAGAGTTGGGGTCATCAGATGCTGTTGATAAATACAGTTGCGTGTCATCAGCATAGCTGTGGTAGTTCACGTTATGCCCCAAGATAATCTGACCTAACGGAACCATTTAGATCGAAAACAGTAGCAGACCCAGGATAGAGCCTTGTGGAACACCATATAGAATATCATGTGTCTTTGAAGTATAATTACCATAACTAACAAAGAATTTTCTACCTGCCAGGTAGGATTCAAACCAATTTAAGACACTGCCAGAGAGGCCCACCCACTGACTAAGTTGATTTCTAATAATATTGTGATCAATGGTATCATATGCGGCTCTCAGATCTAAGAGGATGAGAACAGATAAATAGCCTCTGTCTGCATTTACCCGCAAGTTATTTACTACTTTAACGAGTGCAGTTTCTGTACTGTGATTTGAAACGTTGCTTCAGAATAGTTTGGGTATTACCGTCTGGTCACATAGGGACAATACATAGAAAAAAAAGGCATTGTGCTCCGTGGTTACTCTCTCAGGTGGGTTAGCATATCATAATCTCTTGGACCAATAGTGTCAGTTTTCTGCATTCGACTTATTCGACCGGCATTATAAAATACCGGAAATTTTACAATAAAATCAAGCCCTGACTTATCCGTGGGAGAGTATATATGGTAAATATATATGTGTATATAAATATATATGTATTATATTATGTATGGTAAATATATATGACACTGACAGACTGAGGAGATCGTTCCTCCCCCACACTATGCGACTCTTCAATTCCACCTGAGGGAGTAAATGCTAACATTATTCAAAGTTATTGTCTGTTTTTACATGCATTTTTATTACTCTTTAATTTAATATTGTTTTTTGTATCAGTATACTGCTGCTGAATTATGTGAATTTCCCCTTGGGATTAATAAAGTATCTATCTATCTATCTATCTATCTATCTATCTATCTATCTATCTATCTATCTATCTATCTATCTATCTATATGTTTTTTTTTACTCTGCATTTCTATTCAGACGACACCTAGTATTAGTTCAAATAGTAAAGAAATCCTAGTAATATACTTTTTATATAATTAACTTTTTGTTATAAGCCATGATCAATGATTTCCATGCTGTATTAATTAGCTAAACTAAACACGATGACAATTTATTTCTCATATAGTCCAAAATCACACAAGGAAAACCACCATGGGTTTTAATAGGCCCTGCTTTTTTTGACAGCCTCCTAGTCTTGACTCCATAAGAAGACAAGAACAAACCCCACCCTATTCACCCAAAATACTCAAGCTAATGGAAAAACTTACTTTATGTGTTTTAAATGCAATATTTATTCTTAAGTAAGTAATTTGTGTTTAAATAGAAGGAAACAAAAAAGACTTCAGCCTATGTCACCTTCTTTGGGTTTGACAGTCAGTCAGTCATTTTCCAACCCGCTATATTCTAACACAGGGTCACGGGGGTCTGCTGGAGCCAATCCCAGCCAACACAGGGTGCAAGGCAGGAACAAATAACAGGCAGGGTGCCAGCCCACACACCAAGCATACACTAGGGGCAATTTAGGATCGCCAATGCACCTAACCTGCATGTCTTTGGACTATGGGAGGAAACCTACACAGACACAGGGAGAACAGGCAAACTCACACAGGGAGGACCCAGGAAGCAAACCCAGGTCTCCTTACTGCGAGGAAGCAGCGCTACCACTGCGCTACCGTGCCACCCGGGTTTGACAGGTACAGTCCAAAATGAACTTACGGTTTTCTCAATGGCAGGATGTTTATTCTGATAACTAAAGGTCAAACAATTAATATAAAAAGGCATGTCTGGAAATGAGCGACACACACACAAACTTTGCTGCTAGGGTCTGTGTGTGTAACAATAAAGAAAATCCTATCTTTGAACAATTAAAGAGAGTGTCTGTAATTTACATTTTTTAGGTAAATTCTTACTGAACCCCTCCAAGTGTATCTATTCTCCTCCTTTTTCTTAAAGGGAGAAGGCATTAAATGTCACTGTCCTGCCTTTTAAAGTAAAAGCCAAATACTTTTGTGGCTAACTAGTCAAAAATATACAGTATGTGTAAAAATTTGTATGATATTTCCTACAATGCACATTTCTTTTTTTCTATAGCAGAGGACACAGTTCAATCATAGCATGTCTCAGCAGGAAGGCCACTTTGTCTGTGACTTGTTCTTCTGTTGTGAAGAGGATGTGTTATTTCATTGTACCTCATTATCATGATGTCACAGTGGGTGTTCATGTGACACGGTGGCTATTGTTATGCAAGTCAGCATGTGATGTCACAGTGGGTAATTTTTCATTTTCAAAATAAAGTATGGTTAAATGTTAGTTTTTACTATTTTTGGAAAGTAACAAAGTTTTCTTGTCAGCATTTTATAAAAACAATATAAATAATAATTTTGTTTGAAATTTTAAACATTTTGGCATATTAAAACACGTCTTTCATGATATGTTTTAATTTTTAATTATACAAATCATTTCATACTCAGAGTAACAGGCTGATGCTAAAGTTACCTCTGCTGTTTTATGATCTAGCATTCTGGTTCTGAATCAAAGGAAAACTCACTCACTGTAGGCAGTACTGTGAACAGTTCCCTTCATGTCTGTGTGGGCTTTTCTTTAAGTACTCTGGTTTTCCCCTCAAAATCATTCATTAGTCATCTCTGCAGGTGTGGTCCACTTAAAGGCTGTCTCCTGCGTTACACGTGATGCTACCTGAATAGGCTCTGGTCTCCCATGATAATGAATTAGAGTAAATAGGTTTTATAACATTATATTCATTTTGATATACCGGTTAAGATAGTACTGTATGTTGTATTACACACATGCGGATATATATTCATTTATGTTTACAGATCCTGCAACACAAAATGCACATTAAATCGTTATACAGTACAACAATATTTCATATGTGAAACACTGCATTAGATGCTTGAATAAATATGATGCATCAGTTGTTAAAGATATGTTTGCTTCATTTTATTCCATTTCTGTGTGCATTTATATTCAGTAGCATTTAATAATTAGTCATTTACTTGCATTGGTTATTTCAGAATAGTCTTGACATGTTCATTTTGACGATATTAAGTTTATGTACTTTTTATAAAGTTATAAAGATTTGCACTTTTCTCTGAATACTTTTGCTTGTTAATGCAGTAAAAATGCATACTTTTGTTGTGTTCACATGCTATTGGAGTATTCAGAGCTCTTAATTCTGATGTTTAACTTTTCTGCTTTCTGGAGAAATAAATGCAAGGTCAGTCTTGATTTCTTACTTGGTCTGTAAAAAAACAATTAAACATAAATTGTACATTTTCATTAAAATAAAGAGTACACTAAACATATTAAATTTATATTACTTCACTCCAAATGCAGTTTGATCAAAAATCTGACCGAAAAGGTTATATTTTAGTCTTATAAGGTGAAACCTAAGCATTACATCACAACTCAGAGAATTCAAGTAGCTCCAAATTTTTTCGACTCATAGTTCTGAGTTCGTTGAGCGGTCACATGGAATGTCACAGCACAAACGCAGCATTTTTAGAAACCTCCTAATAGGAAGTATGCAACTGAGAGTCTAAGGAAGTTAACTTTAAGGACCTACATTTTTTATACATTTACATAGTATTATTACTTAAAATATTACTATAATCTACTTTCTTTGCACATATCTGCATAGATTTGATTTGTTCGGTTGTTGTTTATTGGCCTGAAAGTTAGGGCTGAAATGGTGTTATACCAATCATGAGAGTAACTTGTATTCTGGAGGCTGGGGTTACATTCCCAGCACTGTGTGAGAATCTTTTCTCCATAAATAAGTCATTTGTTATAATACAGCAATAAGCAAATAAACCTTTCAATAAAATAGTAAATAACACAATCCCAGTGCTGAGTTTTTCAATCTTTCTTTCCTATCCGGACACTTCTAGAAATTAACAGGCCCAGACCAGTCCAACCAACCTTCAGTCACATTTTGCGCTTGGCATTATCAATATGATCAGATAGAAGTTGACTACATCAAAAACCAGGGGTAAATACACTTGTCACTGAGTTGTAATCAGTTCACTCCAACCACGTATGAAAATTGCGAACAACAGATTTCTCCTTGCATGCTCTGTGCTAATCCCAATTAGTAGTGTGAACATGTACTCTTTCTGTACACCTCTCTTAGCCTTAGCAGTACATTTATGGGAAATATACACAACCACAAAAAAAAGTCTTATATTCAGATTTTAGAATTAAGCAAATCTGTCTAAATAATAAATGCTATTACTGTATATTTAAGAATGTAATATTCACACAATGTCACCAAATTATTTGTTATGCACAATATTTTCTTCAAATAAAAATAATTTCATAAAAGTAATACATTAGCATATAAAATAGTAAATTATATCATGAACAACAATATGGTTGAATGCCATAAAAATTGCCTGATAAAAATGATTTACATTGTGCCATTGAGTGAATTTGCCTATAATGAGGAAGCGACAGTAGTGAAGCTGCAATGAGACAGGCCTCTGGGGCTCAAGCCATAAATCTTCGGCATGCAAATGCTTGCTCTCTTTAATACTCCTAGGCAGTTCTGTCATTAAGTCTGCATTCTTATGACTGCAGATGTGTTGCATGTTGTTTTCATATTAACAAAAGAAGAGTCACAAACTTTCCATTAACATTGTAGGACAAACTGGCTTGTCCTACATGCCCGCATTTTGCCAGGTTAGGACACAAAGTAAAGAGTTTGGCAAAAGTAGGTTTACAGTTGCTCATATAGAAGGCATTCAGGTTATGATTATTACAATAGCTTTATTAACTCAATAACTTTAAGAAAATGAAATCAAATAAGAAGACAAATAATACAAATAAATAATACAATAATTAATGAATAAATAATAATATAAGAACAAACTCTGTGTTCCCCTTGTCTCCTGGTATTTCACATTGGCATTGTTGCTAAATGTCTTAGGCATTAAAAAATGTTTGTCTCGAAACCAGCGCATGTTTGTATTCTAAAAATGATGGAAAGCAAGTGCTGTCCCATAAAGAGCTGGTTTCCCACTTTGGAGTAAATTGGCTCTGAATTCCCATTTGTCTCTCAGCAAGTTAAGTGGCAGTTTACATCACAGTGCTTACAAAAAACTCTACACAATCCTATGGGACTAGGGAAGAAGTAATAAAGTGACTTGTCATGTAATGTGACAGAGAGAAATTCTTATTTTCACATTTAGACAAAGCCATAAATGAAAGCAGGTGACTGTACGTGGTATTGCAGTTTTGCCTGTAATAATCTGCTGTGCAGGTAAGCTCAACAAAAATATGTGTACTGTATCTTATAACATTTAAGGGAACTTACTTGTATTCTTCAGATTAGCAATATGAAATAAACCTTCACAAACATTTTATGTGCATTTGATTCAATATTTTTCTACTTATTATAAAATATTTATAGTACTATTAACCTCAAGTTTCACGTAATGGACCTAGTAAATTATGGAGAATAAGTGTGACTATACTACATTTTGTTCTTCTGCTGTTCTATATTATTTTGTGGAAAAGTTGGAAAATGTTTATTGTGCTATATTTTGATGTTGCTGTTGCTGAAATATTGCTTTAACATCAGAAAAAAGTACTAGCTCAATTTAATCCAAAAAATATTTAAAAGATTTTTTATTTCCAAAAATAGTGTGAAACAAAACCGAATATTCTAAAACTTGATAGTAATAGCAAAAATTGTTTCCAAAATTAAGAATCTAAAATGGTGCGATAAAATAGTGACATGAGAATTACTGATAATGTTAATATATTAAAATGAATCTATATATTATTGATTCTGTATATAACTTGCAATTTTCTACTAATTTATTTAAAGATGCTTTATGGCAAACTTTGTTTATTTATTGAAAGTACTTTTACAAATAATTTATTTTAATGAGTAATTTTGATATTTCTTCAAAAGTTTGTTTTTATTAATGCTTCCTAAATACATTTTGAAATAGACAAATTGATTATTGTGCATTTTTAGTTATTTATTAATAAATTTGGTGTTCGCTATGCAGTATTTAACATAACATTTCATAAAGTTCCATTTCTAACCCAAGCACATACAATGTTAAATATACTACTAACTCATTGCAAAATAATAGCAAAGAAAGATATTAATACTAACATTCTGCAATGTTTCTGAATACTATGTAGTAGCTGACATTAGTTTTTTGAAGTGTCTTCTTAATTTGGTTTCATGCTTAGTGATAATACTGGTAATGGTTATTGAAACAATATTGGTCATTTCTTTTTTACTTTTAGATCAAACAAGAATGGAATCAGGATGGAAACAATTTAGACTCCAGGAAAACCTGAACTATACTTCAATTACCCAGTTCACATTTGAAGGTTTTACTGACAAAGGCCACATGTCTCCATTAATTGGATCTGTTTTCTTTATTTCATACATCATGACTCTTACAGGAAATCTGTTTATTTTTTACATAGTTAGAAAACTACAAAAATTACACACACCTATGTATATTATGATAGTAAACCTTGCAGTTTCAGACATAATGTACAGCACAACCATATCTCCTCAGCTTATGCATTTTTATTTTCTCGGTATTAAAGAGATTGCCTTTAATATGTGTTTTGTTCAGATGTTCTTTTTACATTATGCAGCCTGCGTGGATTCTTTTCTTATGGCTGCAATGTCAATTGATCGCTTTGTCTCTATTTGTTTTCCTTTAAGATATCCTTCCATAATTACAAACAGCATTGCTTACATAATGTGTGTTATAGCTTGGATATTTGGACTTTTAGTTCCATTTGTTTTAGTCCTCTATTCTTTTTGTCTTCCTTATTGCGGTCCCAATAATAAGTTTTGTCTTGAAACCCGAAAAATCGATCATAAAATCAGACCCAGGCTGATACGGCTGTTCAAAAATATGACACTTAATTTACTTTTTTTTTAACATCTTCGTGCCTCCTTCAATCTCGCACCAGTTTCTCAGACACATCAAATTTTTTTGCAGCAGCGCAGTTACCAATTTCTTTCGCCACTTCAACAATTTTTAATTTAAAACCAGCTTCATATTTCCTTCTAATCAAACACTCCATCGTAGATAAGGGAATCTCTTATGATATAGGTGTATGACGGTGTCAGATACAAAAAACACAAAACAGTGCAAACGACAACAACATTTATTTATATAGCACAGTTTCATACAAATAATGTGCTTTACATGATGAAGAGAAAAATGACAAAGTAAGAATTAAAATCAGAGAACACTAATTAACATAGAATAAGAGTAAGGTCCGATGGCCAGGGAGGACAGAAAAAACAAAAAAAAAAAATCCAGACGGCTGAGAAAAAATAAAATCTGCAGGGGTTCCAGGCCATGAGACCGCCCAGCCCCCTCTAGACATTCTACCTAACATAAATAATCAGTCCTCATTGTATTCAGGGTTCTCAATGAAGGACTTGATGATGATGGTCACGTGGACTTCTGGCCTTTAATCCATCAATGTAGGGACATCATGGTACTTTGATTAGGTGGTGGTGGTGCAGGCTTGCCACCACAGAAAACCAGAAAAAGAACAGAACAGAGAGTAGGGGTTAGTACGGATTTTGGAGCCACCATGAATAGTAATGATAATTAATTGAATATGCAGAGCATCGGGATTAAATTAAAATGAAGTTATGAGAAAGCCATGTTAAAGTAATGTGTTTTTAGCAGTTTTTTAAAGTGCTCCACCGTATCAGCCTGGCGAATTCCTATTGGCAGACTATTCCAGATTTTAGGTGCATAACAGCAGAAGGGCCTCACCACTTCTTTTTAGTTTAGCTCTTGGAATTCTAAGCAGACACTCATTTGAAGTACTAAGGTTACGATTTGGAATATAAGATGTCAGACACTCCGATATATAAGATGGAGCAAGATTATTTAAGGCTTTGTAAACCATAAGCAGTATTTTAAAGTCAATTCTGAATGACACAGGTAACCAGTGTAGTGACATCAAAACTGGAGAAATGTGCTTGGATTTTCTTTTCCTAGGATTCTAACAGCTGCATTCTGCACTAGTTTCAGTCGATTTATGTCTTTTTTGGGTTGTCCTGAGAGGAGTGCGTTACAGTAATCAGTAATCGACTGAAAACAATAGCGTGAACTAACTTCTCAGCATCTTTCAATGATATAAGAGGTCTAACTTTTGCTATATTTCTTAAGTGAAAAAATGCTGTCCTAGTGATCTGATTAATATGCGATGTAAAATTCAGGTCACAGTCAACAGTTACCCCTAAATTCTTTACCTCCGTTTTGACTTTTAATCCTAATGCATCAAGTTTATTTCTAATAGCCTAATTATATCCATTATTGCGAATCACTAAAATTTCATTTTTTTTCTTTATTTAGCTTGGGAAAATTGCTACTCATCACTCAGAAACACAAGTAAGACATTGTGTTAGTGAAACAACAGAGTTGGGGTCATCAGATGCTGTTGATAAATACAGTTGCGTGTCATCAGCATAGCTGTGGTAGTTCACGTTATGCCCCAAGATAATCTGACCTAACGGAACCATTTAGATCGAAAACAGTAGCAGACCCAGGATAGAGCCTTGTGGAACACCATATAGAATATCATGTGTCTTTGAAGTATAATTACCATAACTAACAAAGAATTTTCTACCTGCCAGGTAGGATTCAAACCAATTTAAGACACTGCCAGAGAGGCCCACCCACTGACTAAGTTGATTTCTAATAATATTGTGATCAATGGTATCATATGCGGCTCTCAGATCTAAGAGGATGAGAACAGATAAATAGCCTCTGTCTGCATTTACCCGCAAGTTATTTACTACTTTAACGAGTGCAGTTTCTGTACTGTGATTTGAAACGTTGCTTCAGAATAGTTTGGGTATTACCGTCTGGTCACATAGGGACAATACATAGAAAAAAAAGGCATTGTGCTCCGTGGTTACTCTCTCAGGTGGGTTAGCATATCATAATCTCTTGGACCAATAGTGTCAGTTTTCTGCATTCGACTTATTCGACCGGCATTATAAAATACCGGAAATTTTACAATAAAATCAAGCCCTGACTTATCCGTGGGAGAGTATATATGGTAAATATATATGTGTATATAAATATATATGTATTATATTATGTATGGTAAATATATATGACACTGACAGACTGAGGAGATCGTTCCTCCCCCACACTATGCGACTCTTCAATTCCACCTGAGGGAGTAAATGCTAACATTATTCAAAGTTATTGTCTGTTTTTACATGCATTTTTATTACTCTTTAATTTAATATTGTTTTTTGTATCAGTATACTGCTGCTGAATTATGTGAATTTCCCCTTGGGATTAATAAAGTATCTATCTATCTATCTATCTATCTATCTATCTATCTATCTATCTATCTATCTATCTATCTATCTATCTATCTATATGTTTTTTTTTACTCTGCATTTCTATTCAGACGACACCTAGTATTAGTTCAAATAGTAAAGAAATCCTAGTAATATACTTTTTATATAATTAACTTTTTGTTATAAGCCATGATCAATGATTTCCATGCTGTATTAATTAGCTAAACTAAACACGATGACAATTTATTTCTCATATAGTCCAAAATCACACAAGGAAAACCACCATGGGTTTTAATAGGCCCTGCTTTTTTTGACAGCCTCCTAGTCTTGACTCCATAAGAAGACAAGAACAAACCCCACCCTATTCACCCAAAATACTCAAGCTAATGGAAAAACTTACTTTATGTGTTTTAAATGCAATATTTATTCTTAAGTAAGTAATTTGTGTTTAAATAGAAGGAAACAAAAAAGACTTCAGCCTATGTCACCTTCTTTGGGTTTGACAGTCAGTCAGTCATTTTCCAACCCGCTATATTCTAACACAGGGTCACGGGGGTCTGCTGGAGCCAATCCCAGCCAACACAGGGTGCAAGGCAGGAACAAATAACAGGCAGGGTGCCAGCCCACACACCAAGCATACACTAGGGGCAATTTAGGATCGCCAATGCACCTAACCTGCATGTCTTTGGACTATGGGAGGAAACCTACACAGACACAGGGAGAACAGGCAAACTCACACAGGGAGGACCCAGGAAGCAAACCCAGGTCTCCTTACTGCGAGGAAGCAGCGCTACCACTGCGCTACCGTGCCACCCGGGTTTGACAGGTACAGTCCAAAATGAACTTACGGTTTTCTCAATGGCAGGATGTTTATTCTGATAACTAAAGGTCAAACAATTAATATAAAAAGGCATGTCTGGAAATGAGCGACACACACACAAACTTTGCTGCTAGGGTCTGTGTGTGTAACAATAAAGAAAATCCTATCTTTGAACAATTAAAGAGAGTGTCTGTAATTTACATTTTTTAGGTAAATTCTTACTGAACCCCTCCAAGTGTATCTATTCTCCTCCTTTTCTTAAAGGGAGAAGGCATTAAATGTCACTGTCCTGCCTTTTAAAGTAAAAGCCAAATACTTTTGTGGCTAACTAGTCAAAAATATACAGTATGTGTAAAAATTTGTATGATATTTCCTACAATGCACATTTCTTTTTTTCTATAGCAGAGGACACAGTTCAATCATAGCATGTCTCAGCAGGAAGGCCACTTTGTCTGTGACTTGTTCTTCTGTTGTGAAGAGGATGTGTTATTTCATTGTACCTCATTATCATGATGTCACAGTGGGTGTTCATGTGACACGGTGGCTATTGTTATGCAAGTCAGCATGTGATGTCACAGTGGGTAATTTTTCATTTTCAAAATAAAGTATGGTTAAATGTTAGTTTTTACTATTTTTGGAAAGTAACAAAGTTTTCTTGTCAGCATTTTATAAAAACAATATAAATAATAATTTTGTTTGAAATTTTAAACATTTTGGCATATTAAAACACGTCTTTCATGATATGTTTTAATTTTTAATTATACAAATCATTTCATACTCAGAGTAACAGGCTGATGCTAAAGTTACCTCTGCTGTTTTATGATCTAGCATTCTGGTTCTGAATCAAAGGAAAACTCACTCACTGTAGGCAGTACTGTGAACAGTTCCCTTCATGTCTGTGTGGGCTTTTCTTCAAGTACTCTGGTTTTCCCCTCAAAATCATTCATTAGTCATCTCTGCAGGTGTGGTCCACTTAAAGGCTGTCTCCTGCGTTACACGTGATGCTACCTGAATAGGCTCTGGTCTCCCATGATAATGAATTAGAGTAAATAGGTTTTATAACATTATATTCATTTTGATATACCGGTTAAGATAGTACTGTATGTTGTATTACACACATGCGGATATATATTCATTTATGTTTACAGATCCTGCAACACAAAATGCACATTAAATCGTTATACAGTACAACAATATTTCATATGTGAAACACTGCATTAGATGCTTGAATAAATATGATGCATCAGTTGTTAAAGATATGTTTGCTTCATTTTATTCCATTTCTGTGTGCATTTATATTCAGTAGCATTTAATAATTGGTCATTTACTTGCATTGGTTATTTCAGAATAGTCTTGACATGTTCATTTTGACGATATTAAGTTTATGTACTTTTTATAAAGTTATAAAGATTTGCACTTTTCTCTGAATACTTTTGCTTGTTAATGCAGTAAAAATGCATACTTTTGTTGTGTTCACATGCTATTGGAGTATTCAGAGCTCTTAATTCTGATGTTTAACTTTTCTGCTTTCTGGAGAAATAAATGCAAGGTCAGTCTTGATTTCTTACTTGGTCTGTAAAAAAACAATTAAACATAAATTGTACATTTTTCATTAAAATAAAGAGTACACTAAACATATTAAATTTATATTACTTCACTCCAAATGCAGTTTGATCAAAAATCTGACCGAAAAGGTTATATTTTAGTCTTATAAGGTGAAACCTAAGCATTACATCACAACTCAGAGAATTCAAGTAGCTCCAAATTTTTTCGACTCATAGTTCTGAGTTCGTTGAGCGGTCACATGGAATGTCACAGCACAAACGCAGCATTTTTAGAAACCTCCTAATAGGAAGTATGCAACTGAGAGTCTAAGGAAGTTAACTTTAAGGACCTACATTTTTTATACATTTACATAGTATTATTACTTAAAATATTACTATAATCTACTTTCTTTGCACATATCTGCATAGATTTGATTTGTTCGGTTGTTGTTTATTGGCCTGAAAGTTAGGGCTGAAATGGTGTTATACCAATCATGAGAGTAACTTGTATTCTGGAGGCTGGGGTTACATTCCCAGCACTGTGTGAGAATCTTTTCTCCATAAATAAGTCATTTGTTATAATACAGCAATAAGCAAATAAACCTTTCAATAAAATAGTAAATAACACAATCCCAGTGCTGAGTTTTTCAATCTTTCTTTCCTATCCGGACACTTCTAGAAATTAACAGGCCCAGACCAGTCCAACCAACCTTCAGTCACATTTTGCGCTTGGCATTATCAATATGATCAGATAGAAGTTGACTACATCAAAAACCAGGGGTAAATACACTTGTCACTGAGTTGTAATCAGTTCACTCCAACCACGTATGAAAATTGCGAACAACAGATTTCTCCTTGCATGCTCTGTGCTAATCCCAATTAGTAGTGTGAACATGTACTCTTTCTGTACACCTCTCTTAGCCTTAGCAGTACATTTATGGGAAATATACACAACCACAAAAAAAAGTCTTATATTCAGATTTTAGAATTAAGCAAATCTGTCTAAATAATAAATGCTATTACTGTATATTTAAGAATGTAATATTCACACAATGTCACCAAATTATTTGTTATGCACAATATTTTCTTCAAATAAAAATAATTTCATAAAAGTAATACATTAGCATATAAAATAGTAAATTATATCATGAACAACAATATGGTTGAATGCCATAAAAATTGCCTGATAAAAATGATTTACATTGTGCCATTGAGTGAATTTGCCTATAATGAGGAAGCGACAGTAGTGAAGCTGCAATGAGACAGGCCTCTGGGGCTCAAGCCATAAATCTTCGGCATGCAAATGCTTGCTCTCTTTAATACTCCTAGGCAGTTCTGTCATTAAGTCTGCATTCTTATGACTGCAGATGTGTTGCATGTTGTTTTCATATTAACAAAAGAAGAGTCACAAACTTTCCATTAACATTGTAGGACAAACTGGCTTGTCCTACATGCCCATTTTGCCAGGTTAGGACACAAAGTAAAGAGTTTGGCAAAAGTAGGTTTACAGTTGCTCATATAGAAGGCATTCAGGTTATGATTATTACAATAGCTTTATTAACTCAATAACTTTAAGAAAATGAAATCAAATAAGAAGACAAATAATACAAATAAATAATACAATAATTAATGAATAAATAATAATATAAGAACAAACTCTGTGTTCCCCTTGTCTCCTGGTATTTCACATTGGCATTGTTGCTAAATGTCTTAGGCATTAAAAAATGTTTGTCTCGAAACCAGCGCATGTTTGTATTCTAAAAATGATGGAAAGCAAGTGCTGTCCCATAAAGAGCTGGTTTCCCACTTTGGAGTAAATTGGCTCTGAATTCCCATTTGTCTCTCAGCAAGTTAAGTGGCAGTTTACATCACAGTGCTTACAAAAAACTCTACACAATCCTATGGGACTAGGGAAGAAGTAATAAAGTGACTTGTCATGTAATGTGACAGAGAGAAATTCTTATTTTCACATTTAGACAAAGCCATAAATGAAAGCAGGTGACTGTACGTGGTATTGCAGTTTTGCCTGTAATAATCTGCTGTGCAGGTAAGCTCAACAAAAATATGTGTACTGTATCTTATAACATTTAAGGGAACTTACTTGTATTCTTCAGATTAGCAATATGAAATAAACCTTCACAAACATTTTATGTGCATTTGATTCAATATTTTTCTACTTATTATAAAATATTTATAGTACTATTAACCTCAAGTTTCACGTAATGGACCTAGTAAATTATGGAGAATAAGTGTGACTATACTACATTTTGTTCTTCTGCTGTTCTATATTATTTTGTGGAAAAGTTGGAAAATGTTTATTGTGCTATATTTTGATGTTGCTGTTGCTGAAATATTGCTTTAACATCAGAAAAAAGTACTAGCTCAATTTAATCCAAAAAATATTTAAAAGATTTTTTATTTCCAAAAATAGTGTGAAACAAAACCGAATATTCTAAAACTTGATAGTAATAGCAAAAATTGTTTCCAAAATTAAGAATCTAAAATGGTGCGATAAAATAGTGACATGAGAATTACTGATAATGTTAATATATTAAAATGAATCTATATATTATTGATTCTGTATATAACTTGCAATTTTCTACTAATTTATTTAAAGATGCTTTATGGCAAACTTTGTTTATTTATTGAAAGTACTTTTACAAATAATTTATTTTAATGAGTAATTTTTGATATTTCTTCAAAAGTTTGTTTTTATTAATGCTTCCTAAATACATTTTGAAATAGACAAATTGATTATTGTGCATTTTTAGTTATTTATTAATAAATTTGGTGTTCGCTATGCAGTATTTAACATAACATTTCATAAAGTTCCATTTCTAACCCAAGCACATACAATGTTAAATATACTACTAACTCATTGCAAAATAATAGCAAAGAAAGATATTAATACTAACATTCTGCAATGTTTCTGAATACTATGTAGTACCTGACATTAGTTTTTTGAAGTGTCTTCTTAATTTGGTTTCATGCTTAGTGATAATACTGGTAATGGTTATTGAAACAATATTGGTCATTTCTTTTTTACTTTTAGATCAAACAAGAATGGAATCAGGATGGAAACAATTTAGACTCCAGGAAAACCTGAACTATACTTCAATTACCCAGTTCACATTTGAAGGTTTTACTGACAAAGGCCACATGTCTCCATTAATTGGATCTGTTTTCTTTATTTCATACATCATGACTCTTACAGGAAATCTGTTTATTTTTTACATAGTTAGAAAACTACAAAAATTACACACACCTATGTATATTATGATAGTAAACCTTGCAGTTTCAGACATAATGTACAGCACAACCATATCTCCTCAGCTTATGCATTTTTATTTTCTCGGTATTAAAGAGATTGCCTTTAATATGTGTTTTGTTCAGATGTTCTTTTTACATTATGCAGCCTGCGTGGATTCTTTTCTTATGGCTGCAATGTCAATTGATCGCTTTGTCTCTATTTGTTTTCCTTTAAGATATCCTTCCATAATTACAAACAGCATTGCTTACATAATGTGTGTTATAGCTTGGATATTTGGACTTTTAGTTCCATTTGTTTTAGTCCTCTATTCTTTTTGTCTTCCTTATTGCGGTCCCAATAAAGTTATACACTTATACTGCCAGCACAGTCAAGTGGCTCGGCTTGCTTGTATGGATACAGCCTACATCACCGCTAGAGCACTAGTATTGGGTTGCACTGTACTTTTGGGTAGTTTTTTCATAATATTTCTATCATATATGAAAATAATTATGGCTGTACTTAAGATTAAAACAAAAGAAGGAAAAACAAAGGCATTCTATACATGTAGTACACAGTTAATTGTAGTTACAATATTTTATGTTCCTAGAATTTTTGTATATCTAGCTACACTATTCCGTCTCTATATACCAACTGATTTAAATACGGCACTTGGCATTGTTTATTGTCTTTTTCCTCCATTAGTAAACCCAGTTATATACAGTTTCAGAACACACGAGATAAGGCAATTTATTTTGAAGAAAATTGTGTTAAGAAAAATAGATCCTAAACATGATAAAATAGGAATATTTGCGGCATAGAGAAAAATAGCTACAGACTATTAGGATACCATAGATTCAGCAATTCTAAATTGGCCCCCAGTGTGTGTGTGTGTGTGTGTGTGTGTGTGCGTGTGTGTTGGGCTGCTACCATGTCCTGGGATTGTTCCTACTTGATATCTAGAAATACCTCATTGGGAAATAGATTACTGTAGAAAAAAAATGATGAAAATAATAACATTGATGTAAGAATTTCATATTGGTATGATTGATGAGATTGTTATACAAAAATAGTAAATTAAAAGTTGGGATTTGTTAAGTGATTTTGTAAATTAAAGGAGTGGTGGCTCTGAGGCTAAGGATCTGCGCTGGTATCCCGAAGGTTGCCGGTTCAAATCCCTGGCACTGCCAAAAGAGATACTACTCTGCTGGGCTCTTAAGCAAGGCCCTTAACCTTCAATTGCTCCAGGGGCGCTGTACAATGGCTGATCCTGCACTCTGACCCCAAGGGTTATGCCAAAACTAACAAATTCCTGATACAAGAAATTGTATAAGGTGAAATAAAGAACAACAAAAAAAAAAGATGAAATACTATATTAACGTTGTACTGTGACTGCTTTGTTGTTCTTAACCAGATCCATTCATTCATTTAGATCCATTCATTCATTGCGCATTACTCAGCCAACTTAATCCAGTTTCTACATCCCAGTGAGTAGAGGTTATCATGGAAGCACTGGGCGGAAAGCGAGAACCAACTCCAGATTGGGGTGCCAAATGGTAATAAGTTGATATTCTTAATATATTTTTTGATAACATAAGTAAAAAAGAAAAAGAAAAGAAAAAACTACTTGAATTTGTTTTACAGTAAAAAATCTTTATGTACTTTGTGAAAGGCACTATATAGCGCCTGACCCGACACATTGGACACGGGAGGCATGTGTAAAATAAAAGGATTTTTATTACTCTTCAGCTGGAGGGCAAATTTTCCCCGTACTCCCCCCAGCCACAACACAGTCCCAAACACCAGTACAGCACAAGCACAAACACTCTTCTCTTCCTTGGCACCACCACTCCTCCCTCGCAACCTTGTCCTCCTCCACCCGACTCTGGCTGATGAGTGGTGGTTGCTGGCTCCCTTTTATAGGTCACCTGGAAGTGTTCCAGGTGTTTGATCACCAAGATCCGATGGCACTTCCAGGTGTGATGAAGCTGTTGTCCACACGGGCTCAGGAGTCCCAAACACAGCACCCTCTGGCGGTACCTGCGGGACCCAACAGGGCTGCCCTCAACTCCAATTCCCAGGGAGCCCTGTGGGAAACCGAGGCACTACATCAGCCCAGGGGGGCGGCCATCTAGCGTCCAGGGGGAGGTATTGCACTGTCCAGGGCTGCTCCCCCTGAATACAGTGTGCAGGGGCGTCCCGGCTGGGCATGGACGCCAGGCGCCTGTCACAACTTATAGTGATATAATGGGCATTGTAGCCTTAGATTAAGTTTTACTGAATACATCGCCAGCAGCACGGTAGCCCTGATGCCTCACAGAAATAAGATCAGAGGTCCACATCCTGTTCTCCATGTGGGTGTCGTCCAATACTCCAAAGACATGCAGGTCATGTGGATTAGTGATGCAACATTGTCTCTAGTTTGTGTGTAGTGTATATGTGAGTGTGTGTGTGAGTTCATTCATCCTGTGATGGACTGCTGTTGTTCCTGTTTTGTGCCCTATGCTTGCTAGGATACACTCCATCTCCTTCTATGACCCTGCTCAGGATAAAGCGGTGTTTTCGAGGTGAGATAGTTGGATGGATGTATATAGTGCTATTTGTGCATACTCAGATGTTCTTCCAATATTTACAAGGGCTTTCTCAGTTTCCCTTGTACTGCTAATTTATGAATGGTTCCCCCAAACTGAGCTGCTTTATTTTCATAGGAATGAGAAAGTTCTGTACTTCGCTTCCAAAAGCATAAATCACTGATTACATACACATGCAATGGAAGAAGTTTTCTTAAACTTTCCAAGTGTAACTTAAATATACAGGTAATGAAAAAGAAAAAGAGGAATGATTCCAAATAATATTGTTTTTAAATTACCATATGTTAAGCTATAAATTACTTGAGAAATAATTTATGTCCCCAGCTGTAAATAAAGTCTTATATTTATACTTATATTGTGACATGTGAATCACTGTTTTGCAACCCAAAACATGAGGATGAGTCTCAGTACTTTAGCAAAACTAGCCTAAATTCAGCTTGAAACAGGAACAGCAAGGCTATTTATTGAGGAGGAATCTACCACTCTCCTATACACAGACACAGCAGTCAGGCAGGGTTGTTGTCATGTTAGTGGCCAAGTAATACCGTTCCCTGCACTTACAATGTTCCTTGCATCACCCATCGATGAAAGGGGCTTATAGTATGACTGCAATCGGCTCATATTTGCTTCAACGGCGCTCCGCTGCGGTTGCCTCGGCAACAGACACACAATCTTCCAAAGACGTGGCAATCATGCTTCAGGATGTATTTCGGAGTACCGTCCGGTTGGGGGGAGTCCTAAAAGAGTTCAGAAACCTCACAATATGTAAATTGAATAATGTAATTTTTTGTATATTTACTGTAAAGTCTTGGGCAATAAAGCTTTGAAATTGTTTACAAAGGGTATATTATAAGTTCTAGAAGCCACATTTATTAAATGTCTTTTACATTTCCAGTTGTAAGTTTAATGTCAAAAGAGGTGAAAAAGACACTCAAACAAGTGTGTTTAATTAATTTTCAAGAACATCATTTAGAAATGTAAAATTTGCATAACAGTTTTTCTAACAGTTGTTTCTAATCTGTTATTCCATTGTCACTTAGTTAATATTGTATGGAATATTGTGAAAGGAATAGCGGAAATCTTACCCAGTCCTGTATATTACTGCAATTCCATTTAGCTTTGGCATCCAAGTACAAAAATGGGAAATGTTAAGACACGCACACACACATTCCTAAAGGTTTACTAAAGATGGGTACAAGAATATTTTAAAAGTAAGTGGTTTGCTGTTAATAAAGTGTGAAACAAAAATCAATGCAATGTGTGAGTCATTGGAGAAAAATATAAAGGGAGCAATTAATATATAAAGTTAAGTCTCTTAGGTTAACTAGTTTTCATATTACAGTAGAACCTCGGTTTACGAATAACTTGGTTTACGAGTGTTTTGCAAGACGAGCAAAATTTTTTAATAAATTTTGACTTGATAAACGAGCGATGTCTTGTAATATGAGTAGTATGAATACACTTTGTCTGCTGAGCGTCATGTGATCACAACTGAGCTGATGGTTCTTCCCTCTCGCGCACACGTCTCTCTATCTCTCTCTCTCTCCTTATCTCTCTCGCTCGTGTGTGTGTGTGTCTCTCTCTCTATCTCTCTCTCTCGCAGCGCCTCTCTCTCTCTCTCTCTCTCTCTCTCTCTCTTCTCTTGAGGGCAATCATCTGCTATTCTCCGTCTGAGTCTGTGTGCCTCACTCATATAGTCAACATCCGTATGAGCATATACTGTTTACTACAGCATTGTGACTGTGTGTGTGTCATATAGTCAACATCCGTATGAGCGTATACTGTTTACTACAGCATTGTGACTGTGTGTGTGTGTGTGTGTGTGTGCGCGCGTGCATGTGTGTGCTGTGAAGTGCGAGTCCCCATCTTGCACCCCAAAACAAAAAGCTGAGTCTCAGTACTTTAACAACACCAGCTTTATTCAGCTTGAAACAGCAACAGCGCTGTTATTTATTGTAGCAGGATCTTTATAATGTTCCTTGTATCACCCATCAACGGCAGGCGCTTATAGCATGTCTGCGATCTTTTTGGATGCGCTTATACGGCGAACTGCTACAGCGCTGGGAGACTGTGATTGCTTTGGGACACTTTTACGTGTGTCGTCCCGTTGGGTGGAATCCCACATGAGTTTAGAAACTCACTCACGCCAGCCATGATTCTTTTTAAAGGTAAAGTGCAGGTTAATTTGTTTTATGTATTTTTACTTTATATTTTGTATTAATCATTTTTATATGAATAGTTTTGGGTTGTGGAACGAATCATATGAGTTTCCATTATTTCTTATGGAAAAATTCGCTTTGATATACGAGTGCTTTGGATTGCGAGCACATTTCTAGAACGAATTATGCTCGCAAATCGAGGTTCCACTGTATCTGAAGTAGATAAAATTCTAAAACTTTACTTCTTAAGTTTGTCTTGTATTTGTTCTATTGGTCATTTTTTTGTATTGCATATTGTGTTATGTATGTGGTTCTTGAAATAATATATGTAACGTACAGTATATACACACATATATTAATATATAGTATATACAGTAATCCCTCGCTATATCGTGCTTCGACTTTCGCGGCTTCACTCTATCGCGGATTTTAAATGTAAGCACATCTAAATATATATCACGGATTTTACGCTGGTTCGCGGATTTCTGCGGACAATGGGTCTTTTAATTTATGCTACATGCTTCCTCAGTTTGTTTGCCCTGTTGATTTCATACAAGGGACGCTATTGGCGGATGGCTTAGAAGCTACCCAATCAGAGCACGTATTACATATTAACTAAAACTCCTCAATGCTATAAGATATGCTTCCCGTGCGGCGCTCTATTGTTTGCTTGTCTCTGCCTCTATCTCACCCTCTCTGACATTCTCTGCGCCTGACGGAGGGGCTGTGAGCAGAGGTGCTGTTTGCACAGAAGCTGTTTGCCTAGTGGATACGGGACGCGCCTCTAAGAAATGCCGCTTTATTGCGGTGCTTCCAAAAGAACACTTATTGATTTTTTGATGGTTTGCTTTAATCTCGCTCTCTCTCTCTCTGATGTTCTCTGCGCCTGACGGAGGAGATGTGAGCAGAGGGCTGTTTGCACAGAGGCTGTTTGCTTAGAAGATACTGACGCTCCTCTAAAAAATGCCACGGCAAACTTAAAAGCACACGTATTGATTTTTTGATTGTTTGCTTTTCTTTGCGAGTGCTCTCTCTCTCTCTGAAATTCTCTGCTCCTGAAGAGAAGAAGATCTATTTGCATTCTTTTAATTGTGAGAAAGAACTGTCATCTCTGTCTTGTCATGGAGCACAGTTTAGACTTTTGACTAAAGGGTGTTATTTCATGTCTAGCGGGCTCTAATAATGTTAACAGTGTGGGAGAGTTTATAAGGGCTTAAAATATATAAAAAATAACTACACAAACATATGGTTTCTACTTCGCGGATTTTCATCTATCGCGGGGGGTTCTGGAACGCATAACCCCAGCGATCGAGGAGGGATTACTGTATATGTATATATATAGTATATATGTATATATACATATTTTTTATTTTACATTACAGGTACTTTTTATTGTAAAGTATGATGAATGATTTTCATATTATACAATATATTTAATCATTATTAACTAGCTAAGCTGAAAACAGATTAATAAAGTATAACAGGATAATAATTACACACAGCACAAGGCCTACCTGCCAGACTAGTACACGACCAACTAAAAGTGATACTAGGAATCCTTGTACTGTCTTTCTCCACCTGCCTAGTATCTTTTTCTTTTGTTGTTTCTGTTTTCTAAATGTTTATGTGATCACTTTTCCTCCCTGTGGAAGAGCTTTTGTTATCTTTATGATTAAACTGGCTCAGGTAGAAAGTGGTTATTTTAAACTCAAATGGATATTATTTTTGTATCTTTCTGGAAATCCAGGTTGCAGTGTATCTATAAGGTCACTCAGGTACACAAGTGTGTCTACTCCTCTGATTGTACTGTAGGTATTCATTTAAAGGATCAAGGGATGAAATTTCATTGTCCAGCCTTTTACCTCTCAGAAAGTGCTACAGTAAAGTCAAAATACAGTCATGCCTTACCAGTGGGATATATGCGTAAAAATGTATGTGACCTATACTAGTAGCAGAAAGCATGCTTCTCTTCTTTCGACACAGAAGAGAAAGTTCAATCATATTTACCCGCAGAAAGAAGCCCACTTTAGCTGTGACTTGTTCCCCTGTTATTAAAGGATGATTCATCTCATGGTACCTTATTGACATGATGTTGTGGATGGTGTTCATGTGTCATGTTGGATATTGCAAGTCAGCATGTGATGTCATACATGGTATGTATAGTTAAATGTCAGTTTTGAAATTTTCTTTCCATTTTCATTTTTTATGAAAATGAACACATTTTCTTTGTAACTTTACATGACTTATATTTTGACATATTAAAACATATTCTTTCATGGTTCTTTTTGCTTTTTAATTATACAGATTGTTTCATACCTAGAGTGACAGGGTGGAATTGAGGTTAACTCTGCCTTTTCATGAATCCAGTGTTCTGGTCTGAATCCAAGGAAAAGTCACACTCTGTATGGATTACACAGTTCCCTCCATGTCTGTTGTGGTAGAAATCATCATCTTTATTAAGGAAAGAAACTTATCCTCTACCAAGACCAGTCTGATAGAACCTTTTGGTCAGTAATCAGACAAAAGCCGTTCATGGCGTCATTTATTATTCTTCAGCTAATGCTTAAATAGGGAGCATTCTTCTACAGCATGATCAGAATTGTCAAAATACAAAAGGTGGAACTTTATTTTATACACCACTGAATTTACAGTGTCAACCAATGCATACATTTCATATTCCAATTGGTTAAAAGACATGAGGTGCTTCAGCATAGAGTACAAGACTAAAAAAACGTCTTTCTCCATTTTATCCTTGTTCTTCAATATCTCCTAGTTTGGACATCACCCTTGAAATCTCTGAGTATGTGACAACTGTGCATCTTTATTTTGTACAGGACATCTCCTGATCTCTTAATCATACATTTGGAGTATTACATCAACCTGCTCCCGGTACATTCTTGTCTTTGTTGTTCACTTGTCCTTTATCTGGTTTCCTAATATGCCTGAACAGGTTTATGATATTTATTAAACCTTTTACACTTCTAAGATGGATGCTGCGTTTTAATAAGTCCCTATTTGGGACTTTTTAAAGTGTCTCTAAAACTCTTTTGTTTATTCTCAATTTGTATAAATCATATGTGTATCAGAGAACAAATATTTGCCAGGTGGATTTGGGGAAAAACAGAAATCAATGTATATCATTAATACCTCAGGTAATCACATAAATTGATTATTTACAATGCTCTCAGGGTATTTAGTGCATCATACCACTGCATATAGTACTTTAAAGGAAATATTCTGATATATGAAATTTAGTTTAATATTGATTTCTTTTACCCATATCCTCCTGTTAAGGCTAGGTATTCCTGCACACTTTTTCGCCTTTATCCTCCTGAGATGTTTCTTGCATATTTTCCTAAGTGTTAATTCAGTAGAAAAAGCACAGTCTACCTTTTTTGGTTAGTTAAACCCCTTTTGCACAGCATCTTAGTATGGAACACTACCTAGATTGGAAGCCAATGCTCATCACTAGCTTACTGTTTTAAAAAATATGTCTCCTTTTACTTTAAATTTGATTTAATTTATACTAAATCTGGAAACCTTTTATTGTACCTAAGCATATTCATTTAAGTTTAAATTCAAAACATATATTTATGCACACCTTTATCAATTGTCTCAGCATTTCAAACAACATCACATATTTTCATACATTTTCTTTAACCAAACACATTCCCAACCTCACTTAAATTTCTTCAACTGCACTTCAGTTACAGAGCTCTTTTTCACATACTGAACAACATAATCAGGATTACTTAAACAGTCTTTAACAAATTTAAACTTACTTAAGTTTTATTATTATAATTAGCAAAATACCCGCGCTTCGTAGCGGAGAAGTATTGTGTTAAAGAAATAATGAAAAAGAAAAGGAAACATTTTAAAAATGACGTAACGTGATTGACAATGTAATTATTATTGTTTTGTCACTGTTATGAGTGTTGCTGTCATATATATATATATATATACACACAGACACACATCCACATATATTGTAACAGACTGAGGAGGAGACAGCACAAAGGTTTGGGGTTTTCCGGCCCCGTATATTGTCTAGGATCCACAATAGACTGCAAAAAATTGGTCAAAGTTACAAACAAAACAACAGTTCATAAGCACGTCGCCAAGCATGGCATCGGCGGCCATTTTAAAGAGGAGGAGCCGGAAGTGGAGGAATGCTGGGAAGGAATCGTGAGGGAGGATGGGATTGCTGACGTCAGGGAAGATGGCGGAGGAAGGGCGGAAGTAGATGTAGTGAGGGCAAAACTGGCTTATGGTGGCGGAGCGTCTTTTTTCCTGCAAAGAAGCATAGGGAGAAAGTTAGTACCCCGCCATTCCCTGCCGGCGAATGTCTTCCCAGGTGTGTCAAGATCCTTCCGCGGTCTCCGACTCGCGCGTGCGTGACAACTATATATATATATATATATATATATATATATACACACATATATAGATATATATACACACAGATACATATATACATACATACATACATACATACACACACACACACATATATATATAGCAAAATACCTGTGCTTCGCAGCAGAGAAGTACTGTGTTAAAGAAGTTATGAAAAAGAAAAGGAAACATTTTAAAAACAACATAACCTGATTGTCAACGCAATTGTTTTGTGACTGTTATGAGTGTTGCTGTCATCAAGGATTTGACTATCATTGTTTCTTTCAATCAGGTTCCTATTTGGAGGATGTGTTGTGTTCAAGTTACATTCCATGTTTGTCAACCGTTGTAAAGATAACAGCTTTCATTATATATACATATATATGTGTGTGTGTGTGTATATATATATATATATATACACACACACACACACACACACACATATATATATAGTATATACACACATATATATATACACACACACGCACATATATATATACACACACATATACACACACACATACACACACACACACATGCAGTGGTGTGAAAAACTACTTGCCCCCTTCCTGATTTCTTATTCTTTTGCATGTTTGTCACACAAAATGTTTCTGATCATCAAACACATTTAACCATTAGTCAAATATAACACAAGTAAACACAAAATGCAGTTTTTAAATGATGGTTTTATTATTTAGGGAGAAAAAAATCCAAACCTACATGGCCCTGTGTGAAAAAGTAATTGCCCCCTTGTTAAAAAATAACCTAACTGTGGTGTATCACACCGGAGTTCAATTTCCGTAACCACCCCCTGGCCTGATTACTGCCACACCTGTTTCAATCAAGAAATCACTTAAATAGGAGCTGCCTGACACAGAGAAATAGACCAAAAGCACCTCAAAAGCTAGACATCATGCCAAGATCCAAAGAAATTCAGGAACAAATGAGAACAGAAGTAATTGAGATCTATCAGTCTGGTAAAGGTTATAAAGCCATTTCTAAAGCTTTGGGACTCCACTGAACCACAGTGAGAGCCATTATCCACAAATGGCAAAAACATGGAACAGTGGTGAACCTTCCCAGGAGTGGCCGGCCGACCAAAATTACCCCAAAAGCGCAGAGACGACTCATCCGAGAGGTCACAAAAGACCCCAGGACAACGTCTAAAGAACTGCAGGCCTCACTTGCCTCAATTAAGGTCAGTGTTCACGACTCCACCATAAGAAAGAGACTGGGCAAAAACGGCCTGCATGGCAGATTTCCAAGACGCAAACCAATGTTAAGGAAAAAGAACATTAGGGCTTGTCTCAATTTTGCTAAGAAACATCTCAATGATTGCCAAGACTTTTGGGAAAATACCTTGTGGACTGATGAGACAAAAGTTGAACTTTTTGGAAGGCAAATGTCCCATTAAATCTGACGTAAAAGGAACACAGCATTTCAGAAAAAGAACATCATACCAACAGTAAAATATGGTGGTGGTAGTGTGATGGCCTGGTGTTGTTTTGCTGCTTCAGGACCTGGGAGGCTTGCTGTGATAGATGGAACCATGAATTCTACTGTCTACCAAAAAATCCTGAAGGAGAATGTCCGGCCATCTGTTCGTCAACTCAAGCTAAGGCAATCTTGGGTGCTGCAACAGGACAAGGACCCAAAACACACCAGCAAATCCACCTCTGAATGGCTGAAGAAAAACAAAATGAAGACTTTGGAGTGGCCTAGTCAAAGTCCTGACCTGAATCCAATTGAGATGCTATGCATGACCTTAAAAAGGCGGTTCATGCTAGAAAACCCTCAAATAAAGCTGAATTACAACAATTCTGCAAAGATGAGTGGGCCAAAATTCCTCCAGAGCGCTGTAAAAGACTCATTGCAAGTTATCGCAAACGCTTGATTGCAGTTATTGCTGATAAGGGTGGCCCAACCAGTTATTAGGTTCAGGGGCAATTACTTTTTCACACAGGGCCATGTAGGTTTGGATTTTTTTTTCTCCCTAAATAATAAAAACCATCATATAAAAACTGCATTTTGTGTTTACTTGTGTTATATTTGACTAATGGTTAAATGTGTTTGATGATCAGAAACATTTTGTGTGACAAACATGCAAAAGAATAAGAAAACAGGAAGGGGGCAAATAGTTTTTCACACCACTGTATATATATATATATATATATATATATATATATATATATATAGCAAAATACCCGCGCTTTGCAGCGGAGAAGTAGTGTGTTAAAGAAGTAATGAAAAAGAAAAGGAAACATTTTGAAAATAACGCAACATGATTGTCAATGTAATCAATGTAATTGTTTTGTCACTGTTATCTACAGTATCTATATCTATATCTATATATCTATCTTTCTATATATATCCTTTGGGGTGCGAGCAACTGTTGCTGGGTGTGCCAGAATCCATCGAGGAAGAAAAATGAAAAACATTATTTGTACAAAATCTTAATTTATCTATCCATTCCTAAATAATTAAATGGGCAGGCTATTTCGTATCAGTGCAATATGCTGCTTGTTAAAACGGATGACTCCTGCTCTTACGTGCACTTACTGTAGTGCTGCGTGGGTATTATGAACTATCGTATCTGTTCAAGTTCTATTTAAATTTTAAATATAAGTAATTTTTATTTAGTCGACAGAAATATGTTTGGTAGGAATGTAAGTTAAATTTAGTCATCATTGCATAAATTTTTCTTCACCATAGAAATTTAAAGACTAAATTCAACTTACATTCCTACCAAAGATATTTCTGTTGACTAAATAGAACCTACTTATATCCAAATTTGAGCTATTGAGCTGTCGCCTGCCTGCCTGGATAAGTCACCCGCGCTTCGCTCTTACTTTTTTACCGTTCATTTAATCATGGCTAGTCGCGAAAAATTAGAACATGGAAAGAGCAGTCAATGGCCGACAGTGAGATGAATCGCGTTGCCGTCGTCGTCGAAGAACTCCAGGCACTCGACAAACAGATTCAGAAACTCCTGTCCAGACGAAGGTACCTCAAGAGACTTGAAGGCTCGGCTGCTGGATAAACCATCCTCGACATCTGAAGTCGACATAACATCAACCCCACCTCGTGCCGCTCAATTCCAAGGGCAAATAAGCTTCACGCCCGCGACTCGTAGGAGCAACGACAACGCCGATGAAGAACGATGCAGGTGGGGGTTCAAGGCTAGAACACCTCCATCGGCACAGGTGAGCATCTCAATCCAGAACCGGTTCGACCCTCTCTGTGTCCCCAGTTTGCCTTCAACCCCAGGTGATGTAATCGTGGTAGGTGATTCGATTGTACGAAACCTCAATATCACATGCCCTAATCGAAAATCTTTTGTTTCTTGTTTTCCCGGTACTCGAGTCCGAGATGTGATGAGACGGGCGCTGACCATCTACGAGAAGCACAAGAGGGCAGTTGGATCCATTATTTTACACGCCGGCGTAAACAACATAAGGCACCGACAGTCGGAGGTTCTCAAGGCTGACTTCGCAGCCCTAGTTAAAGACACGAAGGAGAGGACCCCATCGACAAAAATTTTCGTCTCGGGTCCACTACCTCTCATCAGACGATCAAATGAATACTACAGTCGTCTGCTGGGTTTAAACAACTGGCTGGGAGGCTTCTGTGACACTCAAGACATCGGGTTTATTGACAACTGGGACCTTTTTTGGGAAAGGCCGTGCTTCTTCAAACGGGATGGACTGCATCCGAATAGATTTGGCGCCCGGGTCTTCTCCGAAAACATCGCTAAGGTAATTCGTCTATCTTGACTGTCTATTTCTACTTTAAACCCCTTCCGTAATGCTACTGCTTTGATTGGACATAATGGCTTAACACAGTCTTCCGTTAAAGTGCACAACATTAATAATCTAATAACCAATCTAAATGCACGTAAAAAATCTAGGCAGTGTGGCATAAACACCAATAATTTAATTGCAATTACTACTTTAGATCAACAATGCATTAAAACTATAAAAACAGATTGTAGATTACATAAAAAATACACACAGAGCGGCGTTAACAAAAATAACTTAGTTTTTGTTCCAAATACCAATAACGCGCATAGAATTCAGCTCTGCCCCTCAGAAACATTAAATATGGCACTATTAAATGTTAGAGCTTTAACTAACAAGACATTTTTTATAAACAATCTTATTAGTGATAGAAACGTGAAACGTGCCTTAGCTCAGACGGCGCGGCTGTTTTAATCGAATCTGCGCCTCCGAATTACAGTTTTACTCGTGCAGACCGCCAGGGAAAAAAGGGGGGCGGCTTGGCAAACATTTACTCGAGCCGGTTAAAATGTAAAGATTTTAGTTTTGGTAAATTTAAGTCCTTCGAGTATGTCGCCGTTGTTATTCATGGAGATTCTCGCGTTCTAGTATTATCCGTGTATAGACCTCCTAAACAGGAATTCTCTGACTTAATGTCAATTTTAATTACGAACTATGACACACTCTTAATAGTCGACAACTTTAACTTTCATATCAACAATCAATATTTAATATAGAAATAATGATAGAAGCATATTGTTAAAAAACGCTTCTTTGTCTCATCAGTAGCTTTAAAACTTACAAACATTCTAAGCAATCAGTCCGTTTATAGTGCCAACTATAATAGCAAGGATAATGTTAATAGTAAAGTGGAAAACTTTAATTCTAAAGTAAGAGCTGCTGTTGCCATAGTTGCACCTGAAAAGACAGTTAAAAAATCTTCTAGCATTGTTATTCCATGGAAGACCCAAAGAATGTCTGATTTAAAAAGAACATGTCATAGACCTGAGCGTAAATGGAGGAAAACTAAACAAACTATCCATTTTGAGATATTAAAGGTTAAAATAACAGAATACAATAACACAGTCCGTCTTGAGAGGCGCTGCTATTTCTCTAAGATTATAAATAACAATGGTAGTAATCCCAGAGTCTTATTTTCTACAATTGATCGTCTGTTAAACCCAGGTAACACAAAGGAATGCCCCCAGAATACTTCCAGTGAAACCTGTGAGAACATTGCTGTATTTTTCAATCAAAAAATTAATATTAGAGATAACATGTCTCCCCAACACTGCAGAACCTCCAAAGCCCCGGTACTCCATTATAAACAAATTAAATGCTTTCACCAGGATAGATTTACCTGAATTACATAGTATAATCTCTCAACTGAAACCCTCTACCTGTGTCCTTGACCCAATACCAACAAGGTTGTTCAAAGAAATATCAGGCATACTAATTGATAATATTCTTGACATAGTTAATTCGTCATTAGACTGCTGTAATTAAACCCCTGCTAAAGAAAAATAATCTAGACCCATCTCTAACCTGCCCTTCTTAAGTAAAATTCTAGAGAAGGAAGTCATTATGCAGTTAAATGACCATCTCCATAAACATGCTATTCTTGATAAATTTCAGTCAGGTTTCAGAACAACTTACAGCACAGAAACTGCACTCATTAAAGTAGTAAATGAGTTGCGGGTAAATGCAGACAGAGGCCATTTATCTGTTCTCATCCTCTTAGATCTGAGTGCCGCATTTGACACCATTGATCACAAAATTCTTAGAAATCGCCTTAGTCAATGGGTGGGCCTCTCTGGCAGTGTCTTAAATTGGTTTGAATCCTACCTGGCAGGGAGAAAATTCTTTGTGAGTTGTGGTAATCACATCTCAAAGACACATGATATTCTATATGGTGTTCCACAAGGCTCTATCCTGGGTCCGCTGTTATTCTCAATCTATATGCTTCCGTTAGGTCAGATTATCTCAGGTTACAACGTGAGCTACCACAGCTATGCTGATGACACACAGCTGTACTTATCAATAGCACCTGATGACACCGTCTCTCTCGATTCACTAACACAATGTCTTACTGGTATTTCTGAATGGATGAATAGTAACTTTCTCAAACTGTCACTGTCCTGTTCCACTGACAGACTAAAGAGATCGTTCCTCCCCCACACTATGCGACTCTTCAACTCCACCCGGGGGAGTAAATTAATTTTATTTTAATTCTTTTCATTTTTATTACTATTTAATTTAATATTGTTTCTTTGTATCAGTATACTGCTGCTGGATTATGTGAATTTCCCCTTGGGATTAATAAAGTATCTATCTATCTATCTAATAGAAAACTGAAATTTTAGTAATTGCCAATAATGGATACAATGAGGCTATTAGAAATAAACTTGATGCATTAGGATTAAAAGTCAAGATGGAAGTAAAAAACTTAGGGGTAACTGTTGACTGTAACCTGAATTTTAAATTGCATATTCATCAGACCACTAGGACAGCATTTTTTCACTTAAGAAACATAGCTAAAGTTAGACCTCTTATATCATTGAAAGATGCGGAGAAATTAATTCACGCTTTGTTTTCAGTCAACTAGATTACTGTAACGCACTCCTCTCTGGACTACCCAAAAAAGACATAAATCACTTGCAACGAGTACAGAATGGAGCTGCTAGAATCCTAACTAGGAAAAGAAAATCCGAACACATTTCTCCAGTTTTGATGTCACTACACTGGTTACCTGTGTCATTCAGGATTGACTTTAAAATTCTGCTTATGGTTTATAAAGCCTTAAATAATCTCGCTCCATCTTATATATCGGAATGTCTGACACCCTATATTCCAAATCGTAACCTTAGATCCTCAAATGAGTGTCTCCTTAGAATTCCAAAAGCTAAACTTAAAAGAAGTGTTGAGGCGGCCTTCTGCTGTTATGCACCTAAAATCTGGAATAGCCTGCCAATAGGAATTCGCCAGGCTGATACAGTAGAGCAATTTAAAACACTACTGAAAACATATAATTTTAACATGGCCTTTCTATAACTTCAATGTAACTTAATTTAACTTAATCCTGATACTCTATATGTTCAATTCATCATAATAACTATTCGTGGTGGCTCTAAAATCCGTACTGACCCCTACTCTCTTTTCTGTTTCTTTTTCTGGTTTCTTTGTGGTGGTGGCCTGCGCCACCTACACCTACTCAAAGCTTCATGATGCTCCAACAATGATGGATGGATTAAAAGGCAGAACTCTACGTGACCATCATCATCAAGTCCTTTTGTGAGAACCCTAAATCCAAAGAGGACTGTTTCATTTATGTTAGGTAGAATGCCCAGAGGGGATTGGGTGGTCTCATGGTCTGGAATCCCTACAAATTTTATTTTTTCTCCAGCTGTCTGGAGTTTTTTTTGTTTTTTCTGTCCCCCCCTGGCCATTGAACCTTACTTTTATTCGATGTTAATTAATGATTTATTTTGTTTTCTTATTGTGTCTTTTATTTTTCTATTCTTTATTATGTAAAGCACTTTGAGCTGCTGTTTGTATGAAAATGTGCTATGTAAATAAATGTTGTTGTTGAAAAACATCAATAACTCATAAACTTGCAATATTATTTAGGAAAATCGCAACATTTTACTCACCAAAAATTCGGATTATTTGTAAACAAAATTCATCGTCCTCTCTTTCCTCAAAAACAGTTCAATTACTCTGTCGTACAGATTATCCGTGTGCTTCAGTTCCATCAAAACCTCACTTTCTATTGCCATTGAAGCTAATGCTGAAAGGCGAACCCGCCCTATGGTATTTCTGGCATAAGTTTGATTTCGCTTTAGGGCTGAAAATGTCAGCTCGACAGAAGCAGTGTACACAGGAATGCTCACTGCCAAATATACCAAAGTGAACAGCTGCCCCATGCTCTCATTCAGATTTTTCTGATGAAGGAAGTCAAGGAGATCAGTGGGAGATTCTCCTGCAAAATCATCCATGGCATACACTACAGTCAGTTCTGTTAAACTGGAGAAGGCTGCGTTAGGCAACCCTAACTTTGCGTTTCCATGGAAACCCTTATCATTTCCTTACTTTTCCTATTACTGGCCCCCTTATGGAATTTGTAATCTTTCTATGCTGTTCCCGTTTTCTCTCACTGGCCAAGGCTTCAATTCCAAATATGTGTTTCCTCTCTTAAGCCTTCCAAACTTTTTATAATAGAGACCTGAAGCTTGAGCTTTAATTAAAAAGAAGTATAGTATGTGCTTTCATTTGATCATTGCTTGGCATGCTTGATTTGTCTTAATTTCTACACTAAAGTTAATTGCTAATATATTCTTATATAGGTTTTTGCTAATGCCTGCATTTACTAAGATTTTCTCTTCATGCATTAGGTCAGCGTGACCCTGCTTATAGTAAAAGCCTTTCTGCTGATTCAGCAACCCAGCTGGTTTCAGAGGCCTCTTCTCTATGTTATTGTTTCCTAGCCTTGAATCACAGGTGTTCTCAAACTCTTATCCTGTCCAAAACTGGTCTCGGTGCATCAATTAGCTGTTCTTTTCTTTACTTTGGAAATTTTAATGTAAGCCTATAAAATAATGCAATATAACTGATTTTTAGTTAAATATTTGCTAGACCTATCGTATTTCCTTATTCTAATGTTTTAGAAGCTTTTAATTACTTTTTATGGCTCTATATGTTAATTTTGTTATTCTCTTATGCTAATAAAAAATGTTTCTTCTACACTATTTCTAATCTATCCTTTAAATCCTTATAATTGTAAAATGTAACAGTAAGCTTCATGGTAATAACTCCTGTAAAAATTGGAAATTAAGGTCAAAACTTTCGTATGTAATAATGTACTATCAAATTAAGACTACAAAATGTCAACAAAAGTTCAATGTTTCCATGACCAAACAGTTAACTTTGTAAGCTGGAATGTTAAAGGTCACAATCACGAATTAAAGAAAAAGAAAGTAATCTCTCAACTAACAGGTCTAAATGCTAAATTAGTATTTTTACAGGAGACCCACTTATTAAGCAACTATCAGTTTTGGATGCAAAAAAACTGGACTGGCCAAATATTCCATTTCAGCTTTACAAGGAAAACTAGAGGTGTGGGAATTCTTATACACAGAACAATCTCATTTCATCATGGGTAATTTATTTAACTTTAAAGTGATTTTGATAATTATCTAAGCACCCAATGTGGATGATAGGGACTTCATCCAAAATGTATATGCACCCATCCCCAATGTGAACACTCTAAAATTGTAATGCCTGGTGACGTTGTGTTTTATATCCACACCTAGATAGGTCTTCTGCCACAGGGGCAATGACATCAAACACTGAAAAAAGAATAACACAGTTTGTAACTGATCACAACTTATCAGACCCCTGGAGATTTCTAAACCCAAACTCAAAAGCATATTCCTTCTATTCACTAGTGCATCACTGTTACTCAAGAATTGATTATTTC
Organism: Polypterus senegalus; assembly: GCF_016835505.1. Classification (NCBI taxonomy): domain Eukaryota; kingdom Metazoa; phylum Chordata; class Cladistia; order Polypteriformes; family Polypteridae; genus Polypterus; species Polypterus senegalus. Next base: position 278,939,938 of record NC_053155.1, read on the forward strand.
TTTATAGATAACAATTTCTTGCCTATGATTAAATCTTCTGAGTATGATGCTATCATAAATTCTTCCTTTGATCATGGAGCTTAAATCACTATGCCCTACATACTCATCTCGCAGCTGATGTCTTAACTCACTTTCATTAGCAGACAAGAACTGTACAGAATTTATATCCAAGCAAATAGGTTTTTTACAGACAAATATATCCTTAGAAGTCTCTACAGGAATACTCTGGAATACAAAAATGTTGCGTATGCCCGTTTCCACGCTCACATCACGATTTATAAAAACTAAATTTGCCGTAAAGCCACGCACCTTTTCATGCCAGGTCAATCCCTTGCATACAAAAGTTCACCACTTGGTTTTGTAAACTGGCAGCACCCAGTGTCAAAGCAGCGCTACTGTTCCTGTGTGGTTTCCCTTTATTTTTTAGATTCACACCCAGGACGTGGCTTTATCAAATACAGTGGACCCTCGGGTCACGACCGTAATTTGTTCCAAAACTCTGGTCACAACCCGATTTGGTTGTGACCCAAAGTAATTTCACCCATAGGATTGTATGTAATCCATTCCAGACCGTACGGACTGTATGTAAATATATTTTCTTTAAAGATTTTTAAGCACAAAAATAGTTAATTATATCAAAAAATGCACAGTGTAATAGTAAACTAAATGTAAAAACATTGAATAACACTGAGACAAACACCCAGGCTCCCTGCTCAGCTGCATGCTCGCTTGCTCACTCGCTCTCTCTCTCTCTCTCTCTCTCACGTGCTCACTCGCTCTCTCTCGCCCTCCCTCTCTCTCTCTCTCAAGTGCTTACTCGCTCTCTCTCCCTCCCTCTCTCCTGCACTGGCTTTCTCCTTCTGCTTCCTGCCTTCTCCTGCAACCTCCCATTCTTTCCTGTTCTCTTCTTTTTCCCTTTAGCTGACTCGCGCTTCTATTTATGAAGAGGACGTGGTAGTTGTGGCAATCAGCAGCTCCTGGGAACAATTTCGGATGCGGACCGCTTCTCACCAGTGCACTTAGGTGAGAAACGCCCACATCATGAACTCCTCAGGAACCGCTTCAGCCACACACTACCACGCCCCTCGCTAAGCCGCGAGTGTGGTGATTATTTATTATTGTAAAACTGGCCTTTTTGATGGGAGCTGTGGACCTGCTATACCATAGGAGGAAGCTGGGTTGAGGGGAGGTTACAGTTTTGAGGGGGAGTCACTCTGCGTGATGCACCGAGAACAATGTACAGTACAGGGAGAGACTGAACACGTGTGGAAATCATCGGCGCATACGAACTAGAAGGGAAGCTGGCTTGTTCATCATCTGAGTGTGTGGTCATGAACAGATGTAAAAGTTTGGCGAACTTTTTGTTTGAAAAACGATTTGTACGTGTTCAGAGACGTTTGTGACCCGAGGTTCCACTGTACACTGAAATTAAGCGCATATCACTTATTGGTTTAAGGCATTTGATTGTAATCAACCCATAACCATATAATGGTGCACAGAATGGGCAAACTATTCCAAATGCTATACCTGTCACTGTCAGTGCACCACTCAGAGTATTTAACCTACTGTATCTGAGTGTGGAATCACAGCTGTACAGCAGCTGATCGGACAGCTCTACCGCAGATTGTGTGAAGAGAGGGGGGAAATATCGGGATAGAGCTTCTAGCACAAGCTGCCTCAGCCATGCGCTCGGTCTGTTTTAACTATTCCTATTTGGCAAACATTTCAGAGCCTTTCCTGTACGGACCTCGTGGTTCAGAAACAGTTTCATCCCAAAAACTATAAATGCACTCAATCAGTCCATCAAGTGCTCCTGGTAGAACTGTTTGTACTTATAAGTACAATTGCCTCACTGTAAACTTACATTACAGTTGTAATATTGCACACCCTGAGCCACTTATGCTTTCATATTGTATATTTTTCACAGTTTTTTTATCCTATTATTATTATTATTATTATTGTTGTTGTTACTTTACTATTTTAAAGGAAAATAAATTTATGGAGGATTTGCATATTGAATCTCATTGTACCATACAATAACAATTTAAGGAATTCAATTTAATTGAGAGGGAGTATTTACAGATAATGACGAGCGGCTTCTAAGTCGATTTAGATTTCCAGGTGCTATCTTCATGGAACGCTTGATATTTTAAAGATGAAATGCATTAAAGTATATATATGCTACATTATACAGATACATTTTAAACTTCATTTAAATAATGTATATTGTTAATGATTAAATATGCAAGGACTTGGTGGCATAGCATCAGTGATGAGGTGGCGCCACGTTCAGGGATTGTTCCTGCCTCGGGCTGGGATCAAATAAACACATGCTATAAGAGATGTGAACTCAGATTAGGATGAGGATTCTACATTGGAGAAAGAGAAAAGAAGCCCTCCCTGCAAGAAATTCTACTCACACATAAGAACAACGCAGCTGCACTAGGCCTAAAAGCAAAAGATGGCACAATTTGGATGCAGCAAGAAGGTTGGGCATCATCCTACCCGTGAATCTGCTACACGTATGAACTTCGCAGAAACAGCAGGGCATACCGAGCTAGCCAAGGTATTGTGCAAAGTTTTGTTTGTGATTATGTTTTCTGATGGTCTTTATATAAAAAAAAAATGTATATGTTATATAAAAGCCAGATTGAAAGTTATTTACCTATTTACCTTGATTTATTTACTTATCTTCCTACAGCGTAAAGTCACAAGTAGACTGCAGAGCTTCCTGTGTTTAATGAATACGGGCATTCTGACAAAGTACATGTGCAATGCCACTCTTTATTCAGGAAAAGATCAGTTTTGAAAACTGTGATGACAGCTTCTACATGTAGGTATAGACTCTTCAGTACGTGAGCGACTCTTCACGCTAGTGTTTAGATCTTTTTTTGGGCACATATACACAGACAAATTTCTAACTTATTTAATCCAGATGAGGGTCATGAGGAAGGCGGAGCCTATCCCAGCTAGCACACCAGGGGCCTCATGCAAAACACCATGCATAGAATTCACACTAAAACATGGCTTACAGACAAAAGTGAAAATGTGCGTATGCACAAAAAAAATCCAGGTGTATAAATCTGTGCGTATGCCAACATCCACCTTCTTCCGCTACATAAATCCCGGTCAGCATGAAAATTAACACACATGCATGCGCCTGTCGCTCCACATCAACTCCTCCCAGAATTACTCCTCTTTGAATATGCTAATCGATATAAATAGCCCCTTATGTTTTGCGTTCTGTGAAAAGACAATGGCAAAAGCACGGTGAAAAAGAAGAATTTCAGCGAATACCAAGTACAGGCAAAGAAAAATTTACTATTTGTTGGTTTAAACAGTGGTATAAACAACCAAAGAAAGTTGATCAAGTGACAGAGAGTGTCGGAGAAACTCGAAAGCTCAAGTTCACAAAGTCGCACAGTGCCCGAAAAAAATAAGAAGTGAAAAGGTGTGTCATATGGAAGCGTATTAGGGTACAGAGAAAAGAAAAAAACTGGGACACAGTGTGAAAAAAAAGGTGGAAATTTCCACTTTAATCACGTAGCTTATTTTGTCATTAAAGTAGAACATCATAAACTTTGTCTTAAAATTGTTTAATTTAATAGTTTCTCAAATGCCATCGTAACTAAAGTAGCATGTTAAATTTGTATTCTATATACTCTTAAGTGTGTGAATCAGTACGTGCTTCTTAAATGGGCTTTCTCTTCTGCCGACAGGACACAGAATATATTACATTCATGATGTAGCAGCTCTCTGAACAATTTAACTACTAAGATGTATACTTGATATCATTTTCATGATAGAAATTAAAGCATGTATTAAACATAGGGACACGGTGGCGCAGTATTAGCAATGAGCTGGCGCCCCTTCCAGAGATTGTTCCAGCCTCCCGTAAGATGCTTGTTGCGCCATGCGCAACCTTCAATGAAACAATTTATTGCAGCAGTACTGTGTCTTTCAAACATACTAACCCCCAATTCATGTCCTTATTTTTCTTTCTCCAAGTAACTAATCGCCACACAATCAGTTCTTTAATAAATGTCAAGCCATCTGTAAGCGGAGAACCCCGATTCTTCAAAACATTTATGGAACATTGAAATATCTTCGTAGTACATGTTTAATTATTCCACCCATCTATCCATCCAGGGTCGTGCCAGCCCCAGCAAGCATACAGGAACAATCCCTGAATATGGCACCAGCTCATCGCTAATAATATAGATCATTTAAATGATGTTAAAATTTTAACTGTATAATGTAATAAACATTCTTTGCTGCATTTCATCTCAAAAATGATATCAAGAGCTCCATGAAAATAGCGCTTGGAAATCTAAATCAACTTAGATGGCAGTCGTCATCATATGTAAATAAGCACTATATAAAGCGGCTCAGGTTGTGCAATATTATAATTATCACAAGTTTACAGTGAAGTAATTGTACTTATAAGTACAAACAGTTCTACCAGGAGCACTTGATGGACTGATTAAGTGTGTTTATAGTTCTTGGGATGAAACTGTTTCTGAACCGCGAGATCCTTACAGGAAAGGCTGTGAAGTGCATGGCTGAGGCAGCGTGTGCTTGATGCTGTATCCCGATAATTTTCTTTCCAATAAGCTGATGCAGAGCTATGATTCCACACTCAGATACAGTGGAATAAATACTCTGAGTGGTGCAGTGAGAGTAGCAACGCTAAAGCAGCTATAGTATTTGGAATAGTTGGCCATTCCGTGGACCATTATATTGTTACAGGTTAATTATAAACAGATGCCTTAAACTAATAAATGATATGCAGTTAATTTCAGTGTATATCATAAAGCTGTGTCAGGAATGTGGATCTAAAAAAGAAAGGGAAACCACACTGGAACAAAAGCACTGCTTTGATGCTGGGTGCCACCAGTTTGCAAAACCAAGCGGACAACTTGTGTACGGCAGGCATGAAAATGTGTGTGGCTTTACGCCAAGGGTTTAGTTTTTATACATCGCAATGTGAGCGATTTATACATGAGGCCCCAGATTTTTATAGCTTGTATTTTTGCCGGCCAGTAATAAAATTCAAAGTTATGTAGACCCATACTACCTTCTGCCTTTGATCTTTTTCGCGTTGCCCTTTGGATATGTGGATATTTTGAATTCCAAATAAATTAGGTTATGATTGAATCTAACTTCTTAAAAAATTATTTGTTAATGTATATGGGAATGCTTTGAAATACAAAAAGAAGCTTAGCAAGGATGTTCATCTTGACAGTGTTAATTCTTCCAGCTGAAGTGTGATGAAGGGTAGACCATCTATGCAAGTCTTGCTTAAGTTTTTCCATCTACAGCAAAAGTTTGTTGATAAACAGCTTTATATTTACTTGTGATGTTTACCCCTAGGTATTTAAACTGATCTGTGATGATAAAAGGGAAGGTGGACAATCTAATATTATATATATATTAAATAATATATTATATTATGAGTCCAGAAATCTTTTGAGATTCTTCTAGTGTTGTTATGACTGCATGCACATAATTTTATGGATCTGATATATATATCACGCTATATATGTCACTCTTGGGTCACAAAGTTGCACAGATTCATTCAGAGTTTTCAAGAAACAGAAACTTTATTTGAATACAGCATAATAAAGAAGAGTATGTCCGGGGGAAGATAGACAATGCAGTGAGACACAAGGACAGCTGCAGTGTAGGCTTTTAAATGCTGAAAATGCCGTGTGAGATGTAGATCAAGCCTTCAGCTGATCTAGCAAAGAGGAGGTAAAAAACTGTATTTGTTTCCCATTGAATCGCCATTCAAGAGGGGGTTTCAGGGGTGTAACCACGTCTGCTTGAGGGTGCATTCAGCCTGTTCACAATATAGTACCATATCATCTGCATATAGTGATATTTTCTGTTAGAGTCCTTCTCTGATAATCCCCTTTATCTCATAAGCATTTTGAAAGTGAACTATCAATGGCTCAATAGCAAATAGCAGTGGTGACAGGGGGCATCCTTGTCTAGTACCATGTTCTAGTTTGAAGTAGTCTGAAATAATGTTGTTAATACAAACTGAAGCTTCTGGACTGGTATACAGTAGTTTGATCCATGCACATATGTTCGGGCCAAACCCAAATTTCTCCAATATAATGAAAAAGTAGTCCCATTCAACCATATTAAATGCTTTTTCTCTCAGTTTTGCAATGTTTCAACATTGTAAATCCACCTAACCTGCATGTTTTTGGACTGTGGGAGAAGACAGGAGCACAATACAATTTAAATTTTTATTACATTAGATATTGTTACTAATACATTTAAAATACTTTTAAATCCACTTAAGTAGCAAAGTAGTTAATATTTTCATTAACATTTACTCTGGCCCTTATTTTATAAAAAAAAGGAAAAATAGTTTCAGTGAACGTTTTCATGTTCAGATTAGGTATAGCTGTTAAATATTTTGTACAATATTAGACCATTCAAAATTCTTATTTATGGATATTGGTTATACTGTCCACTGCATTTTAATTAAAAAAAATGCACTGATCCTGTGACTTAATGCGATGATAGTGATACTTTACATTATTGTCTCCTCCATTATGTTAACAATGTGCTTTCTGTTTCATAAGTATTTATTAATGAATGGTAAGCACCAAAATGTTAAACTTGATTAAAAAGTCTTCAGTAAACACTCATCTACATAATCCTGCAAGCAGCAGAATAACCTGGATGATGCCTTTTACTTCCTTGAAAACTCTCCTGTAATGTCTCTCAGCTGGCACTGGTTGCAGCCAAATCGCTGTGCTTTAGATTTGTCTCTTACAATAAATTTGAATCCACTCTTTTGTGACTTTCTTAACAAGGTGACAAACCCCAGATTACCTTATTATTAGGCCTATAAATAAATAAGACTTTTACTACAAATTTTTATTCATTTTCCAAACCTTCCATAGCAGTGCAGAATCCTATGTACAGATCAGTATTTCTTTTGTGATGCTAAGGCTGTGTTTCTCCTGTGTTGTGCATGTTTCTCTCAGGATCAGCTGTGATTTCTGATGATGCTGAATTAATACATAGATACAATTGTATTTGTTCCCAGATGGAAATTTGGCTTTATACAGAAGTTCTTTAAATAAATAAACAGTTATAAACAGATAAATATATTGATATACACTCACACTATGGTCTGAACACGTACTAGAATGACTAAAAAGGAAGAAAGTTAAAAAGTTTGCAGAAGACACATCCACATAAAGATTTCAGAAAGAACCTTTATTTCTTTAGGTCTGTAACAGGCTGTAACCATGAATACAGTAGAGTTTTGTGAAATATACTAGTAGGTCAGGATTTTTAAAGGACTCTAGCTGCATTCCATGATATAGGACAAGTCCAGGTTTTCTCAATCTGCTAGCATCCTGAAAGGTAGTCTACCGTGCATTAAAGATTCCAGATTGTTTCTACATATTGGGAAGTTTTTCAGATACAAAGAACGGACTTCATATGTAAAAAAATCCTTCGCGGAATAAAATGGTTGTTTGTCAAGCATTTTTTTACAAGTAACCACACAACCAAATAAAGAACCATAAAGTGCCATCAGAGAACCATTTTTTTTAAGAGTGTATCATAAGCGTGTCAGACTGCATCCCATAACTAAGTCTGCCCTTTTAATTAAGTTTTTGATTTGGCTGGCCTCACTTGAAGTGATGTTACCAGCCCAGTACAACACAGCATAGAAAATTACACTGGCCATAACAGAGTTGAAGAAAATGCAGTCTCCTTAGGAAAAGTGCCTGTTCTGCCATTTCTTATATACGTAGTTCCTTTGTGTTCTGAGATCTATCCAACCTGTCATTGATTAGGACCCTCAAGTAGTTGTAAGAGTGCACCACCACCTCAACTCCCTCAATAGTGATGAGACACAGAGGCTGTTTGGTGCAGTGAATGTTAATAAACAGTTCTTTGATCTTGCTGATGTTATGAAGAGATATTTCTCTTTGGACCAAAAGACAGAGTTCTCCACCTGACTGCTATACTCTGTATCACCCCCTTATTAATACACTCCATAAGTGCAGAGACATGTGGAATTCGTGCAAGTGACATAATATGGTGGTATATTTATAGTGTAAGGTGTAAATACATAAGGAGACAGGACTGTTTCTTTGTTGTGCTCCAGTGTTGCTCACATCAATATCAGAAGTAAGTTTCTTGTGTCTCACAAACTGCAGTCTTCCTGACAGATAGTCCATTATCCAGCACAAAGTAGGCTCATCCACCATTAAATAAGAAGATATGGCAAAAGAGATGTAGAAGTTTGGATGTTTATATTATAAGTCAAATAATTAATCAGTGGTAAATGTTTCCATTTTCTTTATAAAAAATAAATAACAAAATAAATTATTTTGATAAATGTATCCACAGTCTACTTTATTTGATCAGTGAAATTAATAAAAGGTATTTCTGATTTTGGAAGAAATTTATGATATTTCAATTAAAATAAAAAAATTGATAAATAAAGGTTAAACTGGTCAGAAAATGGACATGTGAAATTATAATAATAATGGCTTATTTAGTTGCATAAATATACAGTACGTTTTTGTGGTTGTGAAAATTTGGCAATGATTTTTATATAAATGGTAATTTTTTTAAAAGCCACTAGAGGTCAGTAAAGGCTTATATATTACAATTCAATGCATTCATATGGTTCTCATTTTCAACATAACACACATGAACTGTTATTATTTTGTAACTGACCATAAATATTAAGATTTGTGGTTTATTGACCTTTGTATAGAATTATAAAAGTAAATTTAAACAAAGAAATAGAAAAGAAACAGTAAATTTATGGTAATTAGATTTGCATTTCAATAAATAATAGTAGTAAAATAATAATTATATATTGAAACAACTATTAAGATTATAGCAGTGCGGCAGAAACACATGTAGAATGTGCTTAAGTTCAAACCAGGTATCGTTATTTTATATCAGCAATGCAGCCACGGTATTTTCCTGCTGTTTGGAAAACACGAAAAGTATGCAAAAATAACACATTTTAGAAAATAACTACTCTCATGTTATACACTCCCAGCTATTCTCCATCATTCTGCTCCCCTCCAAAGAAGAAGACTGTTCCTGTCCACTACAGAATATGTATGCAATCTATGAATCTTTCAAATAACAGAGTAAACAAAAGCACTTGGAGAAAACTTGCATGGGGATCCTCAAACTGAATCCATGACTCTAGATCCAATGGTCAGTTGCACGATCAAATGGATGAAAATGGCTCTCCATAGTATTTTAACACTCTAATCAGAAACATTTGTGGACTAAATCAAGACTATGATGAGCTAAATACAAAATGTTCCAATCCTTAAGAATCCCTAAGAATATGAAAATCCACCAGTATTAAAATCCAACAATCATAGAATTCACAGTTGGAAAGTAAAAGAAACTTAGAAACATAAAATAAAACTTTGAAGGTAGTGTGCTCAACATAGTTATGAGAATGTTGTAGGCAGCTTTCATCAAAGAATCAGTTTTCGAAAAGATAAATAATTAAACAAAAACATAATAAAGACATTTACACTAAATGTTTTGATTATATTGTTCAACTTCACATACAGTAAATAAAACTTCAGAAACATGTATTTACATCTAACACTTCATGCCAAAAATTCAAAATACATTTCTCAAGGTAGACTTTAGTAGAGCTTTGGCTGTCTCAAATGTTTAAACAAAATTACAAACTATTCCATAATTACAGTTGAATTCCAAAGACATAGAGAACGATCTTTGTGAAGCACAAAGCACATGACTTATTTAAAATTAATACATATATTCTAGCAGACCTGAAGTAAGAAAATGTTAGAAAAATTACATATCAATCAACAACTTATTTCTCGTATAGGCCAAAATCACACTAGAAATTTCTCAATGTGCTTTGACAGTCCCTGTTTTGTGACAGCCTCCCAGCCTTGAATCCCTAAGAAGACAGGAAAAAACTACCATAAAAAGAGTCTTGTAGGGAAAAAAAGCAGAAATCTTGGGAAAGGCAATTCAGAGAGAGACCCCTTCCCAGGTAGTTTGGGCGTGCAATGGGTGTAAAAAATGGGGTACAACACACAAAGCAGAACGCAAGTAACCCTCTTCACAGAGCTACGTGGACAATCTATCATAGCCACTTTGAGAAATTAAACAGTACAAATTACAAGGCAAAATGAAATAATAGATTGCATCATTCACTAAATACAGAACTATCACATATGAGGATACAGATTTGTTCAAAGTCCTGGAGACTTCAGCCAACAAGCCACCTTCCTCACTACTAACCATTCCACAGCTGACTCAGTTCTGGGCCAGCAAATCTGGTGAAATGACCCTTCTACACAGATGACAGGCAGGCAAACAACTTGGCAGTAGAGCAGTGGCACCAAGTGCCACATGTGAGTATCGAGAGAGAAACAGAGTAGGTGAATGTTATCATGTTGCTTTTATTTTAGCACTAATAAATAACAATGAATAACTTTTTATTAATCTGTTATGATCAAAATGTTCTTTTTTCACAAAATCACCTTCATGAAGTGTAAGGTTTAATATTTTATCAAAAGACAGGCAATAGGGTTTCTGTTTTCATGAACTACTGGAACAAGTAATCAAAAAGCAGAAAGGATAGTTCCTAAGACTATGAGGTCATTCTGGGATAGCACGCTGCTTCTTAACTAAGAGGCCAATATAATGATCATGCATGCCATTGTAAATGCAAGAAACAACACATATGCAATAAGTGCAGGCAATATATACAGGTTAGTGCTGTTGCCTCACAGGTCTCAGGTTCTGGCCCAGATGTTGTCTGTGGTGACATACCTACTGAAAGCCTCAAATGAAATTTGTCCAAAATAACCTCAAAATGTATCATAAATCTGTAAAAGGCTTAGTGTTGTCTTTACTGAAATAGAATTACCACCATATAAAATACTTATACGGTAACATCCTAAATAAAAAGAGAAAATGCAATATACTTTTACAGGAACATCTTAAATAAAATGAGAACCATTCATCAGCAGCAATAAGATGTCTAACTTCTTTCATTTATAAACAACTGATGCTTCCTCTTTCAAATGAAAAGAGCAAGAAAGGTAGTCTTTCAGAACGCAAATCAGGTCTCTCCAATGCTCCCACATTTAATCTGACCTTTCCTTGTTCATTTTCTGTTTAAATTGGTTACAGTTACTGTACATTATGTCCTCCACTGCAACACTGTTTGTTTTGTTTTGTCTATTTTGTTTAATTGTGATAGGCATAATGGATGGACTGCAAATTTTTTGCAGCTCTCAATTGTGACAAAAACAAAAAGACGTTGCCAGTGAATTCGGAATTGAAAGGCCAAGCAAAAAAAGGAGAAAAATATCGGGTTGCAAACGTATGTGAACTGCTGCATTTGAAGACATCAAAAAAGTCGTTTTTATGTGGTTCAGTGATACTCGTTCAAGAAACATTCCTATTAATGTGGCACTCATTCAAGAAAATGTGAGGTTTGTAAACTCTCGTGGGACCTCACCCAACTAGACAGCACGCCAAAGTGCGTCCCGAAGTCCGATCTCCGCATCTGTACGGGGTCACAGCAGGCTCACAGCTATGCTGCGTCTTTCCACCAAAGTAAACAGAAAAAATCTGTATGGGTGATGCAAGGTTAGGAGCACGTACATTGTAAATGCAGATAACAGGATTACTTGATCACTGACCTGGCCACGACCCTGCCTGACTGCAGTATCTGTGTATAGCAGAGGTGCAGATCACGCTACAATAAATAACCATGCTGTTCCTGTTTCAAGTTAGTACTGAGATTCAGCCTCATGTTTTTGGGTGTAAGACAGGGACTTATAGCGCGACCCTGACCTTTTAGGATTTGCTTCTGTGTCGCTTCATTGCAGCGCAATCTTCCACAGACGCTGCAATCGCGCTTCAGGATGCACTTCAGCGTGTTGTTCCCATTGGGTGGGGAGTAGGGAGAGGGCATCCAAAAAGTGTTCAGAAACCTCAGAACCTCAGAAGGCTTTTGATTGATAACTGTGCTGCACACAACATGCTTCCACATTTAGATAATGTTTGCATTTCACATCAGTGCTTCAACAATTGGATTTGGGCATCCTTCGCACCCTGAAAGTGTATTACAGCAAGGAAATGCTCAGTAAAATTCTCATCAGCATAACCTGTAGACAAGAGAAGATTAAAATTAATGCGAAAGCAGCTATTGAAATGATTGCAAACTCTTGGACACAAGTTAAAGAAAGAACTATAGTAACAAATACAGAATCTCATTACAACAAAATTTTCGTTACAACAAAATATTTTTTAGGTCCCTGGGAGTTCATTGTAATGGAATTTTACCTGTAGTTTAAACCTGTACTATGCACCACACAGCAATGAGGCTACTAATTGCTGTATGAAAAAGGAAACCAATCTTGTGTATCCAACTTGTTTGTTGTTATTTATTTAATAGTGTGTCCTCTGTCAGTGCACTCTGTCATGCCCACCCCCACCTTGCTCTTGTCCATTTGCTGTAATGTGGTACATCAGACAAGACACTTAAACTTGTCATTGTTCCTTGCTGATCTTCCTTGCATATGAACTAAAAATTCAATTCTATTTATTTTTATAAAGTAAGCATCTAATTATGAGTCAAATGCACTATGTAACACAACGTAATATAAAAAAAATGTAAATTACAGTTTTTCTCGATTGCTAAAACACTAAACCCTATTGTCTGAACCAAATTCTCAGTTGCCTGAACCCACTTATTGAATCAGTCACACTTTTGGCAAAACCAAAGGCACTTTTCACCTGTTTAGACACATCTTGTCAACACATTGTCATTGTGATGCACCTGTGTTGCATAATGGTGAGCACAGGTGGCAGAAGTCAAACACAATTAAAGTTGTCACCGGTTGAACACAACAACTCAAAATTTATCACACTTGTGGCTAATGACGTGAGGGTACATATAAGCCAGAGCACTGGTTTGTGAGGCACAACAATGGATAGAAATCTAAGAAGAGGAGTTCGTGTGAGAGGAGGTTGAGCAGGTCAAGGTGGTCGAGGTGGTCAGCGAGGACAAAGAACAGTAATATCTGATGAAATCAGAGCTACTGTGATTGACCATGTTCTTGTCCATGGTATGACAATGAAGGAGGCTGGACTAAGGGTACAACCAAACATCAGTAGATTCACTGTGTCCACCATAATCTGAAGATTTAGAGAAGAGAACAGGTAGTTACATTTTTTGACATTATAGTATGTAAATGTTGACAACAATTACATATGTACAATGACTGTACTATATACTGTACCACAGTAAACATGTTTCAGTACATCACTGTACCAGTGTACTGTAGTATTATAATGGAGGGTTAGTCTGACTGTTTGTAGGCCTATTTCATGTATGTATTTTTGTAAGTGCATGTTCTCTTTTTGTAGAATTGAAACACTGCCACATGGGGGTGGTAGGACATCTATGTTCTCCCCACACCAAGAGACCCTAATTGTCGACATGGTCCGTGAGAACAACACCATTAAACTGCGTGAAATTCAGCTGAGGATCATTGAGGACCATGTGCATTTTGAGGGTATTGACAGTGTCAGCCTCTCTACTGTTGACCGTGTCCTCCCGCGCAACAGACTGCGCATGAAACAGCTGTACAGAGTGCCCTTTAAACCCAACTCTGATAGAGTCAAAGAGCAAAGATTCCAGTATGTACAGATTGGTATATATCCAGACACATAAATGTTGGTTACTGTAAGTAGTGATTTACTGTAGTTGGCCTACATCACTTACAAAAATGTATATCTATTCCTACAGAGAGTTTTTGAACTGGATGCAATGGAAAAACTCCATGAATACATCTACATGGATGAAGCTGGGTTTAATCTCACCAAAAGGAGAAGGAGAGGCCGTAGTGTGATTGGCCAACGGGCCATGGTTGGTGTCCCTGGGCAGCGTGGTGGCAATGTCACACTGTGTGCTGCCATCAGCAATCATGGTGTTGTCCACCATCAGGCCAACCTAGGGCCCTACAACACTCACCAGCTCCTCATTTTCCTCAATCACATGCGAGATGCTCTGTTAGGGCAGCAGGATGAGCAGCCCATCTATGTCGTTGTTTGGGACAATGTGAGTTTTCACAGAGGCCTCCAGGTTAGAGAGTGGTTCAATATGAACCAAGGTTTTATCAATCTTTGCCTTCCACCGTACTCCCCTTTCCTGAACCCCATTGAAGAATTCTTCTCCTCATGGCGATGGAAGGTATATGAATGCCAACCTTATACCAGGGTAAATCTCCTGCAAGCCATGGAACTGGCCTGTGGTGACATGGGTGTGGAGGCATGTCAAGCCTGGATATGGCATGCCAGGGGTTTTTTCCCCCGTTGCCTGGCCAGAGAAAATGTGGCCTGTGATGTAGATGAAGTCCTGTGGCCTGACCCAGTACGGAGAAATGATGCTGTGGCGGAGTAATGCACTTCTTTTCTTTGTACTTCATTTGTATATTTTTGTGCTTTATTTTTACGTACAAGTGCTACATGTAAATGCACAGAATTTCTGTTTTTTTGCAAATTCTTTTTTCTATGTACAAGTGTTAAAAATGGCCAGGTATTTTGTTTTGCAACATGCATTTAGCCTAAATAAACATTTATTTCTACCGCTTCATGTCCTGAGCATTGTGTTTTCCTTTTTTCTATGTAGTGTTTAGTGACTACTCAGTAGAGTATTTAATTTAGATTGACTTGAGGCATGATTTGGCAGCATAGTTCAGTTTTGAGCACAGATTGAACTGTTTTGGGGTGAAAGTTTGGTTTTGCAAGAAGAGTCAGAGGTTTTGTGAATGTAGCTTGAAAATTGGGTTTTGTGTTCACAGTTTAGGGAAAAGGAGAGAGCTTTCCAGGAATGTGTCTTAGCAATCGAGAAAAACTGTAACAACACAAAAACATTAAGTTTAAAAATGATATAGAATATGTTCATATATCTCCATCCATTTTCTAACCCGCTGAATCCGAATACAGGGTCATGGGGGTCTGCTGGAGCCAATCCCAGCCAACACAGGGCACAAGGCAGGAACCAATTCTGGGCAGGGTGCCAACCCACCACAGGACACACACAAACACACTCAGGGCCAATTTAGAATCGCCAATCCACCTAACCTGCATGGCTTTGGATTGTGGAAGGAAACTGGAGCGCCTGGAGGAAACCCACGCAGACACGGGGAGAACATGCAAACTCCACGCAGGGAGGACCTGGGAAGCGAACTCGGGTCTCCTAACTGCGAGGCAGCAGCGCTACCACTGCTCCACCGTGCCGCCCTGTTCATATATCTCTCTATATAAAATCCAACATCTGTCTATATGTCTGTCTGCTTTTCATGAGAGAACTATTTAACAGATTTTGATCAGATTTTTTTCTATAATTTGCTTGAACATTCCGGTTGATTTTGTGACTTCTCTCATTGTGCTATATATCATAGTTCGCTTGTGGTATCTATTTATTTGTGTGAATCCGAGAGACATGCAGTGGGCCAAGGGGAGGGGGGCTGGGACCTCCTCACTCATGCACCAGCCTCGGGGTGTGTAACTTACCTCTGCTTAGCCAACGAACAAAAGAACTACTTAACGGATTTAGATTGTTTTTTTTTTCTTTAATTTGCTTGAACATTCTGGTGATTTTGCGACAGGAGAAATATATTCACGCTAATCCGTGACAGAGGCTGCGGGAAGAGGGAACTTCGTGGGTGGAGCCATGGGGATGGTTAGTGTATATATATATATATATACCTGTATATACTGTATATAGTGTAAACCAGAGGCACTCCAGCCACCCCACCCTTGACACAGATAGGTAGAGACACGAGTTCCAGGACAGTACTCATTTATTTTTAAATGGGGAAGCACTTTCCCTCTCTCCCCACAGCAGCACAATACAATGAACCAATACACAGTTCCTTTTCTTCTTCTTTCTGCCTCCACACCTCCACGGTCAAGATTCATCTCTCCTCCTCTTCACTCTGGCACCCCAAATGGAGTGAAGCGGCTCCTTTTATGTTACACTTGGGAGTGCTCCAAGTGGCTCATCAGGGTTAACTGGAATCATTCCTAGGTGTGATGAAAACCCAAAGTAGGTTTCTACAGCTCCCCCTGGCATCTCCCACGGAACCCTACAAAGCTGTGCCAAACTTTAACTCCCAGCTTGCCCTATGGGAATCCATGGTGTCACAGCCACCCGGGAGTACTGCTGTCTATCGTTATAGTGAAGGTAGTACCTTGTGGATACTCTCTCCCCCAGTCGTTCAATTCAGTTAGCATCCCAGCCAGGTAATGGCTGTTGCTGTCCGTCACTATATCCATATGTGTAGATGGATTGATAAGTACTTCAATAATGAGATTTGCCCCCCACAACACCTAACTAGATTAATCAAGGATTTATATGTGCTACATGAGATGTAGCTCGTTTCCAAATGTGCATTTCCAGTAGTCAAGTGGATGGTAGGAGCATATTTTTTTTTGGCAGGCTGAGCAAGATATTGCCTACTCTGACAACTTAGTTCAATTTTATGCAAACACTAGCTGTGTTACCTGAATATGCCCTGGATATTTTCTAAGGGTATGGGCCTTGGTTACAATGCCATGGGTTAATAGAATGTTTCAGATGTGCTATGTAAGTATCTGAGTACTTTTCTGTATGCAATATGTGTTTGTTTTGTTTTTTCCACCAAGGTGCAAATATTATTAGTTCACTGGAGCTCCTTACTATTGAATATATCATACCATTTTCTAAGCACGCAATCCTGATCAGAATAGTGGGGGAGCTGGAGCCTAACAATGCAATCATAGGGCACAAGGCAGGACCAGACTCTGGACAGTGTGCCTGCCCATCACAGAGTGAACACACACACACAAACACACACTAAGGCCAACTTGCATGTCTTTGGACTATGGGAGGAAACCCAAACAAGAACCTTGGTCTCCTTCCTGCAAGGCAGCAGCACTGCCAATGCTCCATTGTGCAGCATGATACATACAATTGCACATTGAACAAAAAATTCCAGCTATAGATCATTTCTTGTTTTTCCTAGTGACTTGGCTTTTGCTGGTGGTCATTGCAAAACACAATTTTAGAGGAAACTATTCTTTTAAATGTAAACAGGTAATTAGTAGGAATAATGAGAATCTGGGGTATGAATCTAATTTCAACCTCTTGCAGATCCTGTAAAAGTGGTAGCTTCACACAGATTTAAATGTAACACTGTTTACAAAGTTTTGGAGTGTTTAGATCAAAAGTAATATACACTCAATTGTGTTTTCCATCAACTTCTTACATAGTGCATTCACCTTTACAGGCTGCACATTTCCCATGGAATTAACTCAATGTTTTAAGCACTGTTTAGATAAGAATAGATGAAAAGATGTAATATTGTGAACTATCTATAGTGTCCACCTCTTCTATGTTCTGGCCATAGGGGTCCATAGTGCACTGTACAAGTGTTTAAATTGACCAGGACATGCTGTCGCTCCCAACTTACTGTATGTTGTACATTGTGTTGTTTTGGACTTAAAGTGGGCTGGTATACTGTGCTGCCAGCTGTTCGTGCTTTGCAAAGCAGAGAATAGCAGCACATTGCAGCCTGACGCTCCAGTTCCCCCAGCATTTTGCATGTATTTTACCACCAAGCTGCACCCTCCAACCCATTCTATATTTATAGTTTAGAGTTCCATGGTTTATAGTTTATGTATATAGGAGCATTCAACAGTCCAATCCAGCTTGAACTTGTACCGCAATGTGAGAAGTAAGAAGAAGCTGACAAAATAGGGAGTGCTGCGTGTAACCAAGGAGGCCACTTGCTTACTATGTCTTCTGTGAGTTTCAGCTTAAATGTTCTTCATCCACTTCACATCTCATTTTCCATGCAGCTTTCCTCTCTTTTGACAGTGCAGGGTAGTTGCCCTTTTTCACTTGCCCCTAGTCCCATTTCTCTGTGGGATTACAAAGTCAGCTTGGACAGTGGCTGTTCCACTTACAGCAATTCTTTTGCATGAACTGCACATCTCATTTCACTGCTGAAGCAAAAAGGACACCCTGCAAATAATACCTCACTTGATAAAGCTTTATTAATGGCAAATATTAAGAAATTAAAAAAAAATTCTGATAATTTTCTTTTTTCTATAACATCACCGAATTTCAATAAAATCCATCAAGGCATTTTTGAGATTTTCAGGTATTTAGTTTTTCTATTGGGGGCACCTCAGTATGTTTAACCTAATCTGTATTTTTATGCGTGCACATAATGCAGTTTATAAAAACTGTAATTTCATTTTACCTGTAAACCTGTTACAGTACTCTTAAGCATGTATTTAGTGAAGAGTGCCATATAGACTACTACTGCGTGGATTGAGGGCATCCTTAGAAACGTCACTGAACTAGAATTAGCAGCAGTGACAGTAAACAGGCATTTACAAAAGAATTTATAGGAGACAAGATTGCATATTGCCAAGAATTTTGACTACTGGCAGAGTGGTGTCGGGACAACAACCTTACTCTCAATGTCAGCAAAACAAAAGAGATGATTATTGACTTTAGGAAACAGGTAGTAGCACATGCCCCATCTGCATCGGAGGTGATGCTGTGGAGAGGGTCAAGAACTTTGCATTCCTTGGGGTCACCTTCACAACTAATCTCAAGTGGAAGGAGCACACTGCAGTTATCATCAAGAAGGCTCACTATCGCCAACACTTCCTTAAACACCTGAGAAAGGCACAGATTACCCCTTCAGTACTGACCTGTTATACAGGTGTGGAGTGGAGTTGGAAGCTGCTCTGTACAGGACTCTAAAGTTTAGAAAGGGTTGTGAGAACAGTACACAGTTACAAGAAACTCAGAATACCTATAATAAATGCTTCCTCAGAAAGGCAGAGCAGATCATAAAGGGCTCCAACCACTCTGCAGTTGATCTTTTCTCCTTCCTTTCATCTGGAAAAACAATCAAGGACTATCAGCACATGCACAAATGTGTTGGCAGACAGTTTTTGTCTCCAGGCAATAAGACTGCTGAACATGTATTGATTGGCGGCTTTAACACTATTAGCTAACAATTTACATTTACAAACTCTCTATTTGCTCCCATTATATCAATTATCTGATTAGGCAGTGATCTCTACATGTATGTCACATTATCTTGTACTATAATGTTGTCAGTACTTTGCACAATATTATCTTGAGAAGTCATTGTTGTATTGCTAAGTTTTATTGCTAACATTTATCTGTGAGCTACTTACTATGACCGACTTACTGAATGAAGTGTTTTAGTTTATCTGTGCCGCACTTTCATAATATTATTACTAAATCCAATATGAACCAAGGTTTTATCAATCTTTGCCTTCCACCGTACTCCCCTTTCCTGAACCCCATTGAAGAATTCTTCTCCTCATGGCGATGGAAGGTATATGAATGCCAACCTTATACCAGGGTAAATCTCCTGCAAGCCATGGAACTGGCCTGTGGTGACATGGGTGTGGAGGCATGTCAAGCCTGGATATGGCATGCCAGGGGTTTTTTCCCCCGTTGCCTGGCCAGAGAAAATGTGGCCTGTGATGTAGATGAAGTCCTGTGGCCTGACCCAGTACGGAGAAATGAAGCTGTGGAGTAATGCACTTCTTTTCTTTGTAATTCATTTGTATATTTTTGTGCTTTATTTTTACGTACAAGTGCTACATGTAAATGCACAGAATTTCTGTTTTTTTGCAAATTCTTTTTTCTATGTACAAGTGTTAAAATGGCCAGGTATTTTGTTTTGCAACATGCATTTAGCCTAAATAAACATTTATTTCTACCGCTTCATGTCCTGAGCATTGTGTTTTCCTTTTTTCTATGTAGTGTTTAGTGACTACTCAGTAGAGTATTTAATTTAGATTGACTTGAGGCATGATTTGGCAGCATAGTTCAGTTTTGAGCACAGATTGAACTGTTTTGGGGTGAAAGTTTGGTTTTGCAAGAAGAGTCAGAGGTTTTGTGAATGTAGCTTGAAAATTGGGTTTTGTGTTCACAGTTTAGGGAAAAGGAGAGAGCTTTCCAGGAATGTGTCTTAGCAATCGAGAAAAACTGTAACAACACAAAAACATTAAGTTTAAAAATGATATAGAATATGTTCATATATCTCCATCCATTTTCTAACCCGCTGAATCCGAATACAGGGTCATGGGGGTCTGCTGGAGCCAATCCCAGCCAACACAGGGCACAAGGCAGGAACCAATTCTGGGCAGGGTGCCAACCCACCACAGGACACACACAAACACACTCAGGGCCAATTTAGAATCGCCAATCCACCTAACCTGCATGGCTTTGGATTGTGGAAGGAAACTGGAGCGCCTGGAGGAAACCCACGAGACACGGGAGAACATGCAAACTCCACGCAGGGAGGACCTGGGAAGCGAACTCGGGTCTCCTAACTGCGAGGCAGCAGCGCTACCACTGCTCCACCGTGCCGCCCTGTTCATATATCTCTCTATATAAAATCCAACATCTGTCTATATGTCTGTCTGCTTTTCATGAGAGAACTATTTAACAGATTTTGATCAGATTTTTTTCTATAATTTGCTTGAACATTCCGGTTGATTTTGTGACTTCTCTCATTGTGCTATATATCATAGTTCTTGTGGTATCTATTTATTTGTGTGAATCCGAGAGACATGCAGTGGGCCAAGGGGAGGGGCTGGGACCTCCTCACTCATGCACCAGCCTCGGGGTGTGTAACTTACCTCTGCTTAGCCAACGAACAAAAGAACTACTTAACGGATTTAGATTGTTTTTTTTTTCTTTAATTTGCTTGAACATTCTGGTGATTTTGCGACAGGAGAAATATATTCACGCTAATCCGTGACAGAGGCTGCGGGAAGAGGGAACTTCGTGGGTGGAGCCATGGGGGATGGTTAGTGTATATATATATATATATACCTGTATATACTGTATATAGTGTAAACCAGAGGCACTCCAGCCACCCCACCCTTGACACAGATAGGTAGAGACACGAGTTCCAGGACAGTACTCATTTATTTTTAAATGGGGAAGCACTTTCCCTCTCTCCCCACAGCAGCACAATACAATGAACCAATACACAGTTCCTTTTCTTCTCTTTCTGCCTCCACACCTCCACGGTCAAGATTCATCTCTCCTCCTCTTCACTCTGGCACCCCAAATGGAGTGAAGCGGCTCCTTTTATGTTACACTTGGGAGTGCTCCAAGTGGCTCATCAGGGTTAACTGGAATCATTCCTAGGTGTGATGAAAACCCAAAGTAGGTTTCTACAGCTCCCCCTGGCATCTCCCACGGAACCCTACAAAGCTGTGCCAAACTTTAACTCCCAGCTTGCCCTATGGGAATCCATGGTGTCACAGCCACCCGGGAGTACTGCTGTCTATCGTTATAGTGAAGGTAGTACCTTGTGGATACTCTCTCCCCCAGTCGTTCAATTCAGTTAGCATCCCAGCCAGGTAATGGCTGTTGCTGTCCGTCACTATATCCATATGTGTAGATGGATTGATAAGTACTTCAATAATGAGATTTGCCCCCCACAACACCTAACTAGATTAATCAAGGATTTATATGTGCTACATGAGATGTAGCTCGTTTCCAAATGTGCATTTCCAGTAGTCAAGTGGATGGTAGGAGCATATTTTTTTTTGGCAGGCTGAGCAAGATATTGCCTACTCTGACAACTTAGTTCAATTTTATGCAAACACTAGCTGTGTTACCTGAATATGCCCTGGATATTTTCTAAGGGTATGGGCCTTGGTTACAATGCCATGGGTTAATAGAATGTTTCAGATGTGCTATGTAAGTATCTGAGTACTTTTCTGTATGCAATATGTGTTTGTTTTGTTTTTTCCACCAAGGTGCAAATATTATTAGTTCACTGGAGCTCCTTACTATTGAATATATCATACCATTTTCTAAGCACACGCAATCCTGATCAGAATAGTGGGGGAGCTGGAGCCTAACAATGCAATCATAGGGCACAAGGCAGGACCAGACTCTGGACAGTGTGCCTGCCCATCACAGAGTGAACACACACACACAAACACACACTAAGGCCAACTTGCATGTCTTTGGACTATGGGAGGAAACCCAAACAAGAACCTTGGTCTCCTTCCTGCAAGGCAGCAGCACTGCCAATGCTCCATTGTGCAGCATGATACATACAATTGCACATTGAACAAAAAATTCCAGCTATAGATCATTTCTTGTTTTTCCTAGTGACTTGGCTTTTGCTGGTGGTCATTGCAAAACACAATTTTAGAGGAAACTATTCTTTTAAATGTAAACAGGTAATTAGTAGGAATAATGAGAATCTGGGGTATGAATCTAATTTCAACCTCTTGCAGATCCTGTAAAAGTGGTAGCTTCACACAGATTTAAATGTAACACTGTTTACAAAGTTTTGGAGTGTTTAGATCAAAAGTAATATACACTCAATTGTGTTTTCCATCAACTTCTTACATAGTGCATTCACCTTTACAGGCTGCACATTTCCCATGGAATTAACTCAATGTTTTAAGCACTGTTTAGATAAGAATAGATGAAAAGATGTAATATTGTGAACTATCTATAGTGTCCACCTCTTCTATGTTCTGGCCATAGGGGTCCATAGTGCACTGTACAAGTGTTTAAATTGACCAGGACATGCTGTCGCTCCCAACTTACTGTATGTTGTACATTGTGTTGTTTTGGACTTAAAGTGGGCTGGTATACTGTGCTGCCAGCTGTTCGTGCTTTGCAAAGCAGAGAATAGCAGCACATTGCAGCCTGACGCTCCAGTTCCCCCAGCATTTTGCATGTATTTTACCACCAAGCTGCACCCTCCAACCCATTCTATATTTATAGTTTAGAGTTCCATGGTTTATAGTTTATGTATATAGGAGCATTCAACAGTCCAATCCAGCTTGAACTTGTACCGCAATGTGAGAAGTAAGAAGAAGCTGACAAAATAGGGAGTGCTGCGTGTAACCAAGGAGGCCACTTGCTTACTATGTCTTCTGTGAGTTTCAGCTTAAATGTTCTTCATCCACTTCACATCTCATTTTCCATGCAGCTTTCCTCTCTTTTGACAGTGCAGGGTAGTTGCCCTTTTTCACTTGCCCCTAGTCCCATTTCTCTGTGGGATTACAAAGTCAGCTTGGACAGTGGCGCTGTTCCACTTACAGCAATTCTTTTGCATGAACTGCACATCTCATTTCACTGCTGAAGCAAAAAAGGACACCCTGCATAATAATACCTCACTTGTTAAAGCTTTATTAATGGCAAATATTAAGAAATTAAAAAAAAATTCTGATAATTTTCTTTTTTCTATAACATCACCGAATTTCAATAAAATCCATCAAGGCATTTTTGAGATTTTCAGGTATTTAGTTTTTCTATTGGGGGCACCTCAGTATGTTTAACCTAATCTGTATTTTTATGCGTGCACATAATGCAGTTTATAAAAACTGTAATTTCATTTTACCTGTAAACCTGTTACAGTACTCTTAAGCATGTATTTAGTGAAGAGTGCCATATAGACTACTACTGCGTGGATTGAGGGCATCCTTAGAAACGTCACTGAACTAGAATTAGCAGCAGTGACAGTAAACAGGCATTTACAAAAGAATTTATAGGAGACAAGATTGCATATTGCCAAGAATTTTGACTACTGGCAGAGTGGTGTCGGGACAACAACCTTACTCTCAATGTCAGCAAAACAAAAGAGATGATTATTGACTTTAGGAAACAGGTAGTAGCACATGCCCCATCTGCATCGGAGGTGATGCTGTGGAGAGGGTCAAGAACTTTGCATTCCTTGGGGTCACCTTCACAACTAATCTCAAGTGGAAGGAGCACACTGCAGTTATCATCAAGAAGGCTCACTATCGCCAACACTTCCTTAAACACCTGAGAAAGGCACAGATTACCCCTTCAGTACTGACCTGTTATACAGGTGTGGAGTGGAGTTGGAAGCTGCTCTGTACAGGACTCTAAAGTTTAGAAAGGGTTGTGAGAACAGTACACAGTTACAAGAAACTCAGAATACCTATAATAAATGCTTCCTCAGAAAGGCAGAGCAGATCATAAAGGGCTCCAACCACTCTGCAGTTGATCTTTTCTCCTTCCTTTCATCTGGAAAAACAATCAAGGACTATCAGCACATGCACAAATGTGTTGGCAGACAGTTTTTGTCTCCAGGCAATAAGACTGCTGAACATGTATTGATTGGCGGCTTTAACACTATTAGCTAACAATTTACATTTACAAACTCTCTATTTGCTCCCATTATATCAAT
Organism: Polypterus senegalus; assembly: GCF_016835505.1. Taxonomy (NCBI): domain Eukaryota; kingdom Metazoa; phylum Chordata; class Cladistia; order Polypteriformes; family Polypteridae; genus Polypterus; species Polypterus senegalus. Next base: position 278,964,252 of record NC_053155.1, read on the forward strand.
TATCTGATTAGGCAGTGATCTCTACATGTATGTCACATTATCTTGTACTATAATGTTGTCAGTACTTTGCACAATATTATCTTGAGAAGTCATTGTTGTATTGCTAAGTTTTATTGCTAACATTTATCTGTGAGCTACTTACTATGACCGACTTACTGAATGAAGTGTTTTAGTTTATCTGTGCCGCACTTTCATAATATTATTACTAAATCTTAGAACTGCCATTGTATTCCTTAACTCCTCCACTGTTACAGTGATTACCACTCATCATTTAACACTTTTCACTTTGTGCTACTGCCCTATTCTACTTTATTACTACTCCAAGCTGTGTTTTGTTAGCTGTTGCACAGTATTTTGTACTTAGTACTTTAGTATTCATCGTTGTGTATTGTTACACTACTGTATTGTTAAATTTATTGTTAATTGTTAGTTGACAGTTGTATTCTGGGAGGTGAACACTCAAATGAGAATTTAATTAAACCTGTATACTGTACTCAGTATATATGACAATAAAGGTTGATTGATTCAAGGAATGTTCTGCTTTTTAATGGGTGTACATTCCACCTTGACTATAATATGTAATGCAGAGGTGCTGAGCATGAAGCAATCATGAATCATTAGCATGGTCAGTTGTGTCAAAGTACTAGTCATGGTGGAGAAATGTTACAAAGGGAAACTCAAAGTATGCCTGAACCTGATAAACCTGAACAAGGCTATTAAATGCCACACTCTGAATTACAAAAGAATTTATAGGAGACAAGACTGCATATCTCCAGGCAGTGAGATTACTGGCAGAGTGGTGTCAAAACAACAACCTTACTCTCAATGTCAGCAGTGACTTGAACAAGGCTATTATATGCCACACTCTAAATTACAACAATGCTTGATGACACACAAGCTAGTTCTTGCATGATTTTCATGGTTAGTGGGCCAACAAATTTACACTGGATCACTTTGAGGATCACCACACATAACACAATGTTCCAATGCTACTGAACAGTTTCTTATATGAGAAATCGGACTTGATCCCAAACAAATCAATATCCATGTCTCTCAGTACATTTAGACATTGCCTCACAATTGAAATTATGATGTGAAATACTTTTTTTTTTTTAACTTGCATTAGAATAGCTTGGTTCATAAATGAGTAATTAGTGATGCTGTCTAAGGACTGTGAGTTCTGGTTTCATATTCTGGTTAAGCCTCTATCTGTTATCTTCAAAATACTTCCATTTTTCATTCCACACCTCAAATATGTGCCCTAAAATTAACAAATGCCCTATCCAGGAATACCTCATACCTGGTTATGCCTGCATGGACTCCCTTATCCTACAATTCAGTAGTCGCATGAATAGATTTTGAAAATACAATGCAAGATTATTTGATTTGCAAGAATCACTACTCCTCAGAAATAATAAAGATTTGCAAACAAAACATACACTGTATTTCAACTTGAGGTACAAAACTACCACAACATGATGTCTTAAAGAGACAGATTTATATGTCAGATCTTAATAACAATAACTTTATACTTCCTAAATGCAGACTTGGCAATAAAATGTTCATAATTGAGTCTGGAAACTATTTCACAGCTTTCCTTTGAGAATTGTGTATTAACAGCTGCTCCACACAGTGTCCCTTTTGGTCTTTAATAGTAATGACTAAATGTACATTGATCTAATTAAAAAGAAGAAAAACAACCAGGCTATCAGAGATTATTTAAGAGTGCTTTCAAATTATTTGGACACCCAGGCAAATTGAAGGTGTATACATGTTAATTGCAGTACTGTATATATTACCTAAAGGCCATCATTGAATAACAGGGCAAAGACTGCATTATAAAATAAGTAAAACTTAAAAAAAGCGGGTAATGTATTTAATTCCAATAAATAAATGGAACATTTTTATTCATGTATGTTAGGAACCTATGTTTGTGGTCTGCAGCAATGAATTGTAGGAAGATTGGAGCAGAAACTTTAATAGGTATGAAAAAAACCTCCTTTATTTTTTAAAACATTAGTTTAAATATAAAGTATATCATTGTATATTGGCAACAAGGATACTTAGGCTTTGTATTAATCATATTTAAATGTAATTACTGTTAAAAGTGAGATGCTTCAATTACTCTATAATAGTTTTTGTCATTTTTTCATAGCATGAGTGAAACTAATCTGTCCTCACATGCTGTATAAAATGTCATCACTATTTTCACTCATGAAATAACTATCTGTTACCCTAGTTGTCCAATGTTTAAAAAAACAGTAAGTAACTTAACATGAAAAATATGATTGTTTTAAGAGGGTAACTAATGTTTTATCAAAACTTTAAAACAGCATAATTCCAAAATACATTTATCTTCTACTGCGAATTCATGTTTATGTCTTCTAATATTCTTCAAATACTACTTTAATTTTTTATTAGATATTCTCTTTGTCTGAAAGAAAAAAAGTCATTTAATATCAGTCATATTCATTTCCCAGATTTGGCAGGAACTACACAGCAGGCAACACTAAGCATATGATGGAAGTGGAGAGCCATAAAAACCATTCTTACAGCACTTTCTTCTTAATAGTATTTCCATCATTTTATGATTACAGGCGGATTATTTTTATTCCTGTATTTATTTTGTTTATTTTGGCTATACTGCTTAACTCTGGAATCATTTTTGTTATTACAACAGGATCAGGTCTGCATTTGCCAATGTATATTTTAATATGCACTATGGCTGTTGTAGATCTAACCATACCAATGACATTCACTCCAAAAATGTTGCTCAGTTTATTACTTGACTGGAATGATATTTCACTTGTTGGCTGTTTAGTGCAAATGTTTTTTGTTCATTTTGTAAGTTCGTTTGAATCAACCATCCTTCTTGTCATGGCTATTGACCGATATGTGGCAATATGCAATCCGTTACGTTATAATGATTACATTAATATCTCCAATTTTCTTAAAATTGCAGTATTTGCTCTATTTCGAAGTATTATATTTGTTTTTCTGATTATTTTATTTGCTAGTTCCCTTACTTTTTGTTTGTCAAATGTGATTGAACACTGTTACTGTGAACACATGGTGGTAGTTGGGTTAGCTTGTGAGAATACAAACAAAAACAATATAATGGGATTAGTTGCAGCATTTTCAATAGCAGGTCTTGACCTTTTGTTCATTCTTTTTTCCTATGGTAAAATATTTTTTGCAGTTCTCAGATCTGCATCGGGAAAATCAAAACAAAAGGCCATAAGTACATGTGGCACTCATTTAATTGTCATTCTTATGACATATTGTATGGGCCTAAGCTCATTTCTCGCATATAGATTTAGAAACTCAGTTACTTCTGATTTTCACAACCTAATAAGTGTTTCATATCTCCTTCTACCAAGTTGTTTCAACCCAATTATTTATGGTGTTAGAACAAAGGAAATCAGGGAACAAATTCTAAGGAAGCTGGGCATAGGCAAAACACTTCCAGTTTCTAACAGAGGGCAAAGTTCTAATATATAAAAAGTAAAGGCCAATACAGAGAAATATACTTTAATACAGTTTAAATAGGCACAGTGGTGACATAGTTATTAATGTAATACTGTCCAGTTCAGTGTGGAGTTACACTTTTCCTTGTGTCTGTGGTTTTCACTGGGTTTTCCTCACATCTGAAAAGCATATGGCAGAAGTCGAGTGGCAGTTCTTAAATGGCCTAATAGTAGTGAGTGAAAGAGTGTTCTTTAATTGACTAACACCCTCTGTATGGTTGGTCACTGCCTTGTGCCCAATATTACTAAACATAAACATTGTTAGCTTGCAACTCTGAATTAGAAAAACTGGTTCAGAAAAAAATATTACTGGTTGGAAGTTTAAATGTGTACTGTAGCATAACCTAAAAAATCTTCTGATGGCTTCTGGAATTGCCTTTCTGTTTTTTCTCCTGTTGTATAAATGTGTTAATAACTAATATGCAAAATGTTGATTTTTACTTTTGTCTGTTAGGTTATTGCATACCTGGAACAATTCATTCCCTATTAAAATCATTACTCTTTCTTAAGAGAGTTTATTGTTGAAAAATATCCTCCCTTAAATAATTAATGTGTTTATTATTTTCCAACATACTACTGTATTAATGTTTCCTGTGTGTGAAATGTGCAGAATAAAGATAAAATAAAGAGTTTTTTCTTTTTCATATTTACGAGGGATGTTCAAAAAGTTTCCGCGCTTTTATATTTTAGTTGAAAACGGTGAAGGCGGGAGGAGTAGTAATTGGTAATTGGCTGGGAAAATTACATTGCAAATGAAGGTGACTATGTAGAAAAGTGATGTAATTTGTTTTTGAAATTCATAATAGAGTTTAAAAAAAGTGCAGAAACTTTTTGAACGTCCCTCGTACATTATCTATTGACATTATCCAGAATGAAACTATAAAGGTCTTCATTATGTTTTTGTTATTTCTTTTTGTTGTCTGCTTTGTTGACATTTTGTGGCTGCATTGCTGATATTAAGGATTATTTTGCTGTACTAATCTAAATAGAAAAGTATTACATATATTAATATGTCAGATTATTTTTTTAATAATATTATGTTACTTGCAACTCCTTTCAAACTCACAGATGACAAACAGCCATTTGCTGTACAGTGTTTTCTCTGTTTTTCCTTTTTTGATGAACTATACAAAATATCAGTATGCATCTTCAGTGTTTGCATCAACGTCTACAGTGAGCAGAGTGAAGAATTCTTAGAAAAAAGAAAACACACAATGGTGATAGTTGGTTTGTATTTCAACACGTTTTTGTGATGTGGCTGAGTTCTGTTCTGTGATGCTGGGATATGCAGATCCCTCTTCCAACAACCTTGAACTGGAGTGGGTTTTTGAATGAACCATTGCTATAATAATATTGAATTGTATGTTAAAATTTTGCTGAGATGAATTATTAAGAAGTGTACTAAATAAATAAAAGAAATAATATTTTGTTTTTTAAATAATAAATGCATTATCCAGACAACTTGTGAAAACCATTCAGTCCTTTTGTTATTACTTAAGAGATTATAGAGAAATAAAAGACACCAATTATATATGTAAAAATTATTTGGAATATTTAAAACTGTCATTCAAGACTAAGAACAGCAGAATATCATCCTTCTACACATGTTTGCACTTCCTAAGTGCCCACATCGATCTGCACACCAGCCACTGCTGCAGCTGACCATTGGACCAAAGGGCTTTGGTGGACTGAGGGCAGAAGGCAGGATGTTTGACTAAGTTGTCTCTTTTGGGCAAGATGAATTATGTGTAAAATAATCTACATTTAATTCTGTATTATTCACTATGTTATTAAAAATATTTTTTCTAAACCTATTAAATGTAACACTTGTATATCTTTACACATTTATCTTAGGTGCTCTGACTTACAAAATATCAACTCCATATAGAAGTAGGAAAAGATGAAGAGAAGCTCTGAATTAGTTTGAAATGCACACTCTAAGCTTGTCGTTCACATACTAAAGAGCTATAAAGAACAATGATGTGTATGCCAAAAAAAAAAACAATCATTAAATTTTTGTAAAACTTCAAAGAAATTTCCATGACCTTTCAGTTACAGGTTTCATAAAATATTCTAAACAGCTTGCACAGTAAAATGTGCATATTTTTATGTTACCATTAAATACCTGAATATCAAAATATGTTATATTCTGCTTTGAAATCACAGAAAAAAATACATCGGGCACCAAGAGCAGAATGTGAGAAGGACCATGCTGTTTTTACTGGAAACAATCTCTCCTAAAAGTATGTGCTGTAGAAAGTTCTAGAAGCAGAGTCCTAGAGGGTCAAGGATTATGGGAAGTCTAACTTAAGAGTTCTTTTAAAAAAGTGGGCAAAGCATCATTAATTAATGCTAAAAATAATGTTACAACAAAGACAAAGCTCCTCCTAATCACACCCCAATGAGTATCTCCTCCACATGATCTTTGAATCTCGTTGCAAAGCTACAGTGTCAGCAAATATTACCCTTTCCAGTCCCAAATCTATTGATTCCAAAACAACTGAGTGCTTTATGTATTTATATGGTGCATAAACAAAGTACAGCAGCTCACATGTACGTTGTGGCAATTTTTTAGTCCACTAAACATACTCCAACTATACAGCACAAAGTATTCCCACACCTGTTTGGGGCATCTACCATTGAGTAAAGCCACATTAAAAGAAGAGACCATCTTTGACTGATGATTGAGAAGTCTTGTCCAAGAGTGATTCATGTGTGTAAAGATGTGTTTGACTGTATATACCTGATGTATATGTATTTTACATATTCCAGAGTTCCACAGTTCTTCTGCTTGTGGGAGGAGAGCCCTAATGGCAGCTCCACATTGTTTTTATGGTCTGATGTGGATTATTATTGGATTTCTGTGCTGATCATAGATATTACATTATGAACATAAGTATACTTGTATATCTCAGGGTAAAGATCAATGACAAACTTTTTAAGTTGTGTCATCGGGTTTGATACTTGTGAAGAAAACACAAAGAGCACAGATAAAGGGTTGGGGACTGCACCCCATATACTGTAGAGAAACACTGATACAAGTAATAATACAGGACTGAGTCAAAAAATAGACTAAGGAGGGGATTGCAGGGTCAAGTTTTATAGGAAGAGGGCAGGAAGAAGAGGGTTTTCAACCAAAAGTGAGGTCTTTTGGAGAGCGTGAAGTTGATGAGAAAGTGGGAGGAGTCTCATTTGTTTTTTTCTTCCAGTTGTCTGTAGAAGAAGGACAAAAGGCATTAGCACCATTCATCATCCCTTGTCTCTGGCGTTTAGTCCCAGCTAAGCTCTTATATTTTCTCCCATGCACAGGTGTGTGACATACTCTCTATATCAGGACGGTCAGGTAAGGAGAACTACTGAAAAATCAATTAATCACCATATGCTTCTGACACTGCAACTGGTAGACTCAAATAAGTAATGAAGGTGTGCTTGGAGTAACTATCAAATGCCTTTCTTCAAGGTGAATTTATCCCCTATCTCTATAGTGCTAGGAAGTTGTACCGTGTTAGCCATTATGAATGTAGAGAAAAGCCCTATCTCCCCTATCTCTAGAACAGCTTTTCCTGCATATTGATAGAAGTCAAGTAAATAGAACCAAAATGGACCTACTTCAAACGCGAGTAGTTGAAGCAGCCACAGGCAGCAGCGGCTAGAAGGATGTTAATGCCTTTTATAGTGGCATTACTGGTGGACACCAGCAGTAAGGGAAACTGTCAAGATTTTAATGAGAATCACTAGCAAGCCAAGAAGGATGCAGCTAGATCAGCTGGCCAGAGTTAAGTCCCTTAAGTAAGTGAAGTTTAGCAAAGCCAATGTAAATAAGGTCTTGGACACCCTTCAATAGGTTGACTCAGGAAGGGTAGGTGGTAAATCACCTATGCTAATCTTAGTAAAAGTGGAAATAGGATGAGTTTAAATGGGGATATCATCAGACTGGATGGGTGCACTAAACGTTATGTATAGTATTTGTGTTTTGACTCTCATATAATAATAATAATAACTTTATTTATATAGCTACTTATACACTCACCTAAAGGATTATTAGGAACACCATACTAATACGGTGTTTGACCCCCTTTCGCCTTCAGAACTGCCTTAATTCACCGTGGCATTGATTCAACAAGGTGCTGAAAGCATTCTTTAGAAATGTTGGCCCATATTGATAGGATAGCATCTTGCAGTTGGAGATTTGTGGGATGCACATCCAGGGCACGAAGCTCCCGTTCCACCACATCCCAAAGATGCTCTATTGGGTTGAGATCTGGTGACTGTGGGGGCCATTTTATTACAGTGAACTCATTGTCAAGTTCAAGAAACCAATTTGAAATGATTCAAGCTTTGTGACATGGTGCATTATCCTGCTGGAAGTAGCCATCAGAGGATGGGTACATGGTGGTCATGAAGGGATGGACATGTTCAGAAACAATGCTCAGGTAGCCCGTGGCATTTAAACGATGCCCAATTGGCTTTAAGGGGCCTAATGTGTGCCAAGAAACATCCCCCACACCATTACACCACCACCACCAGCCTGCACAGTGGTAACAAAGCATGATGGATCCATGTTCTCATTCTGTTTACGCCAAATTCTGACTCTACCATTTGAATGTCTCAACAGAAATCGAGACTCATCAGACCAGGCAACATTTTTCCAGTCTTCAACTGTCCAATTTTGGTGAGCTCGTGCAAATTGTAACCTCTTTTTCCTATTTGTAGTGGAGATGAGTGGTACCCGGTGGGGTCTTCTGCTGTTGTAGCCCATCCGCCTCAAGGTTGTGCGTGTTGTTGCTTCACAAATGCTTTGCTGCATACCTCGGTTGTAACGAGTGGTTATTTCAGTCAAAGTTGCTCTTCTATCAGCTTGAATCAGTCGGCCCATTCTCCTCTGACCTCTAGCATCAACAAGGCATTTTCGCCCACAGGACTGCCGCATACTGGATGTTTTCCTTTTACACCATTCTTTGTAAACCCTAGAAATGGTTGTGCGTGAAAATCCCAGTAACTGAGCAGATTGTGAAATACTCAGACTGACCCGTCTGGCACCAACAACCATGCCACGCTCAAAATTGCTTAAATCACCTTTCTTTCCCATTCTGGCATTCAGTTTGGAGTTCAGGAGATTGTCTTGACCAGGACCACACCCACCATGCATTGAAGCAACTGCCATGTGATTGGTTGATTAAACAATTGCATTAATAAGAAATTGAACAGGTGTTCCTAATAGGAATTAGGTGAGTGTATATTTACATGAAACTCAAGGTGCTTTACACAGATTAATTAACAAAAATAAAGATATACCATATTTACTTGAATTATTATAATTACTATAATAACTGATAATTTCTAATAAATGTAAGTATACTAAAAACAAAATTTAACCACTAAAGTGTAAAACAAACCTTCACTCTTATCAGAAAAAGGTTTTCAAATTAAATATGTATACATTAAGGCTGACAATAGAATAATCAGATCTAATTAATATATATAAAAATAAATATATACAGTATATACAGTATCTAAATTTTACTTAGGTATATGTACATGTGAACCCATTGAGCAGAAACAGTTTAATGTTATTAAAGTTAATATAAAGACACAAAAGCAAATAAAACAGGCCATAGTGGTTTCCATTGATCTAGGATGTAGATGAAGTTCTTGATTCCTGAATGTGATTGTTTGACCAGCTGACACTGAGGAGAGGAAAACAAAAAACTCCTACGATGAGCCATAGGAGAAAAATAAGCATATGGAGGGTCATGGTCAGAAGACAAAAATGAGCAAATCAGATAGTTAGGTCTGATGGTAATCCGTTTCTACATTGTGAAAGCCAGAATGACCTAGGCCAGCTAGTCACCTACCCTCCACTGGGCAGAGTTGATACAGTTAGCACAGTCAATAATAAGGTTTTCAAGTCCTCCTCATTTCCTCCAGTACCTCAGGTGACTGCAGAACAGATCACTCTGAGCTGGTTTGTGTAACCACACAGGAGGGGAGACAAAAATATAAAAATGCAATGGATAAATAGAGCTGTGTGTCATCAGTATAGCTATGGTAATTTACATTATATTTTGAAATTATCTGGCTTAATGGAAGCATGTAGAGTGAAAATAATAATTGTCCTAAAATTGATCTTTGCAGTACACCATATAGAATATCATGTATTTTTGATGCATAATTGCCATACCAAAGAATTTCCTTTCCATTATATATGATTTAAACCAGCCTAAGGCATTACCTGAAATCCCTACCCAATGCCTAAGACCGTTTATAAGAATATCATGATCTATAGTATCGAATGCTGCACTCAAGTCTAGTGAAACAAGCACAGATGCAGTGTTGTATTTGCATCTGCATTATTTTCCAGATCATTAAGTGATTTTCACTAGAACTTTTTCAGTACTATGATTTGATCTAAAGCTAACTTACTATCAAAAAAATTACTTGTTCTAGAATTTTACTGAGAAAAGGCAAAGTGGAGATTGGCCTGTAGTTGTCTAAGATCAATGTCTTGATCAATTTCTTGAACAGAGGCTTAATTACAGTAGTGTTAAAAGAATCTGGAAAAATGATAGAATCTAATGAACAGTTTACTATGTGAATGCTGTTGCTAAATAGATCACATACTTCTTTAAAGAGCTTGTAGGAACAGGGTCTAATACACAAATGGACTCTTTTAGTTAACTGACTATTCTATGAAATTTAGAAAAACTAATTTTGCTGAAGCAGCTTAGTTCACAATACTGAACTCGTCGAGGTTGGGAGCTTGTTGAGGCTCAACAAAATTTTTATTTGAAGTTTGTTTTATAGTAAGTCTAATATTTTTTTAAAATATACTGCAAAATCTTCACTTTTAGCCTCTGATGCTTTCAGTGCTAAAGGAGCTGTGTTTAAAAGGCATTTAAGAATTTAAGACTTGTATCTATCTATCTATCTATCTTTCATTGACTCATGCCAATTAAATGCTTCCTGGAAGGTCAATACTGTGTAATGGGACTGGTCCCTAATTGAAAAAGGGGGATAAGAACATGCATTCCAGTTACTCTTTGGTCTTTCTTGGAAAGCATAAGATGTACACTGCCGTAATCTCAGATTCTGACCAGATCATGAAATACATGGACACGTTTTTTGTTGGCGAGATAATTGAGGCATCATAGAAATTTGTTAATCTTGTCTATATGTGGTTTGTGAACTTGGAAAAAGTATATGACAATTTATACAACCATAGTCAGAGAGTCCATTCATTAGCATATTGAGTGGGGCAAATGGAACTGGTTGGGGTTCTTGTTCAATAGCTCTGTAATGAAGGTGTTAAAGGCAGAGCTTAAATCTGCAAACATAATTTTCATGAGTGACCCAGGGGAGTCAAGATGTAGGTATATGAATTTCAGACCCAAATTCAGTTTGTCCTACACACACCTATTGGCTCTATAAGAAGACTACAGGGGGACAAGGAAATTTTGTAGCATTCGTAAGATAAGTCAAATGCTCTAAAGCACATTTGAGACCTCTTCCCTGCCATTATTTCACAATGATATACTCTCATCTCCTGAGAGTCAATGTCATCTGTCACATCCCAGGTTTGGCCAGACTATCTTCAGTTTGTGTTTAAATGTTGATGTTGTATTCCAACTTGAAATGGCTTACCATGCTTTCCCCACCAATGGCACCCTTTTGGGTCACAATTTAAAACTGAATTTCAAATATGTTTGTGTGAAGTACAGACAGTAGTAATTGCAGACCAAACATCTCAGACATTCATACTGTTAATATACTGACATTTGTTCAGATGTAGAAATGCCCCTCATCAGAATCTAACGATCTGCATAGTATCCTTTCAAAGAAAGGCAAAGTTAGGTACAGTTAAGTTGTCAACATCATGTAGGTTTTACAAAAATAAGTCTTCTATTCCTTTTCATACAATTTTCCATGTCTTTGATTATTGTGATTAAAGAAGATAATGGACCTGGAGTCTAATGTGATATCACATACATTCATCTATGTTGATGAAACTGGCTGACAAGGAGGCATGGGAGGAATGTTAGGGGTAAAGGGTGGCAGTTCAAATACTGACAGCAAGGTGCAAACATTATTATGCGTGTAGTCCTATCAGATACTGGTGATCTGGCCTTCATTCTGATGACTGGGTATAATGGACCATATAGCTAGTCTATATCTTGATACATATTTTGTACATCTTTATTTGTAAGCTAGACAACCCAAATGTAACATTAGTATTTCAGAGGCATGTTTTACTTTATTTATAAGAGCTTCGATGTTTGCCTAACTAACTCAATCCCCTGTCTTTAGGACTGACTGTGGATATGAAATTTATGGGCATGGAACATGTTTAAGATCAGTTTGGCAAGGTTAGCTGTGTTTGGACTTACATGAATCTATAAGCCATCCCCCTCAGATAGGCCATAAAGTGCCTAAACAGAGAAACTTGGTGATGAGTTGTACCTGAGTATTTTAATTGAAAATGGCCCAGCAAGGGACAGGAAAACTAATTCAGTGTGTCTGAAGTATTGCTGTTTATAGTTGGTTTTAAAGTGAAGTCCATTCTGTACCACCATGACACACTGGTTTGTGCTTTGTGATAAGAATGATACAAAGTTGGTCACCTTGCCTTTTACCTCTCTCTCTCACCATCTAGCCATGAAGAGAAGACCATGATGAAGATTACTCTATCTTGACAGCCATACTGAGACAGGCATGTGGTTTGTTTCAATACTCCATTCAAAGCCCATGTGGTAGCAAAGCAGGCTGGACTGAAAATAAGCCAAGAGTCACATATGGATGCAAGATGCACTGCTACTTAGGCTGTAATGGTATAGTTTGCCAACAATATGTACTATTCTTCCTTAAAATTTTTGGGCATATTATCAATAATCCATAATTAAATGTGTAACTTAACTCTTGCCTCTTCGAGGCGGCTTGCATTTGACAAAATTGTCGAACTGCCTGAGGTTACAGATGTCAAAAGTAGGGATGATGGGCACGCAGACGATCCAGGGGATGCTAAAGAACCTGACCACAGAATGGTAAGTTTATGCAATTTAAGGCAGCTTGTAAATTTATTAAGTTCTGCACCCCAGATAAATAGTACTCACCGCAAATGTGGACCTAATAAGCTTAACACGGACAATACCCAAAAACTCGTGCCTGGAGAGACATTGAACCTGTGCTGAAAATTGGCCTGTGACCAGAACCAGATATAGAAAGCGCTCACTAACTGAGTATTTCTGTTCACCTGGGCTAAGAGCTCTATGCCACTTATCACAAGCTGAGCCTTTATACTGTGATCAGAAACCCACAAATTCAATTGAAAATACACATTTATCACCATTAAGAGTGAGATTATGCCTGGCCAGAGCTGAAAACACTCATGGGTAGAGGTTGTGGGACCATGCACAACTATATCATCATCCCTGCCAAGATGGTTGACATTATCTTCTGAAAGCAACTACTTTGCCTTATGGGACAGTATATCAAATTGGAAATCCATGGGGCAGCATTAACAGGTTCTATAATTTTTGCCATTTATCTGCAAAATTCCTTCCATTGTGCTCCCGAGTCTTCTGTGCATTAGCGCGTCTCCTGTCACTGCTGAGGAAGCTGCTCAGTCGTTTCTGGCAAAGCTCTTTTGCGCGCAACTTATGAAAGATCTACAACATGGGGATGCTAAAGAACCTGACCACAGAATGGTAAGTTTATGCAATTTAAGACATTTTATTAAGTTCTGCATTCTTATGCTCAGTCGTTTCTGGAAATGAAAGATCTACAACAAGCATTTTAAAATGCTATTGATGGATCATATGATTAATGGTTGTCAGGTGTTCACTGTGTCAGACTTCCTTGGCTGAATTACTCATTCCATGAGGTTTTTTCTGTGCTGCATCACTAGGGAGCACATTCTATGAGATGTTTATGAAACCATGATGCCCAACATTAAAGACATAATAGAAACCTTTCTACTGTAATTCTGTTATCAGAGATGTATTTTTGTTTAGTTCTATAAAAGTGTGCGCACTTTTGCCTTTTGTATGCCATTATATTTACAATAATAAAATCAATCTGCAGATCTCTTTAATTACATACAGTATGCAACAGAAACCACTGATAATGACTGACTATACGCAGTGAGAAGAATCGTCAGTTTTTTTAGCATGAGTGATATAATTTGTGCTATTTTAATTGAATTATGCACTTTTAATGCAAGTATTTGTTGTTTTGACTGACTGAGATTTTCTAAATTTGCTAGTGTTTTGTAGGATGACAGCTTTGCGAATTAGGCCAATGTGTTGACCAATGTGGTTGATTGACTGAGAAAAACTGGAATATAAGATCTTCAGAACTAAAAAGTAATTACCTGAAGCACAAACAAAATGGTGGATTCACAGATCCAAAACAGATTAAAAAGTCAAAAAAGCCTGAAGTAGAGTACAGTATTTCCCTCCCTGACTACCCAAACAGAGGAATCTTTAACATAAAATAAAACAAAAATGAAAGTGATGATTACTTTAAGTCAAGAAAAAGAACAATCCTTGAGTAGTTTAAAAAAATGGAAACATTTGTTTTGAGCAGTCATGTAATAAGAGCTGAGGAAATCCTTTTATTAAAGATCTCAAAAATAAGCGGTCAAGCTCTCTTTCAAAACAGACCAAATGTGTTGCAGAGAAGAATGTAGCCTGAGCACTGAAATATTGTTAGTATATATTTTTCTAAAATAATCCTTTAAATATATTTTAGTTAAGCCCTTTTACTATGCTTTCTTTAGTGTCAAAACTGATAGCTCAGTTTGACCACTATTCTTCCAAACGAGTACTCCAAAAAAAGTAAGGAGAAACTGAAGGAAAATCTTGGAGCTTCATTCCTCCATCCATCTACTTTCCTAAGTAGATTCTTAAGTCATGTTGTCCATTTTAATGAACAACTAAAGAAGCCCACTAAGGCATATTTTTCTTTTTTCCTCCAGAAGTAGCATTTCACTTACATGTAATTGTATTAAATACACCTTGGGTAATGAAATTTGAAACCACAGTTTAAGCAAAGGGATTTCGTACTGATGCTTGGCTTATGTTTATATGTTTATGATATCAAACAAGGTCATGTGTGTAAGTGTGTTATAAGGTATTATTGTGTTCTAGCTTTGCCTTCAGTCTTCTAAATAATCAATAGCCTGAATTTTACTTCTTAATAAAAATCTAAAAGATGCTTATTGTCCATCATTTAGTGTTTAGTCATTGATTTACTGCTTAAAATTGAAATGAGAAAGAAAAGAAAGTAAGAAATTTAAAGTTACTTTAAGTTGCTAAACACTATTTGTCTCAATTACTACTAATATAACTTACACTGTGTCAAATGTCTCAGTACAGTACAAATCTTATAGGGACCAATTTAAAGGGTGCTGTGGGAAAGGATATGGATGCAACAACATCACTTAACTGTCACTCTAGCTAGAGAGAGCAGGCCCTAGAAGAAGGACTGACTCCAACCCTGTTTCTGTTCCCTTTTCTTTTGGTCCAAACTCCACAAAGGCAGTCAGTTATTAAAGGCTTAAGAAAGTGCATTAGTATTGCCCAACACTTACTTCAGCCATGTCATATTTATTTTTCCCTGAGCAAAAATGGCAAGAACTGGAATTACATGCTTGTACCCAAAACCTTTAAGTCGTTTATTTTGTCTTACTTTCAGAAATGATACAAATTTATAAAGGAACAGAAATAAAGTAATATTTTTGTATCACTGGTGTACATGCATGTTGCACTTTCATAATTTATTTAAGAATGGTCATTCCATCCCCACACGCCATATTAGAGAGTCTTCTCTCCTAAGACCCAGTCCATACAGAGTGTGCGTCGCTCCGTTGGTTGTAGTGAACGTGGATAGATAGCTTTACTCACCAGGTCAAGGCTGAGAATCCATATACTTTAATGTAGGTTTCTTGCAAGAAGTCAAACCATTGACAACTTGAAGGTAAAAGAACGATAATTTCCTTAACCTAAAAAGCAATATGGCGGAAGGTAAAGCTATGACTAAAACAGTGCCAGTAGCAAAAAGGGAGCTAAGGACATACCAATATGTATTAAATTAAAAAGGGGGGCAGTGGTTAGGAATGTACCACAGTCTAAAAACAATATTAACACAGGCTGCTGTAGCAGCACAATGTTAATGGATTCCAGAACATAGACAGTTATAAAATGGAACATTCAGGAGCTGTTGAACACTCTGAGAATATTACAGTAGAATCATAATTGAGGATGTTGTCAACTTTTAAGTGAATTTCTTTGTGAATATTGTGAATATTTAAAATAAAGTGAGACACATGTACCGGTCTTGCATATGTACGTATAGGTACTATTAAACCATTTTTTCATATTTTAGATAAGAGGTATACATATTTATCAAACCTATTGGAATACATTTTTAATAAATATATTTAAAATAAATTTTAACATTTACCATTTATTGAAATAGTCATTGTTATAGCAGATACAAAATGATACATGATACAAAAAGAAGCAATTAATACAGAAAATGAGTAAATCATTAATATCATTAAATAATTCTGAGTACATACCTTCATTTTTAATTG
Organism: Polypterus senegalus; assembly: GCF_016835505.1. Classification (NCBI taxonomy): domain Eukaryota; kingdom Metazoa; phylum Chordata; class Cladistia; order Polypteriformes; family Polypteridae; genus Polypterus; species Polypterus senegalus. The sequence continues at coordinate 278,980,371 of NC_053155.1, forward strand.
GTTGCTATCTATCACAATAATATAGGGAAATCATGACTTTTTCTAAACGCTACAAATTATTATTTTTATTATAAAAAATAAAATACAAATTGTTTAATTTGCTTGGAACATTAAAGAATATCCACCCACCCCTCCATCCATTAATATTCCATTGCTGAATATCTTTATGGCATTTTAAATTTCAGTATTTCATTTCCACAATTTACTGTCACTTTGTCACAACCTTTATTATATTTTCAAAAACGGCATTTTCAGGTTTGTTTACAGATCTTAGATATTTACAATAATATAAGCATATTTAGACATTCATAACATGGTAACAGATAACACAATATGTGAGAAACAGGAGTAAATTCATAAACATATTCTCAGTCATGCACGACAAAGATGGGGGCAATTATATTAGGATGTATTAATGAATATAAGTGTACAGGAGACTATCTAAACATTGAACATATAAATACCGGGCAAATGGTATAAATACATTTCAATACTTTTATTTATTGTGCAATAAAAGGTTTGCAATTACAGTACTTTGTGAACAGTATGTCAATACTTAGAATAAATGTACAATTATTTTTACATTTTTGATTCTTAGCCTATATTTGAAACAGAGCACTTTTTTCCTCCTTTCATTTTCTGTAAAATTTGTTCTCTAATCTCCTTTGTTCTGACACCATAGATAATTGGGTTGAAGCAACTTGGTAATATTAAATAGAGCACACTCACTAAAATGTGAGTATCGGTTGAAACAGAATTTCTTATCCGATATGCAAGGAATGAGCACAAAGCTAAAAGATAACCCATTAGGATAACAATTAAATGTGTGCTACACGTGTGAATGGCTTTTTCTCTTGCTTTTCCAGAAGCTGTTCTATGGGCAACATGGAAGATTTTTAAATATGAAAAGAAAATAAATATTAAGTCTACACCTGCTACAAAAAAGATAGCTGCTAAGCCCATGATATTGTTTTTTAGAGTGTCCTCACAAGCCAAACTTACCAATGACATGTGATCACAGTAGCAATGCTCAATGACATTTGACGTACAGAATGTCAAATAACCTGCAGGGATCGTAAAGATAATAATGAAAATACCATTTCTAATTAGGGCTGCTATTGACATCTTTACTAAAGTAGAATAATTTATATAATTATTGTAGTGCAATGGATTGCATATTGCAACATAGCGATCCACAGCCATTATCAGCGTCACAGTTGACTGAAATGAGCTTGTCAAGTGAACAAAAAACATCTGAACAAGACAGCCAATAAGAGAAATTTCATTCCAATCAAATAAAAATGCCAGCAACATCTTTGGAGCAAAAGTCATGGGTATGGATAAATCTACAGCTGCTATTGTGCATATTAATATATACATAGGAGACTGCAGGGTATTTCCTGTGCGAATTGTGTGTATGATTACAGAATTTGAAGATATAGCCAAAATAAATAAAAGACAAAAAGGAATGAAAAGCAACTGCCTTTTTTCCAAGAATCCTGGAAATCCAATTAAAATAAAGCTACTGTAAGAAAAATTGTGTTTTTGAAGATCTTGAATCATTTTTCTACCAATATTTTCCATTAAAGTCCAGGGTTATCTACAAATAAATTGCATGATTATTAAATGACTTTATAATACTCAATAATACTTATTTAGATTTGATAATGTTAATTAATTACATTACACATCAAACGAGAATCATATAGTATTTTAGGCAAATCTAGCATTAGTTAAGAATTCTTTTTACATTTTTTTAAATATCACATTTAGATTAGATTCTATTAGATTAGATTTTAAAAAATGTATTAATACTACAGGGAAATTTAGATGCATACAGCAACAGAACCATAATAAACAGGGTTACAGACTCACAGGACAAATAAAACAGCCAATCAACCAATCAACTGATAAGTAAATAAGTAAAAATATACTGCAGTGGGCAGAAAAGACCCCAGAGGCTTTTTTTACCACTCCGTGGTGGAAAGCATATGAATAGAATAAAAATGTGTTGTAACATTTAAAAATGTTACCTTTCCAATCTAAATAAGAAACAATTTCAGTTTTGACCAAGGACATGTAAATGTTGTTTTCTAAAGTCACATATAAAAAAGATTTACTTTCACCTTTTAATAAAAATTATCTTTTTAATGGCCCAATGGGTCAATTTGATGTCCCATCTTTAGCAGTATAAGGTCTCAGGGAGTCAGAACATATTAGCTGTATCACAATGAAATTGCGGTGCCACTCTAATGCATACATTGAGATGACCACAGTCACACACATGGACCCAATTCATACCTACCTTAACAATATGTACATATGTTGTGAAAGAAAAGAATTTAAATGAGAATTTTAATAATTATTATTACAGTAATATTAAAGATGTGTAACAATTTTATTTTTAAAATTATCTTTAAAGACACCTTTGTTAACTTTTATAAAGAAAAAGTTTGTTTTAGGATAGGAGTCTTACACAATTTGTGCATTGATCCTTGCTATAACCAAATTATTTCATGATTCTTTAATCAAGATATTAAAGCATCAACAGCAAAAAGCAACCCCCAGCAGCAAGTTATACAGTATAGAAGAAGTAGTTCCATTGTGTGCCCAAAATCACACAATGTTAATTTAAGAGTGGTCAACTAACCTAATGCCAAAGGTTTTTAGGATGTGAGAAAAACCCATAAAAACATTGTGAGAAACAGCGCACACATAGTGATAAGACTGCAAAAGAAGAAAAGAGTTGTGAGGCATCTTTAGCCACTGCTGGACCAAGTTGCCATAATCTAGAACAAAATAAACACTTTAGATATATTACAATCTACTTATTTAGTTACATTTTAAATATTGTTACTTTCTTAAAATGTCATTTTAAATACAAAAATACATGTTAAACAGTAACAAAATCCTAACCTTTACATTCTTCCTGTTTCAGTGTAAAATGATGTCATGTAAATGTCTGTATTCACTTCATGATAATCGGTTATCTCTTCATGCTATGATCTAGGGTTTCACAGTGTGAAGGCGGCCGGTCTTAAATCCTTCTTCATATTCCCTTGCCAGATTTTTCATTTTTAATTGGCTGTTGCTGCCTCAGTAACTAGTTGTAAATAATAATGGATGGTATTCATATAGTTTAGAATTAAACTGAACTTACTAAAACATTATAGTTGCCCCCCAGGGATCACCATCCAGACTATTTATTACAACATACTGAATCAGTTTCTTCCACACCTTTCTCCAGCGAGAAGGCACTTAAACTGGTGAGAAGAGCTTGCAAGTCTCTCACTGCCTTTCTTGAACTGAGTGACAAACAAGTGCATGTGTGAAAATCAAAGTATCTTCCCACATCAGGAGGAGGCGAGAAGCTTGTGAACAGATTAATCTATGCACTTGTCTGGTGTGCAGAAGGTCAAAGAAACTGGTCACTTTACAACACACTATCTTCTTGAGAAACCAAAATATTTTTCAGAGAGAGCAATAAATGATGGAGAAAAATAAAGATAAGGTAGTATTTAAAATATGTATTGACAGAGTAAAGAAGGAGTAAACAGCAATATAATATAATTTTCAAAAGTAGAACATTTACACTCTAGAACTCTGTTTATTAGCAAATAAGAAAGCAGTGTCCATGATCATAAAAGTGCATGTATTAGTACTCTAAAAGAGGCAGCACCATAGGTTGTTTTCAAAATCCCCTGGGAAATGCATTAGGAATCAATTATTGCAGAGTAAGTATAACACAATTAGTAAGAAAATAAAACAATGTGAGAAATTAAAAGTTAATTTGAGTCACTAAACATTATTTGTTTAAATTAATTTAAATATACACTGTGTCATGTGTGGCAGTATAGTACAAATCTAATATAGACCAAGTTAAAGGGTGACTTAGGAAGGATGTGAACATGACACCATGACTTAACTGGTGAGAAGGTGGCATCTGCACTGGCCACAAGTGGAGGGTGCAGTGGACCAAGCCCTCAGCTGGCAGCAATAGAGAGATCTTAGGAAGAATTTCAAGTTGGTCACACAGGGATGAGCTACAGACATCAATGCAGCATTGGTCCAAAAAATGCAGCATTGGTCCAAGAAAACAGAGGAAGATTGTGGTTGTGAAGGTCACAAGAGTGGAATAAGAATGCTACCTAGTAAAAGCAGTGTTACAGGGCTACTTAGGGAGCCAGGATGTGGTGGGGAACCACCATAAGCATAGGGGTTAGCTGGGAAGACATTTGGGAAAACCTACAAAACCCTGCCATGCCCTGTGACATCTGTCTGTGGTTTGTAAGTGAAAACAACAGCCCACTCTGTAACAGAGAAAGCAAGATGCTAGGTGTGGTTACGGAGGAAGGGCAGAGTCTGGGGGTCAACACCCCATTAAGGGGAGCTTCAGGGAGTGGCAGGAAGATGTCCTCATTGAGTCACTGTTCCCCCCATCAGGATGTTGTACTGGACAAAGGGGCAAAACATCAGCAAATGTCTCTCTCTATCCGAGTGGCTCTTAGCTCACTTTAGGCAGGGGGCAGGGGTCAACATGGGCTCTCTCACCAGTGTTTGACTACACATTTCCATATTTAGCAAGCTGTAATGCACTGTGTGTTCCCTTTCATGGCCAGCATTAAGGTTTTCAGCAATATGTGCTACAGTAGTTCTTCTGTGGGATCGGAACAGATGGGGTAGCCTTTGTTCCCATGAACATCATGCGCATAGGAGCCTTAAACGCCCATGACCCTGTTGCTGGTTCACCTGTTGTCCTTCCTTGGACCACTTTTGAAAGGAATTACCAGGAACATACCAAGAACAATGCCACAGAACATGCCATTTTGAAGATGCTCTGACCCAACGTGCATTTCCCAAAAGCTTTGTAATGCTAAGTACTTCATTATCTTGTTCTTAGGATTGTTCAATAATTTGTGAGTATTTCTTGAAACCCTTTGTAACTGAAGTAATAATTAGTCTCATTCATAAATTAACAAGTGAACCGATCTACTCATTATTTTTAGTGGTGTTCCTTATTTGGACTTTTGCCAGCAGTTCTGCCATAGAGAGTCAGAGGTCACTTTAAGCTGATCACCAAAAATACACTGACACTCTTATCTGGACATTCCAATCCTTAACAGTGGCAAGTTTGAAACATCCCTTAGTACCAGCAATGACAATGCTAGCTGTCCGGAGAAGTGTGCGACTAAACTATTGATACTGTTTGAAACAGCACTGCCTAAGAAGTCAAATCACAATTCTACATGTTCTTTTTCAGACAGACATGAACCTTTAAAATCATCTCAGTAATCAATAATTAATATAGAAACACAGGCTGCACAGGGGTGAAATAATAACCATCCTTGGGCTTCAGCAAGATGAACTGGAAAGAGGAACATCCAGAAATTTTACCATCAGTCCCACTGTACAGCTGGTGATAGCTCTCTGTTTCTACCTCACAGGTGGATTCTTGCAGACTGTTAGTGATTTACATGGCCTCAGCATTTTTTTTTAAATCTGTGCATTCAGTGAACAGATTACTATTGTGCCATGTACATAACAAACCCTGAGGTTGTGGGATCAGATCACGCTACTGACACTGTGTGACCATGAGCAAGCCACTTCACCCGCCTATGCTCCAACTGGAAAAACAAAAGAAATGTAACCATTTGCATCTGAAATGTTGTTAGTTGCCTTGGATAAAGGTGGCAGCCAAATAAGTAAATAATAATCAATGCCTTGCATGGTGCTAAAATTGTTTTTTTATGCCATTGCAGGCATACTTAGCATTTTAGGTGCAGTTGATGAAACACTCATCCCTATTCACACTCCCAGTCCCTTGAATCCCATCTACAACCGTCAAAAAAAGTTCTCAGAGTTAAATGTCTGCAGGTGATATGCAACCAACCATCAGGGACTTTTTGCAGACATCGTGGCCAAGTGGCCTGGGAGTACACATGAAGCTTCCTGTATATCTGGTCCAATTCTGGAGTGTGTCAGATGGTAAGTGATGGTGTGTTTGCTTGTGGTAGTTTACTAGGAGACAGTGGGTGTCCTCTTTGTGAATACCTGCTATTTAGAAGTCAATATGAAGTATGAATTGTTTAACCCCTTCAATATATCCCTCTTCAGTACTTATTAACATGTAATTGTGTACAGTGGAAAAAAACTATTTTGGAAGAAATGCTTTTATTTAGTTTGTAGATGCTAGGACTCAAGTGACAAAAGTACATATAAAATGTACAAACTAACAAACAACTCATAATAAATGAAGTTCAATTGGAAAATATAACAGAAGAGTTAACACAGAGTCACATCTGTAGCGTGAAAAATATTTACCCTTTATTGAAATAATCCTTGTTATATTAGATGAAGTAATTATTAAAAATATGTAATTAAAAACAGTACAGTAAATTAGTACATCATTAATTCATTAAGTAATTCATGCTTTTTTTGATTGGTTACTATCTATCACACTAAAAAAGGGAACTCCTGACTTGTTTGTCTACCTGCAGCAAATTTCAATATAAATATTATTTGTTTAATTTACTTGGAATATTGAGTGAACAATATCCATCCACCCCTCCATCCATTCATTTCCTGAACTTCATCATTCCAATTTAAATTTTGGTATTTAATTTTCTACTATTTTACTGTCACTTCTTCAGAAACATTCCCATATTTTCAAAAGCTTCTTTCTCAGGTTTGTTTATAAACTTTAGTTGTTTACAATAATGATGGCATATTTAGTCATTCATAACATTGGTAATATATAACACAATATGAAAAACTGAACTATATTAATCAACATATTCTCAGTTTGTTTAATAAGCACAGCAAAGATGGGGTCAATTACAGTATATATAGTTGTATTAGTGAATAAAACTGTACAGGATACTACCTAAACATTATATGTTTAAATACTGGGCAAATGGTGTAAACATATTTTGATACTTCTTTTATTTATTGCACCATGAAAGGTTTGCAAGTACAGTACTTTGTGAAAAACAAAAATAATAATAATAATAACAATAATAATAATACATTTTGTCTAGTAGGCACTTTTCTTAAGCACTCAAGGTCAACTTACAAAGAATTAAACAACAGTAATTAAAATGAACAATAAAATCAAATAGCAATAAGGTTACAAAAGTAGTAACAAACATATAAGATAGCTCACTGTAACAGTGGTAAAATCATAGTTGGTATGCCAGTTTAAAAAGATATGTTTTGAGAGCAGTTGTAAATTGTATTATGGGGTCCTGCTGATAAATGTGAGAAGGAAGAGAATTCCAGAGTCGAGGGGCTCCTATAGAAAAAAAGTTTAATGTGCAGTACAGAGAGTAGAGCTGCAGATAAGGATCTCAAGGAGTGAGAAGGAGTGTAAGTCTGAAGGAGATCAATGAGGTGAGGAGGAGCAAGATTATAGTGAGCTTTAAAAGTTAAGAGTAACAGTATTTTGAATTGCATTCAATAGTAGATAGGAAGCCAGTGAAGTTAAGAGAAAATAGGTGTGATATGTTCAGTGGACTAAGAACATGTGGTTATCCTAGCAGCAGAATTTTGTATAAGTTGTAGGCACTGGGTAAGTTTTTAAGGGATGCCAGAATGGCATTGCTGCAATCTATACATGAATTGACTGAGGCATTAACCAATATTTCAGTATTATGTTGCGTAAGAGCAGGACAGAGTCTAGAAATATTCCAGAGATGGAAGAAGGCAGTCCAAGAAACATTATTTATGTGGGAGGAAAAAGATAGGGTACTATCTAGAATGATATCCAGGCTCTAAGCATGGGAAGAGATGTTTGTGATAATGTTGTTAATTAAAATGGAAGAAATGAGCCTTAGCAAGTGCAGATTTAGAGTTAATGAGGAGCACCTCAGTTTTATTGCTATTTAATAGGAGAAAATTCTGAGATATCCATGTCTTTATGTCTTTATGTATACTGCAATACTCAGAATAAATATATAATTATGTTTCAAGTTCTAATTCTTGGCTTATATTTGAAACAGAGCACATTTTTCCTCCTTTCATTTTTTGTAAAATTTGTTCTCTGATCTCCTTTGTTCTGACACCATAGATAATGGGGTTAAAACAACTGGGTAACATTAAATAGAGTACACTCACTAAAATGTGAGTATCGGTTGAAACTGAATTTCTTATCCGATATGCAAGGAATGAGCACAAAGCTAAAAGATAACCCATCAGGATAACAATTAAATGTGTGCTACATGTATGAATTGCTTTTTGTCTTCCTTTTCCAGAAGCTGTTCTGAGGACTGCATGGAAGATTTTAAAATATGAAAAGAAAATAAATATTAAGTCCACACCTGCTACAAAAATGATAGCTGCTAATCCCATGATGTTGTTTTTTAAAGTATTATCACAAGCTAAACTCACCAATGACATGTGATCACAGTAGCAATGCTCAATCACATTTGACGTACAGAATGTCAAATAACCTGCTGGAATTGTAAAGATAATAATGAAAATGCTATTTCTTATTAGCGCTGCTATAGACATCTTTAGTAAAGTAGAATTATTTATATAATCATTGTAGCGCAATGGACTGCATATTGCAACATAGCGATCTAAAGCCATTACTAAAAGTACAGTTGACTGAAATGAGCTTGTCAAGTGAACAAAAAACATCTGAACAAGACAGCCAATTAGAGAAATTTCATTCCAATCAAATAAAAATGCCAGCAACATTTTTGGAGCAAAAGTCATGGGTATGGATAAATCTACAGCTGCTATTGTGCATATTAATATATACATAGGAGACTGCAGGGTATGTCCTGTGCGAATTGTGTGTATGATTACAGAATTTGAAGATATAGACAATATAAATAAAAGACAAAAAGGAATGAAAAGCAATTGCCTTTTTTCCAAGAATCCCGGAAATCCAATTAAAATAAAGTTACTATAAGAAAAATTGTGTTTTTGAAGATCTTGCATCATTTTTCTACCTGTATTTTCTATGTAAAAATTAAATGTAAGATTATTAAATGATTTTATAATAGCCAATAATTACCTATTTACCTATTTATATTTACTTTGAAAATATTAACTCTTTTGTACATTAAAATGGAGACACATAACATTGTATGCCACTCTAACATTAGTTAAGAATTTTTACATATTCAAATTTAAAGTCACAGAATAAAAATGTTTTGTAATATATGAATATGTAAACTTTCTTAGCAAAATAAGGCACAATTTGAATTTTTACAGATGAAATTGTTGTTTCCCAAAGCACACATATAAAGAGTTACTTTAATCTTTTAATAAAAAATGTTTACCTTTTTAGTCTGATTTATTTTAAAGTTAAATATTTCCATGACCTGTCTTTGGCAGTATAGAGTCTCAGGAAGTCAGAATGTCACAGCTGTATCAAAATGAAACAGGGGTGCCAGTTTAATGCATACACTGAGATGAACATCCACCGTCATACACATGGAGCCAATTCATACTTAACATAACAATATGTGCATCTGTTGTGAAAGGAAAGATGTTGTGAAAGAGGATTTCAATCATTATCCTTTCAATAATATTAAAGATTCATAACAATTTCATATTGAAAATTAGTTACAAACACACCTCTGCCATCTTTCACCATGAAAAGTTTTGTTTTCGGATGGGGGTCTTACACAATTAGTGCATTGATGATTTGGATAAGCAAATATTTCATAATACTGTAATCAAGATATTATGAACCTTCTCTTTCATGACACAGTTGCTTGGTGCTTGAATAAATCCTAGTTGCAACTAATGTAGCAGAAGTAGTCCAATTTTGCACCATGTTAGTTGAAGAGTTATCAATTTACCTAAACTGAATGTTTTTAGGATGTGACAAAAAACGCATAAAAACATGGGAAGAAACATACAGTGCACAACTAGTGATAAGACTGCGAATAAAACCTAGTCATTATAAGACAACTCTAACCACTGCTTTAAGGCACCAAGATGTTGTAAACTTGAATAAATAAAAACATAAGATCTATTCACATCTACATGTTTTAATTACATTTTTAAATGTTTCTACTTTTTTAAAAATTGATTTTTAAAAACAACTATATATGTATAAATGAAATAGTAGCAAAATCCAACCTTTTCATTGTTTATGCTTTTAATATAAAATGATGTCTTGTAAGTGCCTGTACTCACTTAATGATAATCGATTATCTCTCTGGATTAACAGTCTGAAGCTGCCCAGTCTTAAATCCTTCCTCATATTCCCTTGTCAGTTTTTTTTTAATTGGTTGTTAAATGCCTTAGTAATACTTGCATGTAACCTTTTACACTACTTTATAAATTGAAAATAATGGCAGATATTATTCATATGTTTACTTGATTTTGTGACATGTTTTAACATAATGGCTATCTCATTATTTTCTGATTAATATAAATTTACTAAAACATTTATCTACAGGTAATCGACATCAACAATGAACGGATAATTACAACACATTGACTTGGTTTCACACATTTCACAAGTAAGAAGGAATTTAAACTGGTGTGAAGAGCTTGTCATACACAAGGTCATGCATGAAAATCTGTGTATCTTCTCACCTCCTTAGGAGAGGGTGAGAAGCTTGTGAACAGTTGAATATATACATTTCTTATCTTACTGCCAGGAAGGAAGATGGTTGCTTTACTACAAGATGTGTTCTTGAGTCACTTAAACATTCTTCTGAGAGAACAAACTGTGGAAGGGACTTAACAAGGAGGCAGTATTTAAAATATCTATTTACAGGGTAAATGAGAAGAAAGAGTGAAAGAATATAATTTTAATAAGCATTAATTAAAGCATTTAAACATTTACACTCCAGCACTCTGTTAATTGGCAAATAAGATTATGTGTTAGAGGTTGTCTTGTAAAATGCATTAGTTATTAAGTGAGCCACTCAATTGCCATTGTATGAAGTGCCAAGCCTTTCATTGCACCATAGTATATAACATAGCCTACAAGCAGTCAAAAAAAGGTTTTCATCAATCTGTGGGTTTCAAAATATGATTTCTTATACTAAGGGTGCAGGCATTGGATTAAAATGCCCACTAACAAGCCTCAAAATTATTTGTGGAAATGCACTTTCCTAAATGTGAAAATCAACATGACAGTAAGCTTATTATTTAGGAACATTGTGGCCAAGTTGCCAGAAGCTACACAAGATACAGCAAAATATGAAAATTGCCATACTAACTGTCTGGCACAAGAAGGTGAGTTTCACATTGCATGAGTTTAGGAGACAGTGGGTATTTCCTATCTGTCCATTTCTACTTGTTGATGCCTGTGAAACACCCATAATCCTTGGCAGGAGAGAGAAAAAGAGAGAGAGAGAGAGAAAATATACAATGTGCACAAAACAGGCAAAACATTGAGATTACCATTGGTTTGTTAAATGGCATCTTTAAGAATACTGCCCTACAGTTTATTCCCAACAACTGTGTGAGAGCACTGCTATAGTCTGTCCATTCATCCATTTTTAGATGAGTCCAGATATAATGTTGGAAGCACCTATTACAATACCTCATGTCTGTCTGACGTCAGCATACAGTGCACAAAGCACCTATTGTGATAGCCCTTGTCTGCGTGTCTATCCATTTGTCTGTTTGTATGTAATAACTCTGCACCCAGTGGACTAATTTTGTTGAAATGTGGCTCACTTATACTGTCAGGAAATTAGTCAAGACAGTTCAATTTTCATTGAGATATCACAAACAGATAATGTTATACAAAGTTTTGAAATTTCAAATTCTTCCATTAAAAAGCTTTAGTGAATCTACAAATCAGATCTTAAATCAGAGAAATGTTCTGTGTGACTTGAACTATATTACTTTACTGTTTCAATTTTACCTTGACAGTGGTTAAAGCAAATTGTATATTTTCCTCATTTCACCTCTGATATTCATTACTGACGGCAAACAGATCCCCAGCACAAGTTAAAGAAGCACCAGCAGACTGCATGCATGGGTAGAAAGTTACTTGCTGTCATCAGCTGCTTGCATGGGCCAGTGTAACATGGCAATCCCCTGTCTTCAAGTCAAACTGTGGAAACCTCTGCATCAACAAGTTCTTTCTGCTTTATGGAGTCTTCCCAGCAGCTTGACTGAAAGCAGAAGAGAACCAGTGCATCAGCATTTCACATCTTCTGATGGTTTTAGTTGTATGATCCTCATAGTTGTGAAAGTATAAAATGCAAGCAAAGGAAACAAAAAAAGTACACACTGCATCCCTGTTGTTAGTCATTAGCACTAAAACATAAGTGACATGATAGTTATAATTTAATACTAACCCTTACCTATTCTGTTTCTCTTCTCGGTACTCAAATGTGGCACTTTGTGCCACAGCCCACCTGCCAAGTTGTTTTGCCTGCCTAAGGTAAAGTCATCCCTGATGGAGGATCACAGGAATCATTGGGTAGAGGGGTCCTTTCATCAGATTGGCTGGCCCAGTGCTGTTTCAGCTGTGGAATGGTCAAATAGGGGAGGTAGCTTGATGGCTGAGGTCTCCAGGACTCTAAACAAATCCAAATCGTATTTCGTGATATCATCTACTGTTAATTTCTACTCCATACTTGTAAAATTTTTATTTTTATACTGTATTGAGGATTTGTTCTGTTCTGTGTATTGTATTGTATTGTCCCCCTTCTTTTTGACACCCACTGCACGCCCAACATACCTGGAAAGGGGTCTCTCTTTGAACTGCCTTTCCCAAGGTTTCTTGCATTTTTTCCCTACAAGGGTTTTTTTGGGAATTTTTCCTTGTCTTCTTAGAGAGTCAAGGCTGGGGGGCTGTCAAGAGGCAGAGCCTGTTAAAACCCATTGCGGCACTTCTTGTGTGATCTTGGGCTATACAAAAATAAATTGTATTGTATTGTATTGTATATGAATTACATACCCAGTGACTTGTAGGCCATTATGCACTAAGTAAATAAACACTTTATTAACGTGATACTAAACCACCCTCACAGCTCCATTATCTGCAGTTTATAATGATAAACAATGTAGCAGACAGTGTAATTTGCTATGGTGACCGGAAGTTCCGGTCACAGCAACAGTCTCGATTTCAGGTTATGCATCCTGATAAATAACTGAAAGATATAAAAAATATCCTGATTTTAATAGCCTGCCAACCTAATGTTATTCAGTGCCACAAACATTGCTCCACTTAAACAAACATCGTCACAATATATTTAGAACAAAGTGCATGAAACTCCAAAGGGGAAAACTACTATGGCTAGACAAGCTCAACCAAATATGGAATTAATTACAAACTTCTTAGTAGTGAGAAGTCGAGCAAAATGACACCTGTATATTATCACTGTATATTAATATGGGGTATTTGTGTGAGAGCGAGTGACCCCTGTGATAGACTTGAGTTCTGTCCTGGCCTGTTTTCAGCCTTTTGTCCAGTGGTTGGGGTAGCCTCACAATCGTGAAATGGACTGAGAAGGTTCTATAACACATACCTACTGGATTTAGTCTATTAGTCTATCGTACCTAAATGTTATGTCAATCATACATTTGCTAACTTGTTTTTTTTCCCAAATGCAACTCACTAGCTGGTATTACTAGATGCAGTTGTTTTTCAGTCTATTTATGTCATTATTATTTCATTATTTAATCTTAATTGTTTCACATTGTGTCCCTTCTTAAAGGGAATTTATTTTGTGCATGGTTTCATTTCACCTCCTGTATGTAAAGTCCCGTTGTGTCACTGATCTTCGCACAAGCCTTAGAGAAACAAATAAAATAACATGGTGAGAGAGACTAGTGAGAAGAGTACATGGGAACCTATCAGTAGTTGCATTTACATGTACACACATAACCAAGATGCAATAAATAACCTAGTTAGGGAAGAAATCTGGTTTCTTGAAAATTCACAATTACACAGGTAAGAAATCTCCTCCTTCCTTGGAGGGATCTCAAATTCCTTCACACCAGTCTTACCAGACCATCTCTTTATGGACATGGCTCTGCGTACAAAGACACAGACACACTGGAACATAAAAAGGCCTTCCACATAGTGTTACCACAACGTTGATTAGTTAATAGGTAAGCTCTCAGAATATTTTGTACAGATAATTTTTAAAGATTGTCAAGGTTTCTTCTTCAATTTCATGTCTTGGTAGCTTGTTTCAGATTCCCACAGCTCTTTGAGTAAAGATGTGTTTCCTGTCTTTAGTTTTAATTGCTGTTCAACTTACTTTCTAATTTTTATTCTGTACCCATCACTGGAACTAAGATGCCTAGCACAAACCCTGAAAAAAAATCCACACCATTATCCTTCCTCCACCAATCTTTACATCATGCAATCCTGAAGGTGGTGTTCTCCTGGCCTACGCCAAACTCAGATTCATCCATCAGACTACCAGATTGCGAAGCGTGATTCCACTGTTCCTATGTCACATGGTGTCACATTTTATGTCTCTAGCCATTTCTTGGCATTGTGCACAGTGATCATAGGCTTATGTGCAGCTGGAAATCCACTTCATGAAGCTCCCTACAGACAATTCTTGTGCTATTGTTGCTTCTAGGGGCAGTTCGGAGCTTGTTGTGAGTGATAGGTGATTCTTATGCAATATTTACTTCAGCTCTCAGCAGCCCAGCTCTGTGAATTTGCTTGGTCTACCATTTTGTTGCTGAGTTGTTGTTACACCTAGAAACTTTCAGAGTAATAGCACTTAAAGTTGAGCAGGGCATATCTAACAAAGTACAAATTTCACATACTGAACTATGGCAATGAAGACATCCTATGATAGTGCCATGTTTAAAGTCACTGAGCTCTTCTGTATGACCATTTCTACTTGTGAGGGACATTTGTATGATACTGGGCTGATTGTACGGCAGCCTGCCTAATTATTTGGTCAGAAAGAACAGCATCTACACCAGAGAGTAGGTTAAACCCCTTTTCAGGATTGCATCAAGAACTTTAATAGATGTCCATACATATGTGTGTATGTGTGTACAGTATGTGTGTGTGCGCAATAGCCCTGCAGGGTGTGTCTTGCCCAATCTGAACATGAAGCAGGGAATTTTGCACAGCTGCTCCACAAAGGCTCCAGCTGAATTTAAATAGTTATGTTCTAATCCTCAAGTATTTTAGAGAGTTCAATTAGTTTGGCTACTGGACAGATGTATGTGTTGCCTTTAATGTCAACTTCTGCAGCTCTTATTCTGCCATCATCACTTGGTAAGACTGATGACCCGTCTGACGGGCCACAGAGCTGTAGGTAATTACAAGTCCATTATTAGGACTACCTGTCCAGCCTTTAAGATCCAGCTTAGAGTTCTGTTACTTCTGTCAGAGCTGGAGATTTGGCAAATAAAAGTGAAGGAACTGACTCCAAAAGTGATCAGCAATGACCTGGCATTGGGGTCCCAGAAGTTAACTAGGTTCATACACAGTTTGGTTGGTGGGAGATGCATCCTGCCATCCCATCATAATCAAGTTAGGCATGATAGGGTCCAGGTCTGCTATGCCCAATGATACATACCCTAGCCACTTCAAGTTGAGAATGCATTCAACCTCAATTAGAACAGTCATCAGATCTTTCTCTGATACAACATGGTCCTTGAGAATGACTTGTAAGAAAGACTTATCAGATCTTCTAGTGTTTCTGGTGTTCCCCCCACTCTGCCAAAGTATTGGGCATGAGGTGAATTGAAGCTGAAAGAAAGTTTTTGGTTAGCTAGTTGGGTTTTCAGATCTGGTTCTGGTGCAGAAAAGGCCTCCTAGAGCTCCCAGTCACCTCCTCAAAAACCAGTTCCCTGATCTCATAGGAATTCCTAAGGGTTTCTTCTTCTTAACACAAAGCTTCTGACCGCAAGTAAAAAAGCATCTGTATCCATACTGCATAGCAGGTCCAGAGGTACAAATCTAGTAAAGCATTTGAACATTATATCCCACCTTTTTCTTGTCTTCTGACAATTTTGATTGTATAAGGGCCAAAATAATCAATCCCTCTTGACCATAATGGAGAATGATGAATTTATAGTCAAGCTGAGGGAAGATCAGTAGGGCCCACGATTTACAGCGGCCCGCGGAATTGAATGCCACGCCACGGAATTTAGGGTTTTGCATCGGTAAAATGCCACGCCGCGGAATTAACCTAACTGCTGTGGAAAATACCAAATCTGAATGAAATCTCACCATTTGAGACATATTGATATTAGTATGATTAGTTTTGATTACTTCTTTAAGTTCTTTCTTTAGCCTATTGCATCATCTCAATATCTCGTTCATTGCTACTGAAATTGAACAAGGTGGAGCTACAGTCCAGTTAAAGAAGCTGTCAGTGTTGCTACAAAGTACTGATAAACTTAACGAGCTGAGAGCTGAACTTGAATTTGTGTCTGTTCACTTCCAGCCAATTATGAACACTCTGACTTCTTTTGAGGCACAGTCATTCATGGCTGTCGATGTCTACAACAAAGTGTCTGACTTACTGTCTTGCCTAAAATCGTCCGGATTTCCAATTGCAACCAGCAGCTGTGAAGATGCAAAGCACAATGCTGATGCTAAACTTTAAGAATATTTTGTGGGAACCAAACAGCCAGCAATAGACCTATTCAGATCTGTGAGAATATTTGATCCACAACAGCTACCACTCTTATCGAAGAATTTTGCTGATCATGCACACTCAGTGCCAACAATGATGGCTGCAGCAGATGAACGGCAAGCTTATCTGGACATAGCATCTCGTGAAGTAATTCCAGCTGATATCACTGCTTTTTGGCGTGCCTTAGAGGACAGACTGCCTCGCTTAGCAGCTCTTGCTAAAGTTTACATTGCGTTGCCGATGTCTTCTGTTGATGTGTAACGTTCGTTCTCAAAATATGGATCGTTGTTGTCACCACTGCGATATTCTCTGTCACAATAAAACCTACGAGCTTACAGTGACGTGTTCTTCAACAATAAATAAACAATAACTTTAGAAACATTATTCGATAGTTTGTTGAGAATAATATTATGCCTACATACGTTTCAGCATAATTTGCCTAAAGCAAATCTGTGGATTAAAATGTGCAGATGTGAACGCTTTGATATACCTATTTGATTAGTATTATGAATTATGATTGATTATTATTAAGGATTAAGAATAAGAAAATTTGCATTTATTTTGCTTGGGTTACGAATTAGTCTTATGGACTTCTGGTAATGCATTTGCCGCGCCGCGGTACACCGCAGAATTTAAAAAAACATGCCGCGGAATTTACAATTTCTTGCCTCGGTAAATCGTGAGCCCTAAAGATCAGCCATTTTAGGTACAACCGGTTATCTGCGCCAGTTCCTACACTCCACACAACTTCTCTGGTATTTCTTTACTGCCTAATGACCTCTGAGCATCCAGTAGGTTCTTCTTAGTTCTGCAAATATTCTTTTGGGACCAGCATGCAAAAGATGATTATCATAGTCTTGAATCATTAGCATTGCCACTTGGTGTTCTGGCGCTAGTAATATAGGATGAAGGGCATGTTCAGATAGTGCAGTCTGCCACCTACTCTTCTGCAGACATGGGTAGAGCAGCTGCCCTGTATAGAGCCTGATACAGTATGTGGCCATAATGAGATCATCCCACGATTTGCAATTACTCCAGTCAAGTATGGGAGTCCTGCTAACTGATGCATTACCACAGAAGCTCCCCTGATTCCTAAATAGCTTTAGACTGGTCTAGGAATGCTGTGCCATGATTCCATCTGCTAGTTTGAGACAATCTCAAGAGGGTTTTGCCACAGGTAATGACATCAGCAGGATTACTGTCTGAATCAAAATAAGTTCTCCAGTTCTCCAGATCCTGTATGTGCGCCCACAAACACTTTAGTCCAGCACTGTGGTTGAATCAGACCACACGGTTATCTGTGTAATTTTCAGTGTGTGTTCCTGTTGCAGCATCCTTGCCAAGTGAGCTCCAGTGCTGGACTAAGCTGGAGACAGGGCATAGATAACTAATCTGATTTCTCTCGTGTGTAATTAATTACAAATTGATAAACAAATCCCCTCAAGCACACACAAGAATTACAAAAAAAGAAGAAAAAAACTTTTGATTTGACTAATGATAAGAGAGCAGTCAAGATGGGTCCATGTGTTTGACACTACTGATGGTGGATGTTCATCACAGTGAATGCAATAGGCTGGCGGCACTTCACCCTCTGATATAGCTGGGATGTTATGAATCACTTAGATGCACCACGACGTAGAACATTTCTAAAAAGAAAGAAATACTATACCATTTTCCAAGCCTTCTTAATCCTGAGCAGGGTCACAGAGGTTTGGAGCCTATCCTAACAAGCAGAGAAAACAAGCCAGGATCAATTCCTGGACAGGATGCCAGTCCATCACAGGGTGAACACACTCCACTTAAACATTCACACTCTAGGGCCAATCTATTGATGCCAGTCCACCTAAAATGCATGTTTTTGGGAAGAAACCACACACTAGAGGAAACACACAAAGACACTGAGGAAACATGCAAACCCCACACAGGGAGGAACTAGGACACTAACTCTGGCCACTGTGGTGTGAGAAACAATGAGAAGAAGAAAAGAAATTGTATTTGTGGTTTTGAAAAACAACATTTATATTCCTCTGTATGAATTGTAACTGTACATTCTTAATTTGAGAAAGAGAAACAAAAACATCTTTACTTATATTGAAATGTGACATTAAACCTAAATATTTTAAAAGCATTCCTAAGATAATGTTACATTGTTGCCTGTTAAGAGTGCAAAGTCATTTGTTAATATTGTCAAATTAATCTAATTATCTAAGAATCTACTGTATATTAAAAAGCCAAATGCTTATGTTGCTACAGTGAAATTGACCTTCAATTTCTGAGCTACCACTTATTATAAATTTCAATAATAATAATAATCATACATTTCATTTTTAGGGGCGGCACAGTGGCGCAGTGGTAGCGCTGCTGTCTCGCAGACCCGGGTTCACTTCCTGGGTCCTCCCTGCGTGGAGTTTGCATGTTCTCCCCATGTCTGTGTGAGTTTCCTCTGGGTACCCCAGTTTCCTCCCACAGTCCAAAGACATGTAGGTTAGGTGCATTGGCGATTCTAAATTGTGCTTGGTGTGTGTGTATGTGTCCTGCGGTGGGCTGGCGCCCTGCCTGGGGTTTGTTTCCTGCCTTGCACCCGGTGTTGGCTGGGATTGACTCCAGCAGACCCCTGTGACCCTGTAGTTAGGGTATAGCATGATGGATGGATGGATTTCATTTTTAGGTAACCCTGGACATTCATGGAAAGTATTGGTAGAATAATGATGCAAGATCTTCAAACACACAACTTTTCTTATACTAATTTTATTTTAATCGTATTTCCAGGATTCTTGAAAGAAGACAGCTTCTTTTCATCCCCTTTTGTCTTTTATTTATACTGGCTGTAGGTTCAAATTCTTTAATCATACACACAATTCTTACAGGATGTACCCTAAAGCCTCCTATGTATTTGTTAATATGCACTAAAGAGGCTGCTGATTTATCTATAACATTGACCTTTGTTCCAAAAATGTTGTTGGGAATTTTATTTGACTGGAATGAAATTTCTCTTATTGGCTGTCTTGGTCAGATGTTTTTTGTTCACTTCACTAACTCATTTCAGTCAACTGTACTTTTGGTCACGGCTGTTGATTGCTATGTTGCAAGATACAATTGCGCTGCAATGATTATATTAATAATTCTTCTTTAATAAAAATGTTCATAGCAGTCTAAATGAGAAATGGTATTTTTATTATTCTGCATGTCAAATGTGATTGAGCATTGCTACTGTGATCACATGTCATTAGTAAATTTGGCTTGTGAGAATACTGTAAAAAATAATATCATGGGCTTGGCAGCTATCATTTTTGTAGTAGTTGTGAACTTAATATTTGTTTTCCTTTTTCATTGTAAAATTTTTCATGCAGTCCTCAGAACAGCTTCTGGAAAAGCAAGGCAGAAAGCTGTTCACACCTGTAGTACACATTTAATTGTTATCCTTATGGGTTACCTTCTTGCTTTCTGTTCATTTCGTGCATATCGGGTAAGAAATTCTCTTTCAACTGATACTCACAATTTAGTTAATGGGCTCTATTTAATGTTACCCAGCTGTTTCAACCCAATTATCTACTGGGTCAGAACAAAGGAGATTAGAGCATTCATTCTTTAAAAAATGAACAGGGGAAAAATGTCTTCTGTTTCAATTGCAGCCAAAGAAGTACTAACTGAAAAAAAAATGTTGCTTTTAAGCAATAAAACATTGTTCATAGAGTACTCCAGTTGCAAACAGTTTATGATGTAATAAATCAAAGAAGTTTTAAAACATGTTCATACCATTAGCTCATTTTTATAGTGGTATCATGTATGGCATTTATTTTTATCGTTTTGTGCACTGCGTCATTGGTGCTTTTCCTCTAAAATAACATTTGACTTTTCCTCACTAATAGAGCCTAATATAATTGACCAAATTAAACATATACATGTGTAGTTTTTGTGTAGTGTAGATCTACATGTGTAGTTCACAAAAAAATCCATATGTAAAGATCAGCTGCTAATTTATCGATTTCAGTGTAATAACAAGTAGCCAGTTAGTGGAAAACATACACTCTAGATGATTAAAAGAATTAATAATTTACTTATTTACTTTAATAATTGCTATTGTTTCATTTTTAAAATAATTAATGTACCATAGCAATAATTATTTCAGTAAAGGATAATTATTTTAACTGTCTTTCATCATGTTCGTCATTTGTACTTCATATTGTGTGTCCTATTCATTAGTTTATAAATGTTATACTCTTGTATCTAAATAAAGGCATCACTTCCAAAAATTACTGTATCTAATTGCACAATGCACAATTATTAATGATGAGTGGGGCTGTTAAACAGGGCATACCACATGTTGACTAATAAATGTATTTTACAATTTAAACTATTAACTTATAAATTCATGTTTTGAATGAATTACAATAAATACACACGCTTTTTTGTTGCATTTGCTTACTTTGACTGGTTTATAAATTTATCATATTTAGATGTTTTTCAAACAAAGCATTCCTACAGTATTAGTGTGTTTGTGTGATGTGATGACACACAAGTGATGACACACAGCTGTACTTATCAATAGCACCTGATGACCCCGATTCTATTGATTCACTAGCCAAATGTCTGACTAGTATCTCAGAATGGATGAATAGTAATTTTCTCAATTTAAATAAAGAGAAAACTGAAATTTTAGTGATCAGCAATAATGGATACAATGAGGCTATTAGAAATAAACTGGATACATTAGGATTAAAAGTCAAGACGGAGGTAAAAAGCTTAGGGGTGATTGTTGACTGTAATCTGAATTTTAAATCACATATTAATCAGATCATTAGGACAGCATTTTTTCACTTAAGAAACATAAGTAAAGTTAGACCTCTTATATCACTGAAAGATGCTGAGAAATTAGTTCACGCGTTTGTTTTTAGTCGACTAGATTACTGTAATGCACTCCTCTCTGGACTACCCAAAAAAGATATAAATCGTTTGCAACTAGTGCAGAATGCAGCTGCTAGAATCCTAACTAGGAAAAGAAAATCAGAACACATCACACCAGTCTTAGCGTCACTACACTGGTTACCTGTGTCATTCAGAATTGACTTTAAAATTCTGCTTATGGTTTATAAAGCCTTAAATAATCTCGCCCCATCTTATATATCGGAATGTCTGACACCTTATATTCCAAATCGTAACCTCAGATCCTCAAATGAGTGTCTCCTTAGAATTCCAAGAACAAAACTTAAAAGAAGTGGTGAGGCGGCCTTCTGCTGTTATGCACCTAAAATCTGGAATAGCCTGCCAATAGGAATTCGCCAGGCTGATACAGTAGAGCACTTTAAAGCACTGCTGAAAACACATTACTTTAACATGGCCTTTTATAACTTCATTTTAATCGTAATTTAACTTAATCCTGATACTCTGTATGTTCAATTCATCATAACAACTATTCATGGTGGCTCTAAAATCGGTACTGACCCCTACTCTCTTTTCTGTTTCTTTTTCCGGTTTCTTTGTGGTGGTGGCCTGCGCCACCTCCACCTACTCAAAGCTTCATGATGCTCCAACAATGATGGACGGATTAAAAGGAAGAAGTCTACGTGACCATCATCATCATCAAGCCCTTCCGTGAGAATCCTAAATCCAAAGAGGACTGTTTCATTTATGTTAGGTAGAATGCCCAGAGGGGACTGGGCGGTATCATGGTCTGGAATCCCTACAGATTTTATTTTTCTCCAGCCGTCTGGAGTTTTTGTTTTTCTGTCCCCTGGCCATTGAACCTTACTCTTATTCGATGTTAATGTTGATTTATTTTGTTTTATAATTATGTCTTTCATTTTTCTATTCTTTAATATGTAAAGCACTTTGAGCTACTGTTTGTATGAAAATGTGCTATATAAATAAATGTTGTTGTTGTTGTTTGTTAGTAAGTTTGTCACCCTCTGTTCCCACTGCTACCCCTTCCTCTTTTCTATAATAAGCCATTATTTATAAATGTTGCTGCTCAATTTTTAAAACATGAACTTTACTGTGAGGGATACATCGGGATCAAGCCAATATTTCCATGAAAGATAGCCATTCTCACAATTAAGCCCTTATTCCATCCATCCATTTTCTAACCCGCTGAATCCGAATAGGGTCACGGGGGTCTGCTGGAGCCAATCCCAGCCAACACAGGGCACAAGGCAGGAACCAATCCTGGGCAGGGTGCCAACCCACCGCAGTAAGCCATTATTATAATATGTAATCTCACTAGAAATTATAGAGCACTTTACTAAAATCCTTCACAATGCTGTACTACGCTCGGGACACAGCATAGATAACTGTTTCATAGTTCTGAATTGAAAAGGTGACTTTTAAGATTTTTTTATGGGTGGCGAATAAACCAAATACCCAAATACCAAATATGGGAAATACATTAAAGTCAATAATGCGTTAAAAATGACCCAAAGGACATGGCAGTGTTTTACATGTGTAGCAGCTGAAAAGAAAGTCATGTCATTTTTTTTTTTTGTCGTTTCTTTAGCAGAAGGGACACATTCACTCAAAAAAAGCATTGGCAAGACACTTAGGATGTTGTTTGTTCACACTGGTTGGATAACACCCATAATTCTTTTTTACTCACCTTCTTCTACCAGTGGCTTAGAATTGCAGTCAGGGGCGTAGTCAGGAAATTATTAGGGGGTTGTTTGAGTAAATTATACTACCGTTTATCATCAAACAGTTTGAACTGTTAGATATATGTTATTCGTTATCGTTATATCGTTTTATATATACAGTCAAACTCGGTTTTAACAAGCTCGGTTATAATGATTTCTCGGTTATAATGAAAAAAAATTATTTTTGAAAGATATACCAGCTATTTGTATATAAATTTGCCCTGTTATAATGAGCAAAATCTTGGTTATTACGAACAATACTTGACCACATTCTGGACATTTGCAAGCAACTAGCAGAATAAATTTCAATATGCAATAAATTTCTTACCTATTGCCTGGAACAATGTGACGACTGTTACCATACAGAATTGCTTCAGGAAATCAACATCTGATATTTTTGAAGAAGAGGATGAATTTCTGTTATCTACATGGGTTTGCCAGAACAATATTGAAATTAATAATGTAAATTATTATGACTATCAACACGTAGATGACGAATTGTTTACTAGCGGAATTCCTACTGAAAACGAAATCATAAACGCGTTGCTTCAAAAAGAAGACGACGATGAAGATGACAAGGAGGAAGACGCCGCTGGCATATTGGATTTAACAGAATGCTGTTTACCAACATTGTTTGATGCCAAAAATGCCTGCAATAGATTAATGGCATTTTTTCAAGGTACTGACGCGAAAAAGCAAGCACTGGATGCTTTAGGTGTTTTAAGAGGCAAACTGCGTGACTATAGATTACAAAGTTTAAAACAAAAAAGTATTTTGGACTTTCTTAGAAAATAGTATATCGTACTTAATGTATGTTTTCATTATGGGCTAAATGTATATTTTTTCAATAAATCACTATTACTTTAATAGACTGAGTTAGTTTTTATCAAATTCACATTTCCCAGTTATAGCGAATTCCGCTTATAACGAGCAAATAGTGTCGCTGCCGTCAAACTCACTATAACCAAGTTTGAATGTATGTATATATACAGCCACTATACCCCGGACACACACAGGCAGGCATCTATTTACAGTCCCTTCTTGCCACCAGTCCATCCGCCTCCACTCCTCCTCAGTCTTTGTCTTCCTCCTCATGACCCTGGCCATTCAATGGAGTGAGGTGGCTCCTCTTATTCAGGTCCCAGGAGTGTTCCAGGTGGCTCATTAGTATTAAAAGGAATTACTCCCTTGTGTGCTGGAGGTCCTCTATAGGGCTCTGCAGCTCCCCCTGGCGGCCCCATGGAACCCAACAGGGCTTCACCAAACTCCAGCTCCCAACATGCCCTGTGGGAATATGCGGTACCACAGCCACCCAGGTGGCCTGCCCTTTTGTGTCCCAAGGGAGGTATTGCCTCACCAATGCCCTCTCCCCTGGTCCTTCCACTTTGTTGGCATCACAGCCAGGTACTGGCTGTAGCTGCCCATCACTATATATATAAGTGGTTCAAACCGATAGTTAACAACTGCTATAAAGATATGTAAATACAAAATCAGATACTTATTGTTTCTTAAACAAATGCAGAAGAAATAACAATCACATGCTATAAAACAACAGTGTATATTTCTAAATAAAAGCTTCCTGTTTGCATGTTGCAACCTTTCTAAACAGGGAGAACAATCATAAGTGGGATTAGACAACAAAAAGAATAAAGTAAATGGGTACATATCACAGCCTAAATGTACTCATTTTTAGACACACAAATGCCACATAGACAGGCTGATAGAAATTTGTAAGTTGTATATATTTTAAATTTATATAATCTGTTATTTTTCCACAATCCCTAAATAATAATGAGTAAATCAATCCCAGGGTGTATTGAAAATCCCCCTACTCCTTCAGAAGTGCATGCTGTGTATATTTCTGTAATATACACCATATGACCAAACGTTTGTGGACATCTGACCATGACACCTATATGAGCTTATTGGACATCCCATTCCAAAACCAAGTGCATTAGAATGGAGTTTGTTCTCCTTTTGCAATTATAACAGCCCGACTCTTCTGAGAAGACTTTCCACAAGATTTCAGAGTGTGTCTGTAGGAATGTGTGTCTATTTAGCTAAAGAGTATTTGTGAGGTCAGCTAATAAATATAGATGAGAAAACCTGGCTCACAGTCTGCATTGCAGTTCATCCCAATAGTGTTCAACAGGGTTAAACTCAGGAATCTGTTCAGACCACTTAAGTTCCTTCACATCAAACTTTTCAAACCATGTCTTTATGGACCTGGATTTGTACACAGGGGCACAGTCATGCTGGAACACAGTAAGGTCTTCCCATAACGGTTGTCACAAAGATAGTAGCATACAATTGACTAAAATGTCTTTGTATGCTGTAATATCAATAATACCCATCTCTGGAACCAAGGGCCCTAGCCCAAATTCTGAAAAATATCCCTCCTCCATCAAACTTTAAAGCATGCACTGTGCATTCCGGAAGGTAGCATTCTCCTGGCATTCACCAAGCCTAGATTCTTCCATCAGACTACCAGGCAGTGACGCATGATTCATCACTCCAGAGGACATGTTTCCTCTGCTGCACAGTGCAATGTTGGCAAGTTTTACACCACTCTAGACAATACTTGGCATTGCACATAGTGATCTTAGGCTTAGTGTGAAGTCATGGAAACCTATTTCATGAAGCTTCTGACACTCAGTTCTTGTGCTGATGTTGCCCCATTGGGCATTCTGGGTCTCTGTTATGAATTAGGCAACATAGGATAGGTGAATGTTACTCACTTATGTAATTCAGCACTCGTTGTCCGAGCTTTGTGAGTTTGAGTGGTCCATCACTTCGAGGCTCTGCTATTTTTGCAAATAGACATTTCCATTTCACAAAATATCACTTCCAAATTACTAAGAAATGTTACATACTGACTCGAATGTCAATTTGCCATGCTATTGCTTGCTAGTTATGGCTTTGTTGACATAAAACTATGATTGGCATAGGCTCACCTCATGGCTTGTGCTTCTAGTTCCATTGGAAACCTGTAGATTCAAGTCCAGTTCTTTAGAACTGAAATACAGTAGGTATTTTCAACATCAAGCTCTTTTATATTGATAATGGATAATTGTTTTGAGGTAGAAACAGAGTTTTGCCACAACACATTAAATCAAAGAATATACCCTCTTAAATGTGAAGGCTGTCCAACATCTAACAAACCCTCCTGAGAGAAGGAGAGTGTGAGGTTTAGCTACTACAGGCACAAATGGACTTTATTTTGAGATCTAGTTCTTGTAACAAAGATTTCATTTTCTTGCATATATAAAAATATAATCATTTAAGATCTTGCAAATATGTATTTCTCACACTGTAAGGAAAATATAGAAAGCTTAAAAATCAATGCTAACCTGAAAGAGGCTTATAGAGGTGGGATCCCATTGCAACGAAATTCATGGGACCATAAAAATATTTTGTTATAATGGAAATTTCATTATAATGAATATGGTAAAATACGTATACTGTTGTGATTGGGGTTGCTGGCGATTTGCTATCTCTAATGGCAGCAGTGCAAAGACAGCTCCATAGATGCTCTGCTGTGCCTGGTAAATAGTGAACCAAGGGCAAATTAATTGGTTGTCCTCTGCAGGATCAGGCTTACCACATAATGTACTTGTCCTACGGACTTAGACCTGATCTTCCTTGCACTTTATTGGTCTGTCACAGTGGAAATTCCAAGCCTAAGGAGCTAAAAGCAGGATGATTGTCTGTGTTGCGGCTCCTATCTTGTGTGCTTGAGTGCTGAAGTATCAGCTTCTATTTTGAATGAAGTTTTGAGACTATACCTGCCAGTAATAAAGTGCCTGTACTCACCTTCCTATCTCTCATGCAACTCTGTGACATAAGCTTGACAATACCTGTATAAGAAACAGCTCTTCTTAAACTGCAAAAAATATTGTATTTGAAAATGAGACTTTTTTTTATAGAAATACAGTATGAATGTATGAATACAGAATGAAAATGTGGACCACTGACTGGGCTATACGTGTATGATGTCGCACCTGCACTCAGCTTCGCTGAGACTGCCTGAGACTGGAAATTTCACAACAGACTTTCACTTTCTTTTTGTGTAAGAAGAAAGAAACAGCAGAGTTCTTGACACTCACCGATAGTGTAGGCGGGGCATTAAGTATTTTTTGCATCACAATACTATCTTCGTTGGCCATTTTTGCTCAAAAAAAGTTTGTTATACTGAAATTTAAACGAAATCATAAACATGATGTTGCATGAATGTTTGTCTGGGCCAACAAAAAGTATTTGTTATTCTGTTATGTTACTTCAGTATTTGCTATAATGGGATCTGATGTGTATTTGCTTTGGAAACTGATTTCTTTAGCTATATATTTGAATTGAGGTTTGAGCTTTGATTCAATAAACTTAATTTAGTAAAACTAAATTAACTAATAATTCCAAAAGCTAAACTTAAAAGAAGTGGTGAGGCGGCCTTCTGCTGTTATGCACCCAAAATCTGGAATAGCCTGCCAATAGGAATTCGCCAGGCAAATACAGTAGAGCACTTTAAAACACTGCTGAAAACACATTACTTTAACATGGCCTTTTTATAACTTCACTTTAACTTAATACTGATACTCTGTATGTTCAATTCTTCATAATAATTATTCACAGTGGCTCCAAAATCCATACTGACCCCTACTCTCTCTTCTGTTTCTTTTTCCGGTTTCTTTGTGGTGGCGGCCTGCGCCACCACCACCTACTTAAAGCATCATGATGCACCAACATTGATGGACTGAAAGCCAGAAGTCTACGTGACCATCATCATCAGGTCCTTCCATGAAAACCCTAAATACAAAGAGGACTGTTTGACTTATGTTAGGTAGATTGCCCAGAGGGACTGGGCGGTCTCTTGGTCTGGAACCCCTACAGATTTTATTTTTTCTCCAGCCTTTGGAATTTTTTTGTTTTTCTGTCCACCCTGGCCATCGGACCTTACTCTTATTCTATGTTAATTAATGTTGACTTATGTTTATCTTTTATTGTGTCTTCTATTTTTCTATTCATTTTGTAAAGCACTTTGAGCTACATTTTTTTGTGTGAATATGTGCTATATAAATAAATGTTGATTGATTGATTGAACTGTGTTGTGTCCCTGTTTATTGTATCAGATTAATTAATTGAAAGTGAAGCTATTTAATAATTTGAACATAACTTGAACCTACTGTATTATGTACAGTAGATCTGAGATAATGAAATGATTTTGCAATTACACAACTACACTCTTAAAAATAAAGGTGCCAGAGTGGTTCCTCAGAGTGATGACATGGGGGAACCATTTTGGGTTCCCGAAAAACCCATCTACATGATGATTCCAGAAAGAATCTTTATATATTTAGATCTATAATGATCTCCACAAAGTAAATAATCATGAAGATATGATAACAGATTTATGAAATACCAATTTTAAATATTTGATTTTAAAAGTTGTCTTGCTTCATACAGTAACACAGGCCAAGTCCAGGTTTTTAAATCTGTTAGTGTCCTGCTAGGTAACCTACCATGCATTAAAGATTTCAGTTTATTTTCTACATGTTAGAAAATTATTCAAAGTGCAAAGAGCCAAATGCAGAGAACCCTTCCTAGAATGAAATGGTGCTTTATAATGCAATGGTTCTACGAGGAATCAGACAACCTAATAAGGAACAATTATTTTTAAAAGTTTACAGAATGTTAGATTAACTCAAGTTTCATTACTGTCATTATGAATATAACAGACATCTTCAAGGTTTACCACCCACACTCCAAGGTCCTTAATAGCTTATGGAGTGAAACCTAGTCTTCTCATGTCACTTGAAACTACCTTGAACCTTCATCAACCTCCCTCTGGGCATCATTCTATTCACCATCTTTATGGAGCATCGCTTCACCAAGTCATCCTTTAACTTTTGCTCAATATGCCTGAACTACCTTAGCCTGTCTCACCTGCACACCAAGGCTTCCTAGGAAGTCTTCAGTGCTTATCTTCCTCTTACTCCATGGCAGCACTCCATACATCTCTTTTGTTTACAGCTTTACATTATGTTCTCTTTTCATTGTCCAATATTCTCTCTCATACAGCATTCTATCCTCAACACAACTTTATATAAAAAAGAAAAAAATGCTTATTCTAGTCATATGTAACTATTTAACATAGCTGGATCAAATCATTTTAACATTTTGTTATTAGTGTAGAATATTAGAATATTACAATAAGAGACGTACACATATAAGAAGACATTGAAAATGTACTGACGTAAAAACCCTCTTCAAATGCAAATTGTCTACCAAATATTGCTATGTTTAACTTCTCCAGCTTTTTTCATATACTGTATGTTTGCACCATTCCTTCCATTGAGTTCATACCTTGTACAAATCGGGAAATGGGAACATTGAAGAGTGTATGTCAAGTTCCAGAGAGTGAATGTTATAAATTAGTAAATTTACTTTAATTCTAAAATAATGAGAAAGCCATTTTGCAGGACAATGGTGACAAAACAGAAGAAAATATATGTATAATGTTAACTTTTGTTTACAATCTGTAAAGTGCTAAGGCAGCAATGACCAATTATTAAAAAAAGAAAAGAAAAAAAAAAAGAAAATGCCAAGGGAACATAAAGAAGGATATAAGACTCACTGCCTTTACCTTGCTGATCCACACTAGATTATAACATGAAGAGAAATCAAATTATCACAAAGTGAGTACAGGCATTTACAGGACAATATTTTTCATTCAAACAAGAAAAATGCACTGGTCATAGTTCTTTTATTACTTATACGATATTTTATAACTAATAATATTTAACATGTTATTAAAATATAAACATACAAGTCCATTTTAATGGAGCTTAAGGTTTAGATTGAGACAACTTATTGCAGTGGTGGTTAAAGATGACTGGGCCTTGGCTTAATACCCATTCTGATCACTAATCTCTGCAGTTTCTCCTATGTTTCTGTGTGGTTTTTCTATTACAACTGTAACAGATTTGCAGATTAGGTTAAGTCTTAACATTAACACTGACACATTGTGTGTGTGTTCACATAACTAATCTTGCTTCTCTTGTATTTCATATATGGCTGGGGTTTACTCTAAACCCTCACATTTGTGCCATAAAAAGAAGGCTCATGACATAAACTCATGGATACTTTAGTATCTTGATTATATTTTCAATAAATGTCTTGGTTATTCCAAGAAACATTTGGTATTTATAAAGGTGACGAAAAAGTCATTTTAGTGTATGTATATATAAATTAAGAAAACCATCTTGAAATAAACATTTTCAGTATGAAAGATATCAAAGGATTCATTGTAAGTATTCTTTAAAATGATATTGTAACTTTTCTTTATTATAGTAAAATAATAATGATTAAACATCCTTATTTATTTTTTTTCATTGCACAGTCGGTACATATCAATTGGGTTCATATATATAATATGTATGAATGTGGATGTTTATCTGTGTGTGCAATAGACTGTCACGCCATCTTTTGATACAGCTGGGGTGTTCTGCCTCCCTGTAAAGGCAAGGTCAGAAAACTGACAAAAGAATGGAAATGCTTATTATTTAAAACTGCTGAATTAATTAAACATTTAGCTAAAGATTAAAGTAAAACAAGATATATCACCACCTTTTTAATTTTAGAATGAAAAACAAAAACCTATTAAAAAAACTTCTTTATTCGGTTTAAAGTGAAATGTGACATTAAATCTACATGTGTTCAAAGCAATTCTAAGCTAATGGTACATTTTCATTCATGAGAGTTCCCTATATTGCTTGTTTAGTGTGCAAAATAATAATACTAATATTATTATACTTATTAAAAGAAGTCTAAGAAACCTTTATTATGGGTTATAAAGTCTTTTGAAACTACTGCTTAATTAAGCTTTATATTCTGAAGTATCACTTACAGTAAATTTCAATAACAATAATATTCATTTTATTTTTAGGTAACTCTGGACATTTAAGGAAAATATAGATAGAATAGTGATGCAAGATATTCAAAAACACAACTTTTCTTACAATATTTTTATTTTCAGTGGATTTCCAGGATTTTTTGAAAAAAGACAGCTTCTTTTTGTTCCTTTTTCTCTTTTATTTATACTGGCAGTAGGTGCAAATTCTGTAATCATTCACACGATCAGAACCGAAAATACCCTGCAGTCACCTATGTATATCTTAATATGTACACTAGCAGTCGTAGATTTAGTTATACCAATGACTTTTGCTCCGAAAATGCTGTTGGGTTTTTTATTTGATTGGAATGAAATTTCTCTTGTTGGCTGTCTTGTTCAGATGTTTTTTGTTCACTTGACAAACTCATTTCAGTCAACTGTACTTCTGGTAATGGCTTTGGATCGCTATGTTGCAATATGTAATCCACTGCGTTATAATGATTATATTAATAACTCTACTTTGATAAAGATGTTTGTAGCAGTTGTAATAAGAAATAGCATTTTCATTATCATCTTTACTGTTGCTGCAGGTTATTTAACATTCTGTATGTCAAATGTGATTGAGAATTGCTACTGTGATCACATGTCTTTAGTAAGTTTGGCTTGTGAGAACACATTAAAGAACAGCATCATGGGCTTAGTAGCTATATTTTTTATTACAATTGTGGACTTACTATTTATTTGCTTTTCCTATTTTAAAATTTTTCATGCAGTCCTCAAAGCAGTCTCTGGAAAAGCAAGAGAAAAAGCCATTCACACATGTAGTACACATTTAATTGTTATCATTGTCGGTTATCTTCTAACTTTGTGCTCATACATTGCATATCGAGTAAAAAATTCTGTTTCAACAGATGCTCACATTCTAATAAATGTACTTTACTTAATATTACCCTGCTGCTTCAACCCAATTATCTATGGTGTCAGAACAAAGGAAATTAGAAGATTTATTGTATGGAACATAAAAGGAGGAAAACTATCTTCTGTTTCACTTACAGCCCAAGAAATAGCAACTGAAAAATAATTATAAACTGCTTTGTAATACAGAAATATATTTTTTCTTAAAGTACTGTACTTACAAACACCTTATGGAATAATAAATCAGAGAACATGTGTTTACATTTGGTCACTTTTTAAAGAGTCTATATCTAAGTGTCCTGTATGGTATTATACAATTTTCTTGCTGTAATTTCTGTTGTGCTTTTGTTTTTATCTTGTAAAATTTGTGTGTTTTCCTCACATACAGAACCTATCACAACTTACCCCATATTTTTCTGAACAATTTAAACTGACCAGAAATAAGTTTAGAAATGCAATTCTGTTTTCCAATAGTTTAAACATACAAGGTCAACAAAGAGAACTGAAATAGATTATATTGGTAATGTGGGAGTGTTTATGACAAGGTAATGTGGGAGAAAATTATGAGTACAGACACCCCCACTGGAATGCCCCAATTTAAGCAATAAAACACAGGCAGGAGAAAACGTTATTCTTTACCTAAATCTCCAAAGAGGAAAAAAGCATCATATCAGTGTTTTTGCAAAGTAAAAAATGTCCTCTGTACTATATTTATACAGTCCATTGATTAGGTCACTATTCTTTAAAAGGAATTCATTACAAATTTCAGAAAACTTTAACATGATTGGTTACACCCAGTTGCTAACAGGACATGGCAGATGTTGATACCTTAGATGACCACAACTGGATTGGTAGTCCTGTTTGTTTAAGATGTACGTGACTTTTTCAATGTTTACATTTCATTTTTATTTTTATTTTAGAATATGTGTGAACTTTGCCACATGCATCTGGTTTTCCAATGAAAAGCAAAGAACAATAACCTATATATATATAATATATATATATATATATATATATATATATATATATATATATATTATGATCCAACTTTGATACAAAAACAGGAAACTTAGTACTATAAAAATGGTTATGCCATAAATATAACATTTCACCTAAGGGGTTATATAAATAACAAGAAATACATTTATCATAATGAATAATAAAATAACACCATCAGCTTTTAAGCATAATCTCAGAAGGATATGAGACTCAGACACATGCCTGGTGCACACGTAGAGCAGGGTTCAAATTTAACTCTTACAGTACTGAAACTGAAAGTGAGACAAGTGAATTCAGAAAATGGTATGAGAGAATAACTTGGAGGTCACTATAGTTAAGTATTTTGGGTTGCAATGCACAGTGTTTTTCTGATGTCAAGAAGAGACTGCTGAAATAGTCAAGAAAATAAGCAGAATATTCCAGGAGGATGGTTCAAGAAACTGGCTGATGTAATGTTGCTTCATGCATCCAGAATGACTTGATAGTTGGCACATATACAGTTTTCATTAGAGTAAGAGCTGCATTCAAGGGATATTAAAGAACAAGGACATAACGGAGAAAGACTTTTATTTTAGGCTGGTTGTGCTAAAACACCTCATTTCTTTTAACCAATCAATGTATGCTATGTAAGCATTAATTCAGCACTATTATCCATCCATCAGCTGAATCCGAACACAGGGTCACAGGGGTCTGCTGGAGCCAATCCCAGCCAACACAGGGCACAAGGCAGGAACCAATCCCGGGCAGGGTGCCAACCCACCGCAGGACACACACAAACACACCCACACACCCACCAAGCACACACTAGGGCCAATTTAGAACCGCCAATCCACCTAACCTGCATGCCTTTGGACTGTGGGAGGAAACTGGAGCGCCCGGAGGAAACCCACGCAGACACGGGGAGAACTTGCAAACTCCACGCAGGGAGGACCCGGGAAGTGAACCCGCGTCTCAGCACTATTATTCAAATTCAATTGTATTTATATATAACCCCTTACTTTTTTTGGTCATTCTGACCATTTTGTAACAGACTGCTGTGATGGATGCTCCCTCTTCAGCATGGCGCTGCAAAAATAAATAAATGACCTAGATGAACAAGCTTTCTATTATCCAATTATTGTTTTGGTAGAGGTTAAGTTTCTTTCTTTAATTAATATGTTGATTTCTACCACAATGGATAGACTGATATTTTTCCATTGTTGTTCCAAGCAAATTAAATAACTGATATTAATGCTTAAAAATTAAAAATATTTCAATCTTGGAGGCACATTAGATGAACATCTGATGATTTATTAAATTTGGTGTGCTGGCTAGCAAGGGCAGCTTGAAAATACCTTGGACAGGGGTGCAGTTTTTGTGGGGACCAACTGAAACAACATATCTATATCTATTATTTAGTGCCTTTCACATCTATCTATCTACTTTATGGTGTTTTTCATATCTATCAATCTGCTCATTCCACATACTCTCATGGTCCTCATCTTAATGTCAATACCCATCTTGTTCTGTTTTGTACCAGACCCAGGGAATAAATCCAGGCTAAAATGTATTATACCTTTTCCACCATGCTTCCCAATTTAATACCAGCTTTCCCATTTCTACTGTACTCCAAAACTTCAGTCTGTGACATCCACAGTCCCCTTATTCTTCCCATAACTTGCCCTATTGATGTGGAAAGAAACAGGTGGACCAGCCACCCAAATTATATGCTACCCGTCTCTCTGAATTGCCCAGTCTTGGGCCAGCTTTAACCAGTTTCCCATTCCCCATTCCCCCACACCATACTGTCTGTAACCCCAACTTTGTAATCTTCCAATAATTTATACTTCCATCTGTCCTATAACACATCCAAGTCCAATCTGAAGTCCAATCTGAACCTTATTCTGCCTCTGCTAATAGAGTGCCCAGTCCTTGGCTATTTTCACTGTATTCCATAAATCCACAACATACAATCAGTAGGCCACTGATTTTTCTCAGGTCTTGCACCTCAGTTTATCATTCCCACCCTACTGACAGTCTGCCCAATCCTATCCAAGTTCACCAGGCTTACCTCATCTGGGCACAAATTCACATTCTATAATCCACAGACCCCCACATATTGAAGCATAACTCGCCCCCCATCCTGTTTTGTACTATACCCACAGGACAAGTCCAACCTAAATTTTATTGTCTTTACGATTAAGATACATATACTGTATTTCATTGAACATAAATAATTGCTCTCCTTTCCTTCAGATCTAAAATTTTCTCTATTATTTTCTGATTAAACTGAGTAATTTTACTAAGCCTGCAAAAAAGAAGTTAGCCTCATGCTATTGTTTAGATCAGGGGTTCTCAAAGTTGGTCCTGGGGGCCCACTGTGGCTTCAGGTTTTTACTTCAATCAGATTCATAATCAGTGACAACTGATAACACTGATCTCAATTAATTAGCTGGTATTTTTTCACTTACATTATGGAAGCACAGCAGCATAAATTTTACATTTATAAGACATTTACAAATACTTTTGCTTTTGCTATAGATTTAAATTCTTAATTGTCTTTTGTTCATTTCATTATATTTTGCCCTTTCTCTGTGCAGTTTTCCCCTTTTGTTGTACCTTATTAATGACAATTAAAAACAAGCAGAGCAAACACCCAGCCAAGCAAAAATGAATCATGAAAGGCTGCAACTACTTTATTGTTAAACACACTAATTAGAAAACAATGGATTCATTAAACAATTAGAACACCTGGAAAAATAGAATGAACATCAAGATGAAAGTATTGTTAAAAATACAAGAAAATACATTATTCCCATATAACTGCTTAGTACATTTTTTTTTTACCAAACCTAGCTTTCTAATTTCTATATTGTTCCCAAAACACAGAATATGAGCAATAACAGTTCACTTAATTAGCCCAGGAGTCCAATTAATTACAGAAGCTGATTGAAACAAAAACCTGCAGCCACAGTGGCTCCCCAGGACCGATGTTGAGAACCCCTAGTCTAGATCAGTGTTTCCCAAACATTTCTCTTTTGTGACCAAAAACAACCCAAGGCACACCACTATCTTATCCACCACAAACACATTATATCTGATACTTGTGCTCAACTGTCTGAAGGCGTGGGACTTCTGGAGAAGCCAGTAAAAAACAGGTCCGAAATCAGTGTTTGCAGACAAGGCACTTAGTGTGTGCTTTGCTGACTTCTCTTAGCTGCTTCATCCCTTTGCCTGCCCCCTCTGCCTCAGAGGAAACTTGTATGGCCACTATCCACTGGTCCTGGGAGAATCGCTGGCAATCACACATCCAGGCACATAGACTCTAGCAGCCTAGAGACATATCTGAAGTGCTGGGTCTGCAACAAAGTGATCACAGTACTGCTTTCATGCTAACTTCTCCATGCAGGCCTGTCCTCCTCAGACAGGTCTTGACCACCCGAAGAGATTGTCCCTCTCAGGTTCAGACCCAGGTGTGCTATATTATTATTTCCACAGCACACCTGGGTAGCTCTCACAAATGCACCACAGTGCCGAAGCATAATGGTTAGATAACTGCAGCTACTTTCATGCCACATGCATTTTTCAAAAAGATGTTTTAGGTCTCATTCCCTGTCGTTGTCCACAATGCTTTAGTAGGGTACCGGCACTTTGAAACAGCAAACAGGGAAAGCAAAAAGGCATTATTTACACCACATCCAATTAGCCATCTCCATTTGCTATGACAAGAGCAGGAAAACTCAACATGTAAACTCGCTTGTGTTTGATACTTGCTTGCTGCTGAATTGGACCAGGTAGGTCCAAGCTCCTTTATCTTCATTTTTCTTCAAGTGAATGATTTATGAAGAAATGTTTCATTAAAGAAATAACAAATTTTCTTTGATTTCTGAAGTTAAACGTGAAGTTGTGGTTGCTCATCTGTAATTACATTAATGGTGGAAGCACTGAACTGTGAACCATTGACATGAACTTGAAATAGTGTGTCGACAATTGTCCAATCAACATTAGATTTAAAAAAAACTAAAACAATTCTAATTTGCTGCCAATAAATGTGGGAGCGTCCACCACGCAGAGAGCTGCATCCCCAGAAAAATCTGAAAGCAACCAAATAAAAGGCAGCTTCAGGTCACTTTCTTGCCAAAAGATAAATACATACTGTACACTCTCATTTGGACAGCACCCTTCACTTAGGAAATATAGGTATTCACAAAGAACAAATAAGTCAGAATCAGTTTTAATGGACGTTGAGATGTTCTGATACCAGACACATTGTGCAAATAAACAAATTTATTTCATGATTATTTCAGTATTATCTAATTAATTTAAGTAGAGTTTTTAAAATATTTGGAGCTCCCCACATTACAGGCTGCCACTGAAAGAAGAGCAAAAATAAGCATTTTTTAAAGATAAAAGGAATATGTGATGTACACATTTCATAAGAGAGTTGTATTGTTTAAAATTTTAATTATTCATCTAGTGAGCAAAATATTTATTTAAATAAAAGGTAAATATTTTGCTTGCTTAAGATGTGGCCCCGTGTTAGCACATTGATCACATTCACTGTTAGTTTGTGACAAACTAACTAATATGGTCCTTCAAAAATGTTTAATTCCATTATATTGTATTGGTTAATTAGTACCAAACAGGGATTTATACCAAAAGATAGTTTTATATGTACACTTAACAGGCTTTGATACTCCAAGAAGTGGTGGGCAGGGTCCAAACAGAGTGAACAAGCCAAAGTTGATGTGGTTCACAACACTCATTGTCCAGAGTCATCAGAATGGAGAAGAAGGATCTGATTGTCACTGAGATTACTAGGATGGAGCAAGATAATAGCTGGGTAAGGGCGCTGGCACTGGGACAGCAGGGGTGTTGGACAATATTGGGAGGAATCATGTTATAACTTAGGCAGATGTTTAGAAATTATTTCATATATCAGTGTCCTGATCAAGGCAGCATATGACATTCTATCCTGCCCCAAATTCTCCATAAATGGTTTGGCACAGAGTGGGCCTGAGATCTTTGGAAAACACCAACACTTCAAACACTTCATCCTTATCAAGAGTTCAGGATGCCGGAAGAGTTGGTGGAGTGGTGAAGGCAAGATGCAAACCATGAGATCCTGGAAGGGAACCCCCAAAAATATCAGTTCCTTAGGCAGGGGGAGTCTGTGGACACCACCATCAGGAAACTAGAACCCAGGCTCCTGACACCAGAAGTAGAGTGGAAAATGGAGGATGAGGATGAAATTTTGTAACACAAGAATACACCTAGATATGGTGCTCTGGGCTGAAGCCAAGAAATCTGCATTGCTGGTTGAACTTACAGTGCCATATGAGGAAAGGCTAGGCAGCAGAAGAGAGAAAAGTACATATACCTGGTTGTGGAATGCAAAGTGGGTGGATGGAGCCAAATCTTTGACCTTTGTAAGTGGGGACCAGAAGATTCATTGGCGACAAAAAATGTGACTGCTTTGGGACCTTGGGTTATGAGGGGACAGCCTATAAAAAGCAAGCAAGCTTCTAGCTGCAGTTGAGATGAACAGTGACCCCCAGAAGCAAAAAAAGGGGACGCACAGGTGGAGGTGCAGCAGACCTAGTATCTCACAGGTAGAGAATCAACTTGTAAATACTGAATAGATGTGCTATATAATTATGAAGAGTATAGAAGTAGTTTGTAGAATAATCTAAGCAGTTAAAAAAAAAAAAACATATGAATGCTTACTTTGTTCTCTTAATAGAATCAGTGTTTTTTGAAAAAGAAATGTAACACTTTGAAACACAGTTATAAAATGAGTATCCACATTGATGAAGTGTTCAAATGAACAAAGAAGATCACCAGGAGATCTATCCAGGGAGAACAAAAACATACCCAATGTCTTGCTGACATGTTTCCAGACTAAATTTGTCTTTTCTTCTGACAAACAAAATAAAATTGTTGACAATCAAAACATATGACATAAACAATAATTTGCTTTACATAACATCATTGTTTAAATTATCATCCAAAAAAAGGAAAGATAACAGTTAAGTATTTAACATTATGGTTTTATCATTGAGGTACAGTCTATGTGCTGAGTGTTTCTTAATTACTTTTGATATTAAGTAGTCTCACTGAGCCAGACATATAATACAGTATATACGTCAGGAAATAGCCATGAGTGAGTCTTGCTTAAAACTGTGTGGGAACAATTACACATTTCTAAACCAAACCAAAGTCTCATGAAGGAGGTGCTCATCGTACAGCAGTGGTTCTTAACCTGTGGGGCGGGCCCCCTAGGGGAGCGAAGATGTGAAAAAAGAAAACAAGAATCAAAAATATATAAAACATCTGTTGAAACCAAAACAAATTAACTTAAACTACATTCTGATACTAGAACAATAAATATAGAGTTAGATAAATGTCAATAAAAGTTAATTAAGTATAATAAAATATGCATCTACATTTCAAAAAAATGTTAGGGGGGGCGTGATTAAAACTGTTATGAAAACTTTAGGTCGTAAATACTTAAAGGTTGAGAAACGCTGTGGTACAGGCAGGGCTTGTGAACAAAAAGAGCAATGCTGCTCTCATTATCTTGATCCAACAGAGAGCAAGCTTCTGATTACGATAAACTGCCTATTGCTGAAAAGTATCCTAAAAAGACCCCTGTTAAACACAGGTGTGTTAGGTGTGCAGAAAGCATATTACACAATAAATATATCCTATTGGATGGGAAGAAGTCTGTCTGTACACTCATATTATGCATTGGTATTCAAAAATATCACAGACTAGTCGCAAAAGTAAATGAAACATTGTTACAGGCCCCGAGTGTGCTCTGTGTTGTTCAGTGTTGGAGTCAATGTAAGGTTGAAAGAACTGGCAGCTATGCTCATAAAAATATAAATAGTAAAATATACATTCAATGTAAATATGTCATACCTGATCAAAAGGAGTTGAAGAGGACTGCAGTTAAGAGAGCTGATAACGAAGAGCCACAGGAGATGCTGATTTCAGTACTCAACAGACCCGATCAACTAATTTGCCTAATAACACTAGTAGAAGCACGATTAGGCTGCACAGTATCCACTTTCTCACTACACACCTAATTTTAACACTACTGTCTATTTGGAAATGCATCCTGGTGGAGGTAGACTACCCCTACAACCTGAATCAGCTGAGGTACTGTCTGCTACCACTAGTGACAAGGACACTAGCAAAATGCAAAACTAGAGAAGAATCAGTCAGGAAGGATAGGACATAGCAATTTTCTGTGTCTGCCACCTGCAAAACAATTCCCTTTTTAGGTGATTGTCTTGCTGTTGCCATTCCAGTGCATCATTTGTCACTTTTTGTTTTCACTGATGCACAGTCTCTTATACTTCCTAAGCGGGGAGTGTGGACACTGAAGTCGAAAAACGAGAGACAAAAACACCAATTTAAAATAAAAAGCAATTTCTTTATTCTTGGTGGCAGAGAGCAGAAGACCCTAGTTTGTAGTTCTAGTGTGCTACAAAATGTCAGCCTTCTTCAGGAAGGAAGAGACTTCCTTTGTATACTCAAGTTCGTTGACAAGAATAAAAAAAGAAACTCGGCAGTTCATTTTGAGGTTATTACATGGATTGCTGTAGCCCCTGTCCACATCCTTAATTTGTACATGCAGAAAACACAGTGCCTTTACAGATAAAGAGTGGTCAGCTTTTTCACAGTTTTAGAAAATACACTTCTGCTAACTTGCACGCACATAAGTTCAGTTACAGCAAGTTATGTCCTAATGGTTATAAGGTGTATGCAAGTCAGCGGTTTTAGATAATGCTTACTTCCTTATACTCTTTGCACGCACATTGTTCATAAAATATCAAGGGTTAAATAAAAGTTAGTTCAGTACATGAAGAAATTACATT
The DNA here is from genome assembly GCF_016835505.1 of Polypterus senegalus. Classification (NCBI taxonomy): domain Eukaryota; kingdom Metazoa; phylum Chordata; class Cladistia; order Polypteriformes; family Polypteridae; genus Polypterus; species Polypterus senegalus. The sequence continues at coordinate 279,021,208 of NC_053155.1, forward strand.
CTTATTTAATACATAAGTGTCACTTATAGTTCCTTTAGCATCATACTTTTATTATTTTAATTAATAATGTTGTTTTCTTTCTCAGTTTCCCCCTTTGCACATAAAATGTGCACATTAAATAATTGGACCCAGTAATCGGGAGCAGTATCATCATATTCAAAAGGGGGTGTAGGTTCTGGGAGCAAAGAGTTGTAATAGGGCTCCTGGGAGTTGCGGCCATGGAGAAAACAGGCTTTTGTGAGAGAGGTATCAATGAGCCTCTGAAGGAGGCCACAAATCCAGGGAATGAGGCAGCAATCATAAAGCATTACAATTGCTAGGGAAAAAATTGCTGTTGTGAAAATAGTCTTAATCCAACCAGCCCAAGAACCGAACCATTTTTGGAAGAGTTCATGAAGAGGGTTAGCTATTCCTGAGTTTTCTGCTAATTCGATAGATAGGAGGTGATGCCAGCTAAAGCACGGGTAATGGAACTGTCTGGGTCAGTGTTGTTAGGAATAAAGGTATAGAAACTATTGCTGAACACAACACACCCAATCCTCACTTCTCAGTTCGGAGCATTTCTACTGTGTACTTCCTGACAGTAAGATACACTTGAAAGGGCAACCAGGAAAGTTATGTGCATCCTTATAAATATCACAATTGAAAAAGATTATTGGGAAGGGATACAACTAAGAAATAGGGTTTAGCAGTGGCACATGCATAACAAGAATCTGTTCTTAATGTGTAACAGCAACCTTCAACCACTTATGCCACAGATTATCCTCTGTCCCTTGACAGAGTCCCAACACAGAAAGTCCAAAAATTAGCAACAGCTTAATGATTCAGTCCACTTTTTACAGTGAGAAACATGCATTCAAGAAAGGAGTCCATTAACCTTCACGGCCTTTGGGGTGCTAAGCAACACCTGGAATGGTCCACTCCACCTGGGCTGGTGCTAGGGTTTTCACCATGTGTCTCTAATGAGAGCCCAAGTCCCAACGGTATAGAAATTTACGTTTCAAGTAATGAGGTAGTTCACCACGTTTCCCTCACTTGTTCATGCACTCTATCTGTAAGGCACTACGCAGACCTGAAAGAAAAGATGCAAGATCATTGCTGACCATGTGGAGAGTAATTTTACATAGCGGAAAGCACATTAGCATGGGGTAGCCAGTAAGAATCTCCAATGGTGAGAGTCTTATTTGGCGATGAGTCCTTTCCCGCACACCAGGTAGATCCAAAGGCAATGCATCAGGCCAAGATAGGCCTATTTGTTAAAAAATGTTTTAATTTAATGTGGAATATACATGTTTCACCATCCCCCCACTCCGTGGATGGTACTTGCAGTATTGGTGGACATCAATCTACAGCCACTGAGACAGCTCTTGTAACAGAGTATTTACTCGCAATTTCTGAGGCCAACCAGAAACGTGGGATGATTTTTTTTTTTTTTTTTTATTAACTAGCACTTTGGCCACTGACTTGACATCTGCGTGCCAGCATGGGAAAGCCTCCACCCAGCATGAGAAGACGTAGATGATTATTATTTTATAGCAATATTTATATCCATAAGACGGAGTTAGTTATAAATAAAAAAATCTATCTGCAAATGTTCAAAGGGCCCTCCGGCATTTGGTGTTACAGCCAGACTTACCTGCAAGCATTTTCCTACATTAAATCTTTGGTATAGTTTACACCTCTTACAGAACTGATCAGCAGAGTTGGAAAACCCCGGGATGTGACAGGATTGTTGCACCTGTGCCATCATTGCGTCTCTGGAAGCATGGGCCAGATCGTGCACAGCCTTTGCAATACCTGGAAAGGAAACTTTTGGGAGAAAATGATGTTTAGCTAATGGATGGATCCAAATTCCTTTTGGATCTTCTTCTGATCCTTCTTTCTGCCACGTCTTTAGCTCCTTTTTTGTTGCTACAGTTTGTAGAGATAAAACTGCATCCTCAGATAACTCTTGTTCCTCCTCCTGTTGTAGAGATAAAGAGGTTAGTGGTGAAGTAGGATCCTGGGCGGCTTTCTTTGCCCACATGTCCACTTGTGCATTTCCCTCACTCACTGGATTCGTCTTCCCCTTGTGAGCTTGACACTTCACTACCGCAAGCGCACCAGTCAAATGAGATGTTCTTGCCTGTACTAAGATACAGCATGTGACATCTTACCAGTTAATAGACTCATTAGAACAACATCTGAGCATGCTAATATTGCCTTTATTGTTGCAGCAGCTGCTTTCATTGTAGCGGTCACTGGATCCAGTTTTTTCGAAAAATAAGCTACTGGCCTCTGTTTTTCTCCATGGAGTTGTGTTAATATTGCATTCACATATCCCCCCTTTTCTTCCACGAACAGAGTGAATGGACGAGAATAGTCAGGGAGTCCTAAAGCAGGCACAGAAAGTTGTGCACTTTTTAAATCACATAGAGCCTTCTCAGCCTGCTCATTCCACTGAATGTGGCCAGAAAGAGGAAGGTCGACAATGTTAGGTAGATTTTGTAAGGGCTGTATTATTTCAGAAAAAATTAGGATCCATTGTCAACAATAACCAAGAATGCCTAGTATAGACATAACCTGTTGTTTTGTGACTAGTCTTGGAAGTATTTGGATGGTGGTTATGCGGTCTTTTGACAAAGCTCTGGTACCACAAGTACTTGACAGTGGTTTGAATCAGCTGTAGCTTTGTCTTGGAGACTTTGTGCCCATTTTCCGCAAGATATCTTAATAACGATTCTGTATCTTTCATGCATGCTTCCTCTGTATTGCCACAGAGCAATACGTCATTGACGTACTGTATTTATGCATTTCCCCTGTTAGGCCAAAAGCCTTCCAGGTTTAGAGCAAGCGCCTGTCTGTATACTCAAGGAGCCTCTGTATAACCTTGTGGCATAACGGTCCAGGTCCAGCAGCGATTTTGAAAAGTAAAAGCAAACCAGAATTGCGAATCAGGGTGTACAGGAATAGAAAAGAAAGCATTTGCGAGGTCAATAACTGAGAAATAACATGCAGATGGAGGGATTGTAGATAGAATAGTAGAAGGATTAGGTACAGGAGAATACTTAATTGGAATAATAGCTCCCCGTTCAACTAAATCTTTATTGTGACAATAGGGGGCGCTGTCGCTCCTCCAAACCCGCAGACAACATGTCCAGACACCAGGTAAAAGTCCCAGAAATCATTTAATTTCTTCAATAAGTGCCGCCATCGAGACAGACGTGGAGAAAGCAAACCAAATGAACAACTTCTTTAATAGGTTTGATCGCGCTAACCCACTCTCACCTCGGAGTACTGCATCCTCCAACCATCCTTCTGCTGATACCAGCATAGGTGAGACATCCCCACCCACAATTACAGCAGCCCATGTGAGCAGAGAGCTGAAAAGACTTCGTGCCAGCAAAGCAGCGGGTCCAGATGGTGTATCGCCATGACTGCTGAAGGCCTGTGCGTTGGAACTGGGGAGTCCTCTACAGCGCATCTTCAACCTGAGCTTGGAACAGGTAAGAGTCCCAAGGCTTTGGAAAACATCTTGTATCACACCTGTCCCAAAGGTATCACGTCCTAGTGAGCTGAATGACTTCCGGCCTGTTGCTCTGACGTCACATCTGATGAAGACCATGGAGCGGCTGCTGCTTCACCACCTGAGGCCACAGGTCCGCCACGCCCTCGACCCTCTGCAGTTCACATACCAGGAGAAGGTGGGAGCGGAGGATGCCATCATCTATATGCTACACCGATCCCTCTTCCACCTGGATAGAGGCAGTGGTGCTGTAAGAATTACGTTTTTGGACTTCTCTAGCGCCTTCAACACCATCCAACCTCTGCTCCTTAGAGATAAGCTGACTGAGATGGGAGTAGACTCACACCTGGTGGCATGGATTGTGGACTATCTTACAGACAGACCTCAATATGTGCGTCTTGGGAACTGCAGGTCTGACATTGTGTTCAGCAATACAGGGGCGCGCAGGGGACTGTACTTTCTCCGGTCCTGTTCAATCTATATACATCAGACTTCCAATATGACTCAGAGTCCTGCCACGTGCAAAAGTTCGCTGATGACACTGCTATTGTGGGCTGCATCAGGAGTGGGCAGGAGGAGGAGTACAGGAAGCTAATCAAAGACTTTGTTAAATGGTGCGACTCAAACCACTTACATCTTAACACCAGCAAAACCAAGGAGCTGGTGGTGGATTTTAGGAGGCCCAGGCCCCTCATGGACCCTGTGATCATCAGAGGTGACTGTGTGCAGAGGGTGCAGACCTATAAATATCTGGGAGTGCAGCTGGTTGACAAATTGGACTGGACTGCCAATACTGATGCTCTATGTAAGAAAGGTCAGAGCAGACTATACTTTCTGAGAAGGTTGGCATCCTTCAACATCTGCAGTAAGATGCTGCAGATGTTCTACCAGACGGTTGTGGCGAGTGCCCTCTTCTACGTGGTGGTGTGCTGGGGTGGAAGCATAAAGATGAAAGACGCCTCACGCCTGGACAAACTTGTTAAGAAGGCAGGCTCTATTGTAGGAGTAAAGTTGGACAGTTTAACATCTGTGGCAGAGCGATGGGCATTAAGCAAACTCCTGTCAATCATGAATAATCCACTGCATCCACTGAACAGTGTCATCTCCAGGCAGAGGAGTAGCTTCAATGACAGACTTTTGTCACTGTCTTGCTCCACTGACAGACTAAGGAGATCGTTCCTCCCCCACACTATGCGACTCTTCAATTCCACCCGGGGGAGTAAATGCTAACATTACTCAAAGTTATTGTCTGCTTTTTTATTTTTATTTATTTATTTTTATTTTTTCATTTTTATTACTATTTAATTTAATATTGTTTCTTTGTATCAGTATACTGCTGCTGGATTATGTGAATTTCCCCTTGGGATTAATAAAGTATCTATCTATCTATCTATCTATCTATCTATCTATCTATCTATCTATCTATCTATCTATCTATCTATCTATCTATCTATCTATCTAATACACAATAATAATCAACAATAACAATAATCAATCCTCCTCTCCTCCCAGCAGCTCTGTCAAACTCCCTCCCAACTCCGGCTCACTCTGCTGGGTTTCCCACAGTTCTTTAAATAGTCCGTGACCCGGAAGTGCTTCTGTCTTTCAGTCCATGTGATTCCATAGCACTCATGGGTCAGATAAAAACTTATTTTTCTTCAGCCCGGAAGTACTTCAGTTCTTCCCTCCCTATAGGGAAAACAGAAATCCCTGTCTCCCTGCATTGTAATCCGATGGCACCCACGGCGCCCAGCAGGGTTGTGAAGTTGCACTCCATCTCCCATGATGCCCTGCGGGCAGCCAGGGCTCCTCCATGCTGCTGGGAGGACTCCATCTAGTGGACTGGGGGTGATGGCCGGGATAAACTGCTGGCCATCTCTCACATTATATACAGCAGCAATTCCAAGTTCAGCCTCGGGAGAAAGAGGATATTGTGCACAGTGATGATTTTGGGAAGACCTCTAAGGGTTCACAATTTACGATCCTGCCAAAATTGCTTTTTTTTTCCCTGGGACCACAGAGTGTCAGGAATTGTGGACAGCCAAGGAAAAGAGTCTGTTTGTAGGGACTACAGAGAAGGAGAGAGTGACAAAGAGAACGAACGACTGGCAGGTCAATTTGGATTGACGCCTTAGTAACCAGGTAATCAGGGGTGACAAAAATTCCAGGTGCAACAAAATTCCAATCAGTCCTATTTTGACATGTTTCAACCCATTCCCCAATTTCTACCCAGCAAGCGGTGTTAGACTCTGTCAGGGAAATATGGGGGACTGTACCTCCTAGACAGAAATTGTTCTGTAAATCTGTGAGGTGAACTGAAGCAGCAGCTTTAGTGGGTGAGAGGAAAATACAAGGGATGTAAAGACTCTCTGGGCAAGTGGCTGAGGAGAGAAAAGATTCTAACCAAGGGATGTCAACTTCAGTGGGGAAATATTGGGCAGTAGAGTGGAGAGTGTCAGGGCCTAGTAGGTGGGGAAAAAAGCAGGAAGGGAAAGTATGGAGGGCTTTAAGAAGAAGGGTGTGTGGGGAGATGTTTAGGGTGCAGGCAGCAAAAGAAGGGCAAGGGGGGTCGGAGAGTTTAGCACAGGAACTTAGGAATGGAGCAATAGAATCCTTGTTCAGATAAGTAGATTGAAACAGACAGTTTGGTCATGAGATCTCTTCCCAATAAATTAACTGGACACAGATGATTTAACAGGAATCGATGTGTCAAAGATGAACTATCAGTGGAGATTTGAACTTGAAGAGGCTTGGATACTGATAGAGTATGAGGTTGCCCTGAAGCAGTGAGGACTTTCAAATTTGCCTTTTAAGGAAGGGACCTCCAACAGCGATAAAGTTGAGTGGGTAGCTCCTGTGTCCACAAGGAAGACAGTTTCCTTGCCATTCACTATCAAAGTCAGTAAAGGGTCTGCATCAGCATGACGGGTGAGCAAGGGAGGCTGGAAAAAATGGCTTTGGGTCCCTGTCACTGGGTTCTGACGCTTATGTGGGCAGTTGCGTTGGAAATGGCCATGCTCACCGCAGTTGTAGCAGGTGTAAGGTGTGTGAGACTGTTCTGACAATTTAGACATCTGGGTGAACAGGTTGGTGATTGTGGAGGGCTGGAGCCCACGCCCCCTTCCTCGCCCTCTCCCTCTGAAGGAGTTGCCACAGCCACGGCCTTGGAATCCTCTGCCCCTGCTCGTTCCCCCAGTGTAATAGTGAAGCCGTGCCGCTATCAGTTTAGTCTGTGTATCAGATTCTTTTTGTTTAGATTGTCTCTCAGCATGCTCAGCATGGTGTTTCACTTTCTCAAAAGTGTCACTTTCCCAGCCTATGCAAGACGTTTGGACTTTATTCTGTATGTCGCTTCTTAATCCCGAGACGAAAGGGGGAACGGCAGAGCGGTTTCGATCTTCATTCTCTTGCAGACCAGAATGATTAGCCATTAGGTCTTCTATGAATCTATGGTTTCTAGGAATTCTATGAGCCCATTCATCAACCGTCTCATCCTTCCGCTGCTTGGCAGCCGATATGAGTGACCAGTCTGCTCCTTTTTTGTAATTTCCTGCAATCGCAGGAAATCGCAATGTTCTAAAAATTGGGACTCCTGAGTATCACGATTCAAGGATTCATCCCATCTTCAGGCATTACCATCCCCTCTGGTCCCACAGTTTACTGTTGACCAGGTGATGCCTAGCTTTCGGAGCAGAACCTGTGTCCATTCTGCAGCAATTGGGTTATACATGTTGTCCAGCTGCTGAAACGATTCCACGAATTTTAAGCCGCTGACTCCCTTGGGATCTGGCAGTTCTGACATGACATCTTTAAATTCTTAGATGTCCCAATTTTGATGTACTATATCATGACCATACTGAGATTATTAGCTCTTGCATGTTGATTGGGGTTGTGACTGGGGTTGGGGACTCGTATTAAAGGGCAAGAAAACTCAGGTCTGGGATTCTGATGCTTTGAGGAAATGAAGCTGAATCCCAATTTGGAGCCTGTGTGTGATTGTGATGTTCGGCTTCTTGTATGACTAGAAATTGGGGATTTGAGTGAAGTATGTGGCTTGGGTTCAGTATAACCTTAGTCTTTTGTAATGCTAGTAACATATTTTCTTTTTCCTTTGTGTGTCTTTACTTCGTCAGAAAGCATCTCATTGTGCTTCTGCATGCCTCAAGGGTTCGGTCTTTAATTACCAGTTCCCATCTATCAAACACATCTATCCTATATGGACCTCTTTGGCAACAGCCTTGGGTGTTTCTGCATAGGATTTTCCTTACTTCTTGGATTTCTGAAATATCCCCAGTTCCCTCAATTGGCCATCTACCACCACTTTGTTTATTCCATTTTTTACACGCTTTGATAAAGTCTAACCCTGTTTTCTTTTCCACTAATTGTTTAGGCGAGCCCCACTTCAGGCCCTTGTTTGAATTTTTTTATAGCCTTCCGAAAATAATCCTTCCATCAGTGGCTTTTGGTTTCCAAACAAAATCTTGACAAGTTTATTTTTAATTTTCCCCATGACTAGTGAGTTTCCCACACTCTTTTTGCTAAACCAGCCCCAATTGTCACTTCACTCCCAGTCCCTCCTGTCCACCGGGACGATCAACCTGATTAGCCGACTGACAGTCTCACCCGAAGATGGCTGGTTACCGCTGTCCAGGCAATCGATTCCCTGAGTAACCCATTGCGTTCAGGATATAACCACACTGTTAGAGCAAAGAGTCTCGCCCTCCCGCAACAGTGCTTTTTTTTTTTTTACACTGGTTGCCTGTGTCATTCAAGATTGACTTTAAAATACTGCTTATGGTTTATAAAGCCTTAAATAATCTCGCTCCATCTTATATATCGGAATGCCTGACATGTTATATTCCAAATCGTAACCTTAGATCTTCAAATGAGTGTCTCCTTATAATTCCAAAAGCTAAACTTAAAAGAAGTGGTGAGGCGGCTTTCTGCTGTTATGCACCTAAAATCTGGAATAGCCTGCCAATAGGAATTCGCCAGGCTAATACAGTGGAGCACTTTAAAAAACTGCTGAAAACACATTACTTTAACATGCCTTTTTATAACTTCACTTTGACTTAATACTGATACTCTGTATGTTCAATTCATCATAATAACTATTCACAGTGGCTCCAAAATCTGTACTGACCCCTACTCTCTCTTCTGTTTCTTTTTCCGGTTTCTTTGTGGTGGCGGCCTGTCCATGAAAACCCTAAATACAAAGAGGACTGTTTGATTTATGTTAGGTAGATTGACCAGAGGAGACTGGGCGGTCTCTTGGTCTGGAACCCCTACAGATTTTATTTTTTTTATCCAGCATTTGGAGTTTTTTTTTTTTGCTTTTTCTGTCCACCCTGGTCATCGGACCTTACTTATTCTATGTTAATTAATGTTGACTTATGTTTATTTTTTATTGTGTCTTCTATTTTTCTATTCATTTTGCAAAGCACTTTGAGCTACATTTTTTTGTATGAAAATGTGCTATATAAATAAATGTTATTTGATTGATTTATTATTTTGCTTTTAAGCCTCAAAGAGACTTCTTCTCCGTTTCCTAGAGAATGTACTTAACTCACGTCCTTAAGATTCATAATCTTTACACTGTTTTATTTCTGAGAGGTTATCTATAGAAACCAGTCCACTCACTGTCTGGTTTCTTTTCCCCAGAAAGATTCCTTTTGTCTGTCACCAAAATGTTTCCTCCCGTCATTCTACCTAACATAAATGAAACAGTCCTCTTTGGATTTAGGATTCTCACGGAAGGGCTTGATGATGATGATGGTCACGTAGACTTCTGCCTTTTAATCCGTCCATCATTGTTGGAGCATCATGAAGCTTTGAGTAGGTGGTGGTGGCGCAGGCCACCACAAAGAAACCGGACAAAGAAACAGAAAGAGAGTAGGGGTCAGTACCGATTTTAGAGCCACCATGAATAGTTATTTTGAGGAAATTGAACATATAGAGTATCAGGATGAAGTTAAATTAAGATTAAAATAAAGTTATAAAAAGGCCATGTTAAAGTAATATGTTTTCAGCAGTGTTTTAAAGTGCTCTACTGTATCAGCCTGGCGAATTCCTATTGGCAGGCTATTCCAGATTTTAGGTGCATAGCAGCAGAAGGCCGCCTCACCACTTCTTTTAAGTTTTGTTCTTGGAATTCTAAGGAGACACTCATTTGAGGATCTGAGATTACGATTTGGAATATAAAATGTCAGACATTCCGATATATAAGATGGGGCTTAGATTATTTAAGGCTTTATAAACCATAAGCAGAATTTTAAAGTCAATCCTGAATGACACAGGTAACCAGTGTAGTGACATTAAAACTGGAGAAATGTGTTCGGATTTTCTTTTCCTAGTTAGGATTCTAGCAGCTGCATTCTGCACTAGTTGCAAACGATTTATATCTTTTTTGGGTAGTCCTGAGAGGAGTGCATTACAGTAATCTAGTCGACTGAAAACAAACGCGTGAACTAATTTCTCAGCATCTTTCAGTGATATAAGCGGTCTAACTTTACTTATGTTTCTTAAGTGAAAAAATGCTGTCCTAATGATCTGATTAATATGTGATTTAAAATTCAGATTACAGTCAACAATCACCCCTAAGCTTTTACCTCCGTCTTGACTTTTAATCCTAATGTATCCAGTTTATTTCTAATAGCCTCATTGTATCCATTATTGCTGATCACTAAGATTTCAGTTTTCTCTTTATTTAACTTGAGAAAATTACTATTCATCCATTCTGAGATACAAGTCAGACATTGTGTTAGTGAATCAATAGAATCGGGGTCATCAGGCGCTATTGATAAGTACAGCTGTGTGTCATCAGCATAGCTGTGGTAGCTCACGTTGTGCCCTGAGATAATCTGACCTAATGGAAGCATGATCTTGATCAAAATAATAGGCCTTGAAACTTAAGGTTGACTTTCTATCATCTTCCTCACCACCCTTTTTGTTGAAAGCTTACTCCGAATAACTACCATATTGCCAACTGTAGCCCTTTTGGCAAACATTCATGAGATATTTAAAGAGAAAATATATAATAAATACTAAAATTAGCATAGCAAAGATCATAGAGAATAGTTTTTTCAACCACTCTAGTAATATGCATGACCAACTGAAGACCAACTGATCGCTGTTTTCTCCATCAAAAAAAAAGGTTTCTACATGGCATGGCAGATGTGGTCAGCTAATGACGTCAGTTTCAAAGATGAGTTAGGGTTAGAGGTAGAGTACTGTGGACTGACAACTGTACTGTACAAAATCCAGCTTAACTACCAAGGAGCATATCTAAAGCCTTATGGTTCTGAAGTGTCAGTGTCCTCATGGACACCATCTTCAAAAATATTTCTTTAACAACATAAGCTGTCATGTTAGCTACTTGTAAAGCCTAAGCCAATTTGTTGATTCTTGGACCATTAGGTAATAATATGGCAGATGGAAGAATGACTTCATAACAACTTGGTGCAGCAGTGGTTAAATTGACTAATGGATGTTTTTGTACCTTGATTATATTATTATGAAAAAATGTGTGTTATCCCAAGGGACAATTTGGTATTGTTAGAGGTGAAGAAAAAGCTTGTTAGTATATATAATTTTTTTCTGCAATAATGAAATAAGAAGTCCAACCTCCCTCTGGGTGTCAGTCAGTCTACCTGAACTTCCTTAGCCTGTTTCACCAGCACACCAAGGTTTCCTCTTCATTCCTCAACATTTATCTTCTTCTCACTCCGCAGCAGCACCCCATATATCTCTGTTGTTTCCAGTTTTGCTTTATGTTCCCTTTTCATAAGAAATCGATCATCTCCTGCACAGAAAATAATTTGCAAAAGAAAAAAAAATGTACACTCTAGTCATGTAGAACCAGTTAACACAGCTGGATTAAATAATTGAATCTTTTTTTGTTAGCGTGTAATAATTTTTATTCATCACTTCATTTTTCATTGGTTAAGACATGTAAGATGGCAATTCCAACATCACAAGTCTGTTCATTGAGAATACCAGGCATGCATATATAGGCTGACATTATTAACAAAATAATGCTTAACTCTGCTTAACTTCTCTAACTTTTTCATATAATTCATATATGTTTACAACATTCCTTCCACTGAATTCATATCTTTCATAAATCAGGAAATATGAACAATTATATGTTGAGATCTGGAGAATGAATGTTATAATGAATCAATAAATTCAGTTTAATCGTAAAAATAATCAGAAAGTCATTTTGTTAGAAAAATGGGAACAAAATAGAGGAAAATATGTAAACTAAGTCAACTGTTATTTACAATCTCTGAAGTGCTCAAAAGAGTGTCAGGAAAGTGTTACTAAGGTAGCAAAAACTGACATGGGAATATAAAGAAGGATATAAGACTGGCCAGCTTCACCTTGCTGATCCACAGCAGAATACAGCATGAAGAAAAATTAGATCATCACAAAGTTACTACAGTTATATTTACAGGACAAAATTTTATATTCGAAGGAGAAAAATGCACAGGTAACAGTTCTGTTATTCTTTAAATATCTTTTATATATTTTTAGAACTAATAATATTTAATATGTCATTAAAACACAAACATACAAGTCAATCCTAATAGAGCTTAAGGTTTTGTTTTAGACTTAGGCAGCTTGGTGCAGCGGTGGTTAAACATGCCTGTGCCTGGGCTTGATACCCAGCCTGACCATTTACGTCTGCACAGTTTTTTCCCATGTGGATGGGTTTTTCCAACATGCTCAAGATTTGCAGATTATGTTAGCTGGCAACTCGAAAACTATCATGTTATGAGCGTGTGTCTTGCGTCTCTCTTGTGTCAGTTGCTGCAGGGGGTTTCTCTAGCAAAAAAAAGAAGGCTCACGAAAGAAACTCATCAATACTTTAGTAACTTGCTTATATTATCGTGAAATGTTATACCAAGGAACATTTGGCATTCTTAGAAGTGAAGAAAATGTTTCTTACTATGTATATATACTAATTATATAAGAAATGAAAAGCTTCAATATTAAAAATAACAAATGATTCATCAAGTATTTTTTAAAATGATATTGTTACTTCTATTTATTAAATTAATAATGATTAAACATCCTTATTTATTTTTTTTCCTTTCATAGCCAGTAAGAATCAATAGGGTCCATGTGCATGAAGGTGGATGCCATCTCAGTGTGAAGTAGCCTGGCACCCAATCTTTTGATACAGCTGGAATGTTATAAATCCTTGTAAAGGCTACGTCAGAAAATTGATGAAAGCGCAGACATAATCACATTTTAATAAACATTTTGCTGAAGATTAAAGTAAAATATTTTTATATGTGCACCCACACACCGAACAAGATTCTAACATTACCTTTTCAATTTGAGAAACATAAAAAAACATACACAGAACCTCTTTATTCTGTTTATAGTGACATGTAACATTAAATCTACATGTGTTCAATGCAATTCAAAGCCAATGTTACATTTGCATTCATGAGAATTGCCTAAATGTTGCTTGTTTAGTGTGCAAAATAAAATATTATTATTTTAAAAATAAATCTAAGTATACGTTTGTTATGTATTATTAAGTCTTTTGAAACAACTAGTTAAACTGTTTAATCTTTAGATTCTAGAATATCACCTACAGTATATTTCAATAAAAATAATAATCATACATTTTATCTTTAGGTGACTCTGGACATTCACGGAAAACATTGGTAGAATAATGATTCAAGATCTTCAAAAACACAACTTTTCTTACACTAATTTTATTTTAAGTGGATTTCCGGGATTTTTGGAAAAAAGACAGCTTCTTTTTGTTCCTTTTTCTCTTTTATTTATACTGGCAGTAGTTGCAAATTCTGTAATCATTCACACGATCAGAACTGCAAATACCCTGCAGTCACCTATGTATATCTTAATATGTACAATAGCAGTCGTAGATTTATCTATACCAATGACCTTTGCTCCAAAAATGCTGTTGGGTTTTTTATTTGATTGGAATGAAATTTCTCTTGTTGGCTGTCTTGTTCAGATGTTTTTTGTTCACTTGACAAGCTCATTTCAGTCAACTGTACTTCTAGTAATGGCTTTGGATCGCTATGTTGCAATATGTAATCCACTGCGTTATAATGATTATATTAATAACTCTACTTTGATGAAGATGTTTGTAGCAGTTGTAATAAGAAATAGCATTTTCATTATCATCTTTACTGTTGCTGCAGGTTATTTAACATTCTGTATGTCAAATGTGATTGAGAATTGCTACTGTGATCATATGTCTTTAGTAAGTTTGGCTTGTGAGAACACATTAAAGAACAGCATCATGGGCTTAGTAGCTATATTTTTTATTACAGTTGTGGACTTACTATTTATTTGCTTTTCCTATTTTAAAATTTTTCATGCAGTCCTCAAAGCAGTCTCTGGAAAAGCAAGAGAAAAAGCCATTCACACATGTAGTACACATTTAATTGTTATCATTGTCGGTTATCTTCTAACTTTGTGCTCATTCCTTGCATATCGAGTAAAAAATTCTGTTTCAACAGATGCTCACATTCTAGTAAATGTACTTTACTTAATATTACCCTGCTGCTTCAACCCAATTATCTATGGTGTCAGAACAAAGGAAATTAGAAAATTAATTGTATGGAACATGAAAGGAGGAAAACTATCTTCTGTTTCACTTACAGCCCAAGAAATAGCAACTGAAAAATAATTATAAACTGCTTTGTAATACAGAAATATATTTTTTCTTAAAGTACTGTACTTACAAACACCTTATGAAATAATAAATCAGAGAACATGTGTTTACATTTGGTCACTTTTTAAAGAGTCTATATCTAAGTGTCCTGTATGGAATTATACAATTTTCTTGCTGTAATTTCTGTTGTGCTTTTGTTTTTATCTTGTAAAATTTGTGTGTTTTCCTCACATACAGAACCTATCACAACTTACCCCATCTTTTTCTGAACAATTTAAACTGACCAGAAATAAGTTTAAAAATGCAATTCTGTTTTCCAATAGTTTAAACATACAAGGTCAACAAAGAGAACTGAAATAGATTATATTGGTAATGTGGGAGTGTTTATGACAAGGTAATGTGGAAGAAAATTATGAATACAGACACCCCCACTGGAATGCCCCAATTTAAGCAATAAAACAGAAGCAGGAGAAAACGTTATTCTTTACCTAAATCTCCAAAGAGCATAAAAGCATCATATCAGTGTTTTTGCAAAGTAAAAAATGTCCTCTGTAATATATTTATACAGTCCATTGATTAGGTCACTATTCTTTAAAAGGAATTCATTACAAATTTCAGAAAACTTTAACATGATTGGTTACACCCAGTTGCTAACAGGACATGGCAGATGTTGATACCTTAGATGACCACAACTGGATTGGTAGTCCTGTTTGTTTAAGATGTACGTGACTTTTTCAATGTTTACATTTCATTTTTATTTTTATTTTAGGAGATGTGTGAACTTTGCCACATGCATCTGGTTTTCCAATGAAAAGCAAAGAACAATAACCTATATATATATATATATATATATATATATATATATATATATATATATATATATATATATATATATATATATATATATATATATATATGATCCAACTTTGATACAAAAAACAGGAAACTTAGTACTATAGAAAAATGGTTATGCCATAAATATAACATTTTACCAAAGGGGTTATATAAATAACAAGAAATACATTTATCATAGTGAATAACAAGATATCACCATCAGCTTTTAAGCATAATCTCAGAAGGATATGAGACTCAGACACATGCCTGGTGCACACGTAGAGCAGGGTTCAAATTTAACTCTTACAGTACTGAAACTGAAAAGTGAGACAAGTGAATTCAGAAAATGGTATGAGAGAATAACTTGGAGGTCACTATAGTTAAGTATTTTGGATTGCAATGCACAGTGTTTTTCTGATGTCATGAAGAGACTGCTGAAATAGTCAAGAAAATAAGCAGAATGTTCCAGGAGGATGGTTCAAGAAACTGGCTGATGTAATGTTGCTTCATGCTTCCAGGAAAACTTGATAGTTGGCACATATACAGTTTTCATAAGAGTAAGAGCTGCATTCAAGGGATATTGAAGAACAAGGACATAACGGAGAAAGACTTTTATTTTAGGCATATTGTGCTAAAGCACCTCATTTCTTTTAACCAATCAGAGTATGCTATGTAAGCATTAATTCAGCACTATTATTCAAATTCAATTGTATTTATATATAACCCCCTACTCTTTTGGCCATTCTGACCATTTTGTAACAGACTGCTGTGATGGATGCTCCCTCTTCAGCATGGTGCTGCAAAAAAAAAATAAATGACATAGATGGACGAGCTTTCTTTTATCTAATTATTGTTTAGGTAGAGGTTAAGTTTCCTTCTTTAATTAATATGTTGATTTCTACCACAATGGATAGACTGATATTCTTCCATTGTTGTTCTAAGCAAATTAAATAACTGATATTAATGCTTAAAAAATTAAAAATATTTCAATCTTGGAGGCACATTAGATGAACATCTGATGATTTATTAAATTTGGTGTGCTGGCTAGCAAGGGCAGCTTGAAAATACCTTGGACAGGGGTGTAGTTTTTGTGGGGACCAACTGAAACGACATATCTACTGTATATTTTTATTTAGTGCCTTTCACATCTATCTATCTATTATATGGTGTCTTTCATATCTATCAATCTGCTCATTCCACATACTCTCATGGTCCTCATCTTAATGTCAATACCCATCTTGTTCTGTTTTGCACCAGACCCAGGGGATAAATCCAGGCTAAAATGTATTATACCCTTTCCACCATGCTTCCCAATTTGATACCAGCTTTCCCATTTCTACTGTACTCCAAAACTTCAGTCTGTGACATCCACAGTCCCCTTATTCTTCCCATAACTTGCCCTATTGATGTGGAAAGAAACAGGTGGTCCAGCCACCCAAATTTTATGCTACCTGTATCTCTGAACTGCCCAGTCTTCTGCCAGCTTTAACCAGTTTCCCATTCCCCATTCCCCCACACCATACTGTCTGTAACCCCAACTCTGTAATCTTCCAATAATGTGTACTTCCATCTGTCCTATAACACATCAACAAAAGTCCAATCTGAACCTTATTCTGCCTCTGCTAATAGAGTGCCCAGTCCTTGGCTATTTTCACTGTATTCCATAAATCCACAACATACAATAAGTAGGCCACTGATTTTTCTCAGGTCTTGCACCCCAGTTTATCATTCCCACCCTACTGACAGTCTGCCCAATCCTATCCAAGTTTGCCAGGGTTACCTCATCTGGGCACAAATTCACATTCTAATATCCACAGACCCCCACATATTGAAGCATAACTCGCCCCCCTATCCTGTTTTGTACTATACCTACAGGACAAGTCCAACCTAAATTTTATTGTCTTTATGATTAGGATACCTATATTTCATTGAACATAAATAATTGCCCTCCTTTCCTTCAGACCTAAAATTTTCTCTATTATTTTCTGATTAAATTGAGTAATTTTACTAAGCCTGCAAAAAACAAGTTAGCCTCATGCTATTGTTTAGATCAGAGGTTCTCAAAGTTGGTCCTGGGGGCCCACTGTGGCTTCAGGTTTTTGCTTCAATCAGATTCATAATCAGTGACAACTGATAACACTGATCTCAATTAATTAGCTGGTATTTTTTTGCTTACATTAAGAAAGCACAGCAGCATGAATTTTACATTTATAAGACATTTAGAAACAGTTTTGCTTTTGCTATAGAATTAAATTCGTAACTTTCTTTTGTTCATTTCATTATATTTTGCCCTTTCTCTGTGCAGTTTTCCCCCTTTGTTGTACCTTATTAATAACAATTAAAAACAAGCAGAGCAAACACCCAGCCAAGCAACACTGAATCATGAAAGGCTGCAACTACTTTAGTGTTAGACCCAATAATTAGAAAACAATGGATTAATTAAACAATTAGAACACCTGGAAAAATAGAATGAACATCAAGATGAAAGCATTGTTAAAAATACAAGAAAATACATTATTCACATATAACTGCTTAGCACATTTTTTTTTACCAAACCTAGCTTTCTAATTTCTATATTGTTCCCAAAACACAGAATATGAGCAATAACAGTTCACTTAATTAGCCCAGGAGTCCAATTAATTACAGAAGCTGGTTGGAACAAAAACTTGCAGCCACAGGGTATCCCCAGGACCGACGTTGAGAACCCCTAGTCTAGATCAGTGTTTCCCAAACATTTCTCTTTTGTGACCAAAAACAACCCAAGGCACACCACTATCTTATCCACCACAAACACATTATATCTGATACTTGTGCTCAACTGTCTGAAGGCGTGGGACTTCTGGAGAAGCCAGTAAAAAAAAGGTCCGAGATCAGTGTTTGCAGACACGGCACTTAGTGTGCGCTTTGCTGACTTCTCTCAGCTGCTTCATCCCTTTGCCTGCCCCTTTCTGCCTCAGAGGAAACTTGTATGGCCACTATCCACTGGTCCTGGGAGAATCGCTGGCAATCACACATTCAGGCAGATAGACTCTAGCAGCCTAGAGACATATCTGAAATGCTTGAAGTGCTGGGTCTGCAACAAAGCGATCACAGTACTGCTTTCATGCTAAATTCTCCATGCAGGCCTGTCCTCCTCAGACAGGTCTTGACCACCCGAAGAGATTGTCCCTCTCAGGTTCAGACCCAAGTGTGCTATAATATTATTTCCACAGCACACCTGGGTAGCTCTCACAAATGCACCACAGTCCCGCAGCATAATGGTTAGATAACTGCAGCTATTTTCATGCCACTTGCTTTTTCCAAAAAGATGTTTTAGGTCTCATTCCCCTGTCGTTGTCCACAATGCTTTGGTAGGGTACCGGCACTTTGAAACAGCAAACAGGGAAAGCAAAAAAGGCATTATTTACACCACATCCAATTAGCCATCTCCATTTGCTATGACAAGAGCAGGGAAAAGTCATCATGTAAACTCGCTCGTGTTCGATACTTGCCTGCTGCTGAATTGGACCAGGTAGGTCCAAGCTCCTTTATCTTCATTTTTTCTTTAAGTGAATGATTTATGAAGAAATGTTTCATTAAAGAAATAACAAATTTTCTTTGATTTCTGAAGTTAAACGTGAAGTTGTGGTTGCTCATCTGTAATTACATTAATGGTGGAAGCACTGAACTGTGAACCATTGACATGAACTTGAAATAGTGTGTCGACAATTGTCCAATCAACATTAGATTTAAAAAAAACTAAAACAATTCTAATTTGCTACCAATAAATGTGGGAGCATCCACCACGCAGAGAGCTGCATCCCCAGAAAAATCTGAAAGCAACCAATTAAAAGGCAGCTTCAGGTCACTTTCTTGCCAAAAGATAAAGGACTTACATACTGTACACTCTCATTTGGACAGCACCCTTCACTTAGGAAATATAGGTATTCACAAAGAACAAATAAGTCAGAATCAGTTTTTAATGGATGTTGAGATGTTCTGATACCAGACACATTGTGCAAATAAACAAATTTATTTCATGATTATTTCATTATTATTTTGCATTCCGTAATTAATTTAAGTAGAGTTTTTAAAATATTTGGAGCTCCCTCATTACAAGCTGCCTCTGGTGGCTAGTAGCCAATTAAAGAATAAGCATGTTTGTTAAAGATAAAAGTAATACGTGATGTACAAATTTCATAAGAGAGTTGTATTGTTTAAAATTTTAATTATTCATCTAGTGAGCAATATTTATTTGAATAAAGGGTAAGTATTTTGCTTGCTTAAGATGTGGCCCCGTGTTAGCACATTGATCACATTCACTGTTAGTTTGTGACAAACTAACTAATATGGTCCTTCAAAAATGTTTAATTCCATTATATTGTATTGGTTAATTAGTACCAAACAGGAATTTATACCAAAAGATAGTTTTATATGTACACTTAACAGGCTTTGATACTCCAAGAAGTGGTGGGCAGGGTCCTAACAGAGTGAACAAGCCAAAGTTGATGTCACAGACTAGTCGCAAAAGTAAATGAAACATTTTTACTGGCTCCGAGTGTGCTCTCTGTTGTTCAGTGTTAGAGTCAATGTAAGGTTGAAAGAATTGGCAGCTATGCTCATAAAAATATAAATAGCAAAATATACATTCAATGTAAATATGTCATACCTGTTCAAAAGGATTTGAAAAGGACTGCAGTTAAGAGAGCTGATAATGAAGAGCCACAGGAGATGCTGATTTCAGTACTCAACAGACCCAATCAACAAATCTGCCTAATGACACTAGTAGAAGCACGATTAGGCTGCACAGTATCCACTTTCTCACTACACACCTAATTTTAACACTACTGTCTATTTGGAAATGCATCCTGGTGGAGGTATACTACACCTACAACCTGAATCAGCTGCAGGTACTGCCTGCTACCAGTAGTGACAAAGACACTAGCAAAATGCAAAACTAGAGAAGAATCAGTCAGGAAGGATAAGAATATAGCAATTTTCTTTGGCTGCCACCTGCAAAACAATTCCCTTCTTGGGGATTGTCTTGCTGTTGCCACTCCAGTGTACTTTTTGTCACTTATTACTGATTCACAATCTCTTATACTTCCTAAATGGACAGTGTGGATGCTGAAGTCAAAAAACAATGAGAGACACCAATTTAAAATAAAAAGCAATTTCTTTATTCTTGGTGGCAGAGGGCTGCAGACCCTGTCACGTTCTAGTGTGCTACAAGCTGTCAGCCTTCTTCAGGAAAGGAAAAGACTTCCTTTTTATACTCAAGTTCGTTGACAGGAATAAGAAAAGAAACTCGGCAGTTCATTTTGAGGTTATTACATGGATTGCTGTAGCCCCTGTCCACATCCTGAATTTGTACATGCAGAAAACACAGTGCCTTTACAGATAAAGAGTGGTCAGCATTTTCACAGTTTTAGAAAATACACTTCTGCTAACTTGCACGCACATAAGTTCAGTCACAGCAAGTTTTGTCCTAATGGTTATAAGGTGCATGCAAGTCAGCGGTTTTAGACAATGCTTACTTTCCTTATACTCTTTGCACGCACATTGTTCATAAAATATCAAGGGTTACATAAAGGTTAGTTCAGTACAAGAAGAAATTACATTCTTATTTAATACATAAGTGTCACTTATAGTTCCATTAGCATCATACTTTTATTATTTCATTTAATAATGTTTTTTTCTTTCTGAACAGACTGATATCCCTGAAGTTTAATTGAGTTGGTGTTATACTGTGATGATTAAATGTTCCCTTAATTTCTTTGAGCAGTGTATAAGAAATGTATTGAACAAAGATATTTTTGGAGCAAACCATACTGTACAAGGTATCACACTTGAATTGTAAAAAGGTTGTGCTGACAATTCTTTGTTAGTCAAATGCTTTATAGTGTATGAAAATACAAGAGAATATTTAGCATATAGCTAAAACATGTTCATCTAATAAAAATACATCCATATATTGAACATTAGATCATCCAGTATTAGTTAGATACATGATACTTCATTTCAAGTCGGGGGTGACCTTGTGGGACTGCACACTAAAATGAAGTCATTCTACTTAAAGCAGTTCGACAAAAGGCAATAAAATTGAAAAGCTTATGTTATCATGTTATCATGTTAGCTATGACTTGTAAAGCCTAAGCCAGTTTGTTGATTCTTGGACCATTAGGTAATAATATGGCAGATGGAAAAATGGCTTCATAACAACTTGGTGCAGCAGTGGTTAAATTGACTAATGGATGTTTTTGTACCTTGATTATATTATTATGAAAAAATGTGTGTTATCCCAAGGGACAATTTGGTATTGTTAGAGGTAAAGAAAAAGCTTGTTAGTATATATACTTTTTTTCTGCAATAATTAAATAAGAAGTCCAACCTCCCTCTGGGTGTCAGTCAGTCTACCTGAACTTCCTTAGCCTGTTTCACCAGCACACCAAGGTTTCCTCTTCATTCCTCAACATTTATCTTCTTCTCACTCCGCAGCAGCACCCCATATATCTCTGTTGTTTCCAGTTTTGCTTTATGTTCCCTTTTCATAAGAAATCGATCATCTCCTGCACAGAAAATAATTTGCAAAAGAAAAAAAAATGTACACTCTAGTCATGTAGAACCAGTTAACACAGCTGGATTAAATAATTGAATCTTTTTTTGTTAGCGTGTAATAATTTTTATTCATCACTTCATTTTTCATTGGTTAAGACATGTAAGATGGCAATTCCAACATCACAAGTCTGTTCATTGAGAATACCAGACATGCATATATAGGCTGACATTATTAACAAAATAATGCTTAACTCTGCTTAACTTCTCTAACTTTTTCATATAATTCATATATGTTTACAACATTCCTTCCACTGAATTCATATCTTTCATAAATCAGGAAATATGAACAATTATATGTTGAGATCTGGAGAATGAATGTTATAATGAATCAATAAATTCAGTTTAATCGTAAAAATAATCAGAAAGTCATTTTGTTAGAAAAATGGGAACAAAATAGAGGAAAATATGTAAACTAAGTCAACTGTTATTTACAATCTCTGAAGTGCTCAAAAGAGTGTCAGGAAAGTGTTACTAAGGTAGCAAAAACTGACAAGGGAATATAAAGAAGGATATAAGACTGGCCAGCTTCACCTTGCTGATCCACAGCAGAATACAGCATGAAGAAAAATTAGATCATCACAAAGTTACTACAGTTATATTTACAGGACAAAATTTTATATTTGAAGGAGAAAAATGCACAGGTAACAGTTCTGTTATTCTTTAAATATCTTTTATATATTTTTAGAACTAATAATATTTAATTTATTAAAATACAAACATACAAGTCAATCCTAATAGAGCTTAAGGTTTTGTTTTAGACTTAGGCAGCTTGGTGCAGCGGTGGTTAAACATGCCTGTGCCTGGGCTTGATACCCAGCCTGACCATTTACGTCTGCACAGTTTTTTCCCCATGTGAATGGGTTTTTCCAACATGCTCAAGATTTGCAGATTATGTTAGCTGGCAACTCGAAAACTATCATGTTATGAGCGTGTGTCTTGCGTCTCTCTTGTGTCAGTTGCTGCAGGGTGCTCTAGCAATAAAAAGAAGGCTCACGAAAGAAACTCATGAATAATTTAGTATCTTGCTTATATTATCGTAAAATGTTATACCAAGGAACATTTGGCATTCTTAGAAGTGAAGAAAAAGTTTCTTACTATGTGTATATATACTAATTATGTAAGAAATGAAAAGCTTCAATATGAAAAATAACAAATGATTCATCAAGTATTTTTTAAAATGATATTGTTACTTCTATTTATTAAATTAATAATGATTAAACATCCTTATTTTTTTTTTCCTTTCATAGCCAGTAAGAATCAATAGGGTCCATGTGCATGAAGGTGGATGCCATCTCAGTGTGAAGTAGCCTGGCACCCAATCTTTTGATACAGCTGGAATGTTATAAATCCTTGTAAAGGCTACGTCAGAAAATTGATGAAAGCGCAGACATAATCACATTTTAATAAACATTTTGCTGAAGATTAAAGTAAAATATTTTTATATGTGCAGTTTATGAACAAGATTCTAACATTACCTTTTCAATTTGAGAAACATAAAAAAACATACACAGAACCTCTTTATTCTGTTTATAGTGACATGTAACATTAAATCTACATGTGTTCAATGCAATTCAAAGCCAATGTTACATTTGCATTCATGAGAATTACTTAAATGTTGCTTGTTTAGTGTGAAAAATAAAATATTATTTTTAAAATAAATATAATTATACTTTTGTTTTGCATTATTAAATCTTTTGAAACAACTAGTTAAACTGTTTAATTAATCTTTACATTCTGGAATATCACCTATAGTATTTATCAACAATAATAATAATAATCATACATTTTATTTTTAGGTGACTCTGGACATTCACGGAAAACATTGGTAGAATAATGATTCAAGATCTTCAAAAACACAACTTTTCTTACACTAATTTTATTTTAAGTGGATTTCCGGGATTTTTGGAAAAAAGACAGCTTCTTTTTGTTCCTTTTTCTCTTTTATTTATACTGGCAGTAGTTGCAAATTCTGTAATCATTCACACGATCAGAACTGCAAATACCCTGCAGTCACCTATGTATATCTTAATATGTACAATAGCAGTCGTAGATTTATCTATACCAATGACCTTTGCTCCAAAAATGCTGTTGGGTTTTTTATTTGATTGGAATGAAATTTCTCTTGTTGGCTGTCTTGTTCAGATGTTTTTTGTTCACTTGACAAGCTCATTTCAGTCAACTGTACTTCTAGTAATGGCTTTGGATCGCTATGTTGCAATATGTAATCCACTGCGTTATAATGATTATATTAATAACTCTACTTTGATGAAGATGTTTGTAGCAGTTGTAATAAGAAATAGCATTTTCATTATTATCTTTACTGTCGCTGCAGGTTATTTAACATTCTGTATGTCAAATGTGATTGAGAATTGCTACTGTGATCACATGTCTTTGGTAAGTTTGGCTTGTGAGAACACTTTAAAAAATAACATCATGGGCTTAGTAGCCATCATTTTTTTAACGGTTGTGGACTTGCTATTTATTTTCTTCTCCTATATTAACATTTTTCATGCAGTCTTCAGAACAGCCTCTGGAAAAGCAAGACAAAAAGCCATTCACACCTGTAGTACACATTTAATTGTTATCCTTATGAGTTATCTTTTAGCTTTGTGCTCATTCCTTGCATATCGGGTCAAAAATTCTATTTCAACAGATGCTCACATTCTAGTAAATGTGCTCTACTTAATATTACCCAGCTGCTTCAACCCAGTTATCTATGGTGTCAGAACAAAGGAAATTAGAGAATTAATTCTACAGAAAATAAAAGGAGGAAAAATGTCTTCTGTTTCAACAATAGCCCAGGAAGTAACAACTGAAAAAAAATAATAAACTGCTTTGAAATACAGAAATATATTTTGTTTTGGGAGTACTGTACCTACATATTTTTATGGTATGATAAATTAGAGAACATGTATTTATATAATTTGGTCAGTTTTGAAAAATTCACCATTTAAGTGTCCTGTATGATATTGTATAATTTTATTGGTCTATTTTCTTTAGTGTTTGTCTTGCAGACCTCATTAAACTGGAAATAAGTCTATAGATGTAGTTATGTTTTTCATTTTGTGTTATCTATTATTATGTTGTAAGCACCCAGACAGGTTTACATTAGTTTGAAAGTCTAAAATCAATAAATACATTTGAAAAATATTCTTTTGGTAATGTGGGGATATTTCTGAAAAAGTAACAGTAAAAGTAAATACCAAAATTGTAACTGGGAAAAGTGGCTTCGAGAAATGGGTGGATGGATAGTCTTCTGTTATTGTACCAAGCAAAATAAACAATTTTAATATAAAAACATTCCGTATACTGCAGGAACAACTAAGGTGATCAATTTTAGTGTTATAGTAAGTATCCAATTAAAGAAAAAGCATTTGCACTTTTAAAACATTTAATTATTCTGCTACTGTAGAAATATTTATTTCAATGAAGGGTAAATATTTTGCTTGGGTCAAATGTGGCTCTCTGCTAGCCCACTGATTACATGCATTCATTTAGTATTCTATACCTTATATTATTACTTATGAGGGCAGCACGGTGGCGCGTGGGTAGTGCTGCTGCCTCGCAGTTAGGAGACCTGGGTTCGCCTCTCAGGTCCTCCCTGCATGGAGTGTGCATGCTCTCCCCGTGCCTCTGTGGGTTTCTTCTGGGTGCTCCAGTTTCCTCGCACAGTCCAAAGACATGCAGATTAGGTGCATTGGCAATCCTAAAATTGTCCCTAGTGTGTGCTTGGTGTCTATGTGTGTCCCCTGTGGTGGGTTTGTGCCCTGCCTGGGGTTTGTTCCTGCCTTGCACCCTGTGTTGGCTTGGATTGGCTTCAGCAGACCCCTGTGTTACGATATAGCGGGTTGGAAAATGACTGACTGACTGACATTATTTATATTCTAATTAAAGTAATTTCTTACAAGAAATGTTTCATTCCACTGTTATAAATTTGGTAATTAATGCTGACCAGGGGCCTCATGTATAACGCCGTGCGTATAACTCGCACTATAACATGGCATAAGCACAAAAGCCGAAATGTGCTTACGCACAGAAAAATCCAGATGCAGGAATCTGTGCGTACTCCAACTTCCACGTTCTTCCGCTATGTAAATCCTGATCAGCGTGAAAACTAACGCTCGTGCACGCACTTTATGTAACGCCCCCAAATTACGCCTCTTTGAATATGCAAATCAATATAAATCGCCCTTAAGCTCAGCCTTCTGTGAAAAGACAATGGGAAAAGCACGGGGGGAAATATAAGAATTTCAGTGAATACCAAGTGGATGCAAAGGAAAAACATACATTTGTTCAAATAAACCGTGGTATAATCAACAAAAGGAAGTTGATCGAGTGATATAGCGTGTTGGAGAAACTTAAAAGCTCACGTTCACAAAATCGCACAGTGCCGGAAATAAAAAGAAGTCACATATCAAAGTCGCGTGAAAAGCCGAGTTGTAGCCCACTGTCTGAGTGTCATATGAAAGCTTATTAGGGTACAGAGAAAAAAAGGCACACAGTGGGGAAAAGCACGAAATGTCAACTTCAATCTCGACATTTCCACTTTAATCACGTAGTTTATTTTGTCATTAAAGTAGAACATCATAAACTTCATCTTAAAATCATTTAATTAACCAGTTTCTCAAATCACATCGTAATTAAAGTAGCACGTTAAATGCTTTGTTTTGCATTTGATTTTCTATGTGCCTATGTGTGTGAATCACTACTTGCTTCTTAAACCGGCTCTCTTCCTCCAACTGGACACATTACAGCTCTCTGAATAACTAAAATACTGAGATGTATACATGATATAATTTTCATGATGATAGGAGTTAAAGCATGTTATTAAACATGT
The DNA here is from genome assembly GCF_016835505.1 of Polypterus senegalus. Lineage (NCBI taxonomy): Eukaryota > Metazoa > Chordata > Cladistia > Polypteriformes > Polypteridae > Polypterus > Polypterus senegalus. The sequence continues at coordinate 279,047,644 of NC_053155.1, forward strand.
GTTTCACTTCGATGAAATAATTTATTGCAGCAGTACTCGGGGGCGGCTCTAGGCTTGTGGTGGCACTGGGCAGAGGAAGAATCGGTGGCTCCTTCGCCCGCCAATGTCAGTAAAGTAGCTTATGCACGGTGGATGGCCTTTTCCGTTGCAGACACTGCATAGCCGCCTCGTGCTCATGACACAAGCATTTAACTTTTGCCGAAATTTGTTGCTGCGTTCTTAGCTGTGTTGTTATTTTCTCTTTCTGTGTTATATTCAATATATATTGGCGTAGCTGTCACTGCAGTCCTTGCTTTTCTTTCCCCAAGTAACCGATCGCCACACAATCAGCTCTGTAATAGAAGTTAAGCCATCTGTAAGCTTAGCGCCGATTCTTCAAAACGTTTAAGGAACATTGAAATATCTTCGTAGTACATGTTTAATTATTCTATCCTTAACGACACTCCCAGTGAAGAATATAGATTATTTAAATGAAAAAGTTTTATCTGTATAATTTAATAAACATATTTTGCTGCATTTCACCTTAAAAATGATGTTGTCATCATATGTAAATACGCGCTTTATAAAGTGGCTCAGGTTTACAGTGGGGTGATTGTACTTATAAGTACAAACAGTTCTACAAGGTGCAATTGATTGAGTGCATTTAAAGTTCTTGGGATGAAACTGTTTCTGAACCGCGAGGTCTGTACATGAAGGCTTTAAAACGTTTTGCAGTGGCTGAGACAGCGTGAAAGCTGTATACCGATAATTCTCCTTCCGATCAGCTGCTGCTGTGATTCACACTCAGATACAGGATATAAATACTCCGAGTCGTGCAGTGAGAGTAATATGGAAAAAAATGATCCGCTGTGGCAAATCCTAACGGGAGGAGCTGAAAGAAGAATAAGAAGAAGAAGTGAGAGTAACAACACTAAAGCAGTTATGGTATTTGGAATACTATGGCTGTTCACTGGACCATTATATTGTTACAAGTTAATTACAATCAGATGCGTTACACTAATAAACAATATGCGGTTAGTTTCAGTGTATTTATAAAGCCGCATCAGGAAAATAATGAGTAATCACACAAGAACAGTAGCACTGCTTTGACGCTGGGTGCCGCCAGTTTGCAAAACCGAGCGGAGAACTGGCGTACGACAAGGCATGAGGTACCGTGGAAAAGTGCGTGGCTTTACGCCAAGTGTAGGTTTTATACATGGCGATTTGAACGTGGAAAAGTTCTTACACAACATTTCTGTGCGTACGCACCGTTTATACATGAGGCCCCAGGACTTTAGCAAGGGTGATGAACAAGTCATATCAAATGTATTTTACAGCATGAAACTTTAATTTATAAATGAATGTTTTGAACAGTGTTAGAATGGAATGATTTTCTGTTGTGTTTGCTTTGCTTGTGTTTGTAAATCTTGTTCTGTGTAAAAATATACAGAATGCTTTACTATTCCTTTCTAAAGAGATAAAAATTTTTATGTTGTCTGAACTAAAAATGTATCTGATTCATAATTTTTGGACAAAAAACTACCAACAGCATTCGACTGTTTGTTAATAAGATTTTACTCTACCACTCAAATTGTCTTGTAACAACAAAAAAACAGTTTGATCTTATTTCAGTATTTTTATTTCAAGTAAAATCCAAAAAAGTCATTCCCTACTACAGCACCTTACTCTGCTTTCTGGTTAGTATTTGAGAACAATTGTTAAGGCCATTATTCACAAATGTCACAGAACAATTATTAAAAACAAAATTAAATGAAATATTGCACATAAAATTATTGTACAACTGGAAGATCATCCATCCGTCCATCAATCCATTAATTTTTGAAACTCGTTTATACAAATCAGGGAAAGCAGAGCCTATGAAAGTAAACAAAAAACTCTAAAACTGAATGTACATGAATTTTACTGTGTGGTTATATTAAAATGTTTACGAAGACATGTTCTCTCAGTTTAACCCTAAGTATAAAATGTACTAGTGATATATAATATACAGCATGTAAAATATAATCTCTTTGTATTTATTTATGCTGAAAGATAATGGTTCATGTAACATAAAAGGCTTTAATACTCCATGTTTTTTTTTTTAATTTTATTAATTTTATTACAATCCATACATAGCAATCAAGTTTTTACAAAAAAAAAGAATTATGTGAAGAACAGATCGATTCCCACCCCTAAGAGAGAGAGCAAGCTAAACGGTGTAAGATTTAAGGTTTGTAAACATACCTAAGTTAATAAATTCTCTGTGCTTTATAAACTTATTTTAAAATATTACTGATTAGATCCTGCCATGTTTTGAAAAAAGTTTGTACAGATCCTCTAACTGAGTATTTGATTTTTTCCAATTTCAAATAATATAACACATCGGTTTCCCTCTGACTTAAAAGAGGAGAGTTTGGGTTCTTCCAGTTTATCAGAATAAGTCTGCGTGCCAAGAGTGTAGTAAATGCAATCACAATTTGTTTGTCCTTCTCCACTTTAAACCCATCTGGAAGAACCCCAAACACAGCTGTTAATGGGTTAGGAGGGATTACTCCATTTTTTAAGAGATGTTCAATACAATTATGAACAGAATAGATGTATTTTGAGTCAAAGCCTGTAAAAGCACTAAAAGGCTTGAAAAAGAGAAAGATAAGTTACAGTAATAAAACTAAATAAACATCCATCATATTTTTCTTTTAAGAGAATCAGTGTTTTATTTACAAAACTGCAACACTTGGAAAGGTGCTATGCTTTAAAAAGTGAGAGAGCATCCACAATGGTAAAGTGTTCAAATGAACCAAAAAGATCTCAAGAGGGATCCGTCCAGGGAGGCCAAAAACATGGCAACATAGCGAGTGTCATACTGACATGTTTTGGGGCTAAATTTATACTTTCTTCTGACACAAAAAAAATGCAAATCAAATAAGATATTGTATTGTTTAAATAATTCTCCAAAAAAAGGAATGATAACAAGTCTTTACTTTTGTCACAGAAGTGCAAAATATGTGCCGAGTGTTTCCCTGTCAGTCTAATAGAGGCACAGAGGATGCCATTTTCATTTTGCTCCATCTGTAACAACTTGGAGGTTATCTAGTTTGTCGACATCTCTTTGGCTTTAAACACCACAAAGCCCCACCTTCTTAAAGATAGAGATATAAAAACTTTATTTTGGACTTCACTTTGGTAGAACTCAAAGAGTAAAAGTGAATAGGTTTTCTTACATAATTAATGCATACAAAAGTAAATATATTAAAAAAGTTTTCATTGCCTCTAACAATACCAAGTTGTTCCTTGAAATAACTAAAATATTTCATAATAATATAATCATAGTAAAGCAGCCTTTGGTCTGTTTAACTACCGCTACACCAAGTTGTTTCAATCTGAAACAAATAAAAAGTTAAGCTTTATTAAAATGTATGTAGTTCATTTATTTATTAAAATAAAAATTATAAAATTCAAGGTCAAAGTCGAGAAATACATTCAAAACAGTTGACAAAGTAAGATGGCGTCGGAGGAGTATTTATGGAGGAGGGGCCGGAAGTGGAGGAATGCTGGGATGGAGCTGTGGTGGATGATGGGATCGATGACATCATAAGTGGAGGCCAGAGGAAGGGCGGAAATAACATAGTGAGGGAAACTATAGGAGGCAGAGTCATGGCGGCAGTGTGTCTTTTCTTCTGTAGGAAACAAAGAGGGAAAGGTTATTACCCCGCCACTCCCTCCTGGCATATGTCTTCCCGATTGTATTAAGGTCCTTCCGCGGCCCCCTACTCACGCGTGCGTGACAATATATATCTATGTATATATGTATGTATGTATATATATATGTATGTATATGTAATCAACAACAACATTTATTTACATAGCACATTTTCATACAAACAGTAGCTCAAAGTGCTTTACATAATAAAGAATAGAAAAATAAAAGACACAATAAGAAAACAAAATAAATCAACATTAATTAACATCAAATAAGAGAAAGGTTCAATGGCCAGGGGGGACAGAAAAAACAAAAGAAACTCCAGACGGCTGGAGAAAAAATAAAATCTGTAGGGATTACAGACCATGAGACCACCCAGTCCCCTCTGGGCATTCTACCTAACATAAGTGAAACAGTCCTCTTGGGATTTAGGGTTCTCACGGAAGGGCTTTATGAAGATGGTCACGTAGAGTTCTGCCTTTTAATCCATCCATCATTGTTTGAGCATCATGAAGCTTTGAGTAGGTGGAGGTGGCGCAGGCCACCACCACGAAGAAACCGGAAAAAGGAACAGAAAAGAGAGTAGGGGTCAGTACAGATTTTAGAGCCACCATGAATAGTTATTATGATGAATTGAACATATAGAGTATCAGGACTAAGTTAAATTAAGTTAAATTGAAGTTATAGAAAGGCCATGTTAAAATAATATGTTTTCAGTAGTGTTTTAAACTGCTCTACTGTATCAGCCTGGCGAATTCCTATTGGCAGGCTATTCCAGATTTTAGGTGCATAGCAGCAGAAGGCCGCCTCACCACTTCTTTTAAGTTTTGTTCTTGGAATTCTAAGGAGACACTCATTTGAGGATCTAAGGTTACGGTAATCATTACTTCTTGCCAGAAGAAAAGACTTGAGTTGCCTCAAAAGCTTGCATATTGTAATCTTTTTAGTTAGCTCATAAAAGGTGTCATTTTGCTTGACTTATCACGGCATAATGGCTAACATGGCACAACACTTTAGTACTATATATATATATATATATATATGGATGTTGTGACAGTTTAGGGCCACTATCGCTCCCTTGAACCTTTGTCCAAGACTTCAGACACCAGGTAAAAGTCCAACAATACGACTTTTTATTAATCAACAGTGCACAAAGCACCTACCTCTCCACAATACTCATTAAATTCACCAATAATCAATAATAATACAATCCTCCACTCCCAGACGCGTTGCCACCCTTCCACCTAGCTCAGCTCGCCGTCTGGGAGTTCCCAGAGTCCTTTTATAATCCCTGACCCGGAAGTGTTTCCAATCCCCAGTCCATGTGATCTCCTATCACTTCCGGGTCAGATCAAAAGTCCTTTTCTTCACCCCAGAAGCACGTCATTCCCCTTGTCCATGTGACTCGGGGCGTAAGTCAAATAATCATTGTTCCTCCCTGCAGTGTCTCCTAGCGGCTCCCATGGTATCCAGCAGGGCTGTGAATAAAGATTCCAATGTCCATGATGCCCTGCTGGCCATCGGGGCACTTCCCTGCTGCAGGGAGGGCTCCACCTGGCAACATGGGGGTATTGGCCAGGATGAACGGCCGGCCATATATCACAATGTAAATATTTATTATTTACACTGTGGTGTGGAAAATATGTAAGTTTTAAAAATCAATTGTAACTTTTGATTTGAGTGGGGCTCACTTTTGCTTTAGAACCACATATGTTTAGTTGCTTGAATTAGGACTGAAGTTTGTTTCAGTAAATGTAGTTTAGTAGAGCCATGTTGGCTGTGTTGAGTCACTTTCTACTGGATCAAAGTAATTAATTGAAAGTAGAGACCTTTAACAAATTGAAGATAAGCATATTACTTAGATCTAAGGTAAAGAAATGAATTTGAAATTACACAAGAACAGAATTTTAAGTTTTATTAGCATCATATAATACATTTTTTTCCACTTTAACCCAGATTAGCTGGTGCCTCAAATGTTTTTTACTTTTTTCACTTCTTTCCAATGTCTTGAACATCTCTTAGAGTGTGAGGTATTTTTCTCTGGTCATGTGAGACCACCTCAAACCACATTTCCTTTAATTTCCCTCTGGGCCTTATCCTGTCCTCCTCTTCACCTGGGGCCTCATGCATAACGCTGTGTGTAGAATTTGCACTATAACATGATGTAAGCACAAAAGCCGAAATGTGCTTACATACAGAAAAATCCAGATGCAGGAATCTGTGTGTACTCCAACTTCCATGTTCTTCCGCTCCATAAATCCTGGTCGGTGTGAAAAGTAACGCACATGCACGCTCTTTCTGTCCCGCTTCAGTTCCTCCCAGAATTACGCCTCTTTGAATATGTACCTGCCTTCTTCCAGTATGTGTACTGTAAAACCCGGGGAAATAGAACTATCGATCTACTGTATGCAAACGTTAAAGACGCATACAGCGCCACCCCGCTGCCTGCACTTGGGAAAGCAGATCATAACCTGGTTCTGCTTCAGCCTCAATACAAACCAAGAGTGTGGGCGCTAGGGATCATTCAGGAAGTGGTCCCCTGAGGCAGAGCAGGCTCTTAGAGACTGCTTTGGAACTACAGACTGGGATATACTGCTGGGTTCACATATTATGAACATTGAAGAGGCTGTTGACTGCATAACTGATTACATCAACTACTGTATGGACATTGTAGTTCCAGTAAGAACAGTACGCTGCTATGCTAACAACAAGCCATGGATTACAAGTGACATCAAAGGCCTTTTGAACCAGAAGAAAAGGGCTTTTAAAGGCGGTGATCAGCATGAGCTCAAGCGTGTGCAGAAGGAACTCCGAGTCCAGCTCAGGGCAGCGAAAGAGCAGTACAGGAGAAAGCTGGAGCAGAAGTTGCAGAATAACAGCATGAAGGAAGTGTGGGATGGGATGAAGATTATCACTGGCTGCAGCTCGAAGCGGGGTGCCACCATTGAGACAGACGTGGAGACAGCAAACCAAATGAACAACTTCTTTAATAGGTTTGACCACCCTAACCCACTCTCACCTCGGAGTACTGCATCCTCCAACCATCCTTCTGCTGATACCAACATAGGTGAGACATCCCCACCCACAATTACAGCAGCCCAGAGAGCTCAGCAGAGAGCTGAGAAGACTTTGTGCCAGCAGAGCAGCGGGTCCAGATGGTGTATCGCCAAGACTGCTGAAGGCCTGCGCGTTGGAACTGGAGAGTCCTCTACAGCGCATCTTCAACCTGAGCCTGAAACAGGTGAGAGTCTCGAGGCTTTGGAAAACATATTGTATCACCCCAGTCCCAAAGGTATCACGTCCTAGTGAGCTGAATGACTATCAGCCTGTTGCTCTGACGTCACATCTGATGAAGACCATGGAGCAGCTGCTGCTTCACCACCTGAGGCCACAGGTCCGCCACACCCTCGAACCTCTGCAGTTCGCATACCAGGAGAAGGTGGGAGCGGAGGATGCCATCATCTATATGCTACACCGATCCCTCTCCCACTTGGACAGAGGCAGTGGTGCTGTAAGAATTATGTTTTTGGACTTCTCTAGCGCCTTCAACATCATCCAACCACTTCTCCTTAGGGACAAGCTGACTGAGATGGAAGTAGACTCACACCTGGTGGCATGGATTTTGGACTATCTTACAGACAGATATGTGCGTCTTGGGAACTGCAGGTCTGACATTATGGTCAGCAACACAGGAGCGCCTCAGGGGACTGTACTTTCTCCGGTCCTGTTCAATCTATATACATCAGATTTCCAATACGACTCAGAGTCCTGCCACGTGCAAAAGTTAAGCTGATGACATTGCTATTGTGGGCTGCATCAGGAGTGGGCAGGAGGAGGAGTACAGGAAGCTAATCAAAGACTTTGTTAAATGGTGCGACTCAAACCACTTACACCTGAACACCAGCAAGACCAAGGAGCTGGTGGTGGATTTTAGGAGGCCCAGGCCCCTCATGGACCCCATGATCATCATATAAGACTGTGTGCAGAGGGTGCAGACCTATAAATACCTGGGAGTGCAGCTGGATGACAAATTGGGCTGGACTGCCAATGCTGATGCTTTGTGTAAGAAAGGTCAGAGCCGACTATACTTTCTTAGAAGGTTGGCGTCCTTCAACATCTACAATAAGATGCTGCAGATGTTCTACCAGTGCCCTCTTCGGTTGTGGCGAGTGCCCTCTTCTAAGAACAGGCTCTATTGTAGGAGTAAAGTGGTGTGCTGGGAGGCAGCATAAAGATGAAGAATCCACGCCTCACGCCTGGACAAACTTGTTAAGAAGGTAGGCTCCACTGACAGACTGAGGAGATCGTTCCTCCCCTACACTATGCGACTCTTCAATTCCACCCGTGGAAGTAAATGCTAACATAGCCCACCGTCTTAGCTTATTAGAGTACAGACAAAAAAATAGGCACACAGTGGGAAAAAAGCACGAAATGTCAACTTTAATCTTGAAATTTCCACTTTAATCACATAGTTTATTTTGTCATTAAAGTAGAACATCATAAACTTCATCTTAAAATCATTTAATTTACTAGTTTCTCAAAGCCCATCATAACTAAAGTAGCATGTGTGGAAGATGAATGTTCTCTTCGTTCCCTTGTACTAATTCATGTCTGAGAAGTAAGCTTTACGAAACCATACATTATGTAAAAGCATGCTTTGCTGAGCAAACAGAAAAATATTTGTCCAAAGGACTCAAGGTCTAAGCATTCCACACATGAGTCTGCCTTATCACGTTTTCCCTTAGTTTACATCTGAACACCATTGGATCTTTTTTTTTGGCAACTGAAGGCTCTCACGGTCTCTACAATAAAGTAGCCAAGAGTTCACAACAGTCACATCTATAAAATGAAAAAATAATTTGTGATAATATTTTTTCGATCTGATGTGAATTCTGTACAGTGCAATTAGCGAGTCCATCAAATCAACACCTCCCATAAACTGATTGTAGGTTTTCACAATAGCGGGGCAATCGATTGTGATGGTTTGTTTTGTCTTTTTGTCATATTGCTTACAGTTGGCCTTTGGTTCTGCCGAGGCAAAAGTTGACATAAGGTTTACAACTCTATTATCTGCCGATAACACTACACGTACTTCAGTATCTTCAAATAGAGCAGTCACTTCTTGATGGGACCCTTTGCCTCTTTTCATCAAATCTTTGCCCTTGATTAGTGGGATGCCAGGCAAACGATTGATTCTAACAGTTCCCAAGCTAAATATTTTTTTCTTTGCTAAAGTTGTCATCAAAGGCAGTGACGTAAACCAGTTATCAAAATATAATAAATGGTTCAATCCAACAGGAATTGATTGGGCCAATTTCAGCACTACATTTGAACTAGCTCCAAAGTCGGGTTCTCCTAATACCAGTTCAATTTTCTCTGAATATATGAAAAAATCATATATGATGCCTTTGTCATCACAAAGAACAAACAATTTGTATCCCCACTTGTGTGGTTTGCTGGCTGTATATTGTTTTATGCTTGATCTACCTTTGAATGGAACTATCTGTCCTGAATTTGAGAGCTTCACCATCGACATAGCAAGCAGTGTACCCAAAAATTGCTCAAGTTCCTGGCTACTCAGTGCAAGAGGTTTATTGGGATTTTGCTGGATTGCATAAAGATTTGATTGGTCAACAATATGAGTAATGATATCCTTCGAGAAAAAATGTATAAAATATTCAACAGGACGTTTTAGTACCCCAGAACAATCTATTTGTCCTAACCATTCAGGCACAGGTCTAGCTGTACTGTCTCCAGAAATGTGCCGCCAAACAGTAATTCTTCGATTTTTTGATGTAGATGGATTTGAACTTGTTATTGGAATTGATTCTTCAACTTCAACAACTGAAGTTTCTAACTCGTCTTCACTAGTATTATCATTACTAACTATGAGGTCTTCTAATTCATCCAAATCAAAATATTCAGGCGTATATTCACTTCCTATCATGGGATAAAATAAATAGTTATCAAAATAGTTTGAATAGCAATATAAATAAAATTTTATATAGTAAAATCAAAATTTTTAAATATAATACACATTTTATTTACCAGTTTTATCCTTATTAGCATCTGGTTCCTTGTCTGAGTCTGTACCGCTTCCATCTAGGTCATAAATTCACCATTTTCCATAAAACAAACCACAATCCATGTTGTGATAATGTTTCTCACCGTCGATTCAAAAGACGAACGTAACAAATTTGTTACGTTTTGAAAAAGCGGAAATATATAATAAATATAATGTTTTTTATGCGCATTACACCTTTGACATAAAAACTACAGGTTTATGAACTTATACAAAAAATATCAACACTAAAACTTCACTAGATTGAAAATTATCGTAAAATGCACTGAACGCCAACGAGCACTAACCTCAAACGCTAAAATGCGTCACTAGAGGTATGCATTTGTACTAGTGAGGTGCTACGATTTCGTTGATATCGTCGTCGGCTCCAAAAGCTTTATAATTTCGGCACCAGATACATTTTAATTAAATGTTACAAAAACGTCACACTTGGTGTTATAGGGTTAATTATTCTATCCGTCTATCCTTCCAGTGTCACGCCAGCCTCAGCAAATATACATCACAAGGCAGGAACAATACGTGAACTTGCTAGCGCTGCGGCACCATGTCCTCACATGTTTAATTATTAACAATACAGATTATTTAAATTAAGTTAAAGTTTTATCTGTATAATATAATCAACATATTTTGCTGCATTTCATCTTAAAAGTGATATCGTCATCATATGTAAATACGCGCCTTATAAAGTGGCGCAGGTTGTGCAATATTATAACTGAAGTTTACAGTGGGGTAATTGTACTTAGTTTTCATAGCAGCACATCCAAATCCTCAAACCTGCTTGGAGGATAAAAGAGGCGTTTCATGCCATTGCAGGTAGGAAATACACAGTAAAAACACCCACAGTTCCATAAAGAATCTCACAATCAGCCTACCATTCTCATTACCCAGGATTTTCAAATGTGATTGGGGCACTGGATTATATGCAAATCCGAATAAAGGCCAAATCAGGTCCAAATGAGCCAGATTACATAAACAGAAAAGGCTTCCACATTATTAACGTGCAGGTAATGTAACTTTTTGTAAGAGTTGAAAATAGTCAATAGGCATGTTGACATACAGTAAAATTGTTTGACCTACAGGCTATAAATTCTTAGATGATCTGTGATGCATCTTATCTTGTATCAAATGTGGAGGCTAAATGGCCAGGGCCTGTTCATGACTCAAGAATTTTTAAGGAGTCACACCTGTATCGGACATTTGAACAAGGTAATAATCTAATTATAAATCATGGTGATGTGTGTATTGTATTCACAATTTTTACATATTCCACAGGTCATCATGATGGAATCCTGCTTGGGGACAGGGGATATGCCTGTAGGCATTTTCTAATGACCCCATTTTCTAAACCCAACCCTGGGCCACAAACTCGACATAATGCAGCTCTGTCTAGCATAAGGGCATGAATTGAAATGACCTTTACCTACCTGAAGGAGAGATTTCAATGTCTAAAAAGGCTGAAGGATGCACCTGACAGAGCATGTGACATGATTGTTGCATGCTCTGTCTTACACAACATACTGACCATCAGAAAAGAGAGAGTCCCTGAGGTTTTGGTGCAGCCTGATGATGACCTTGACCCAGTGCACCTTAAGCAAACCAGTGGCAGAGCTGCCAGAGACAGAATTGTGGCCCAATATTTTCAATGAAAAAGACAGCTGTGGTTTAACACAAAAGTTATTTATTGTATATTACAGCCCTTCAGTCTGTAAGGAGAACATAATTAAGGATACACTAATGCATACACATATACATATGGGAAAGAGATAAGAGAATTGTTTTGCCAATTGTTTTTCTAGTATTTGTATCTGAAACTTCATTTTGGTTGTCCTCAGTTCATGAAGTTCCATGTCCTGCTGTATTTTTCTCATTTTTTAGTTTTCTGTATATATAATTCACTAAGGCAAGACACCCATGGAAAACACGCCGGAAGGGGTGTGTATTCACTAAGCCTCTCAAACTTCGTAACATGGCTGTTAGCTTTGTTTGCCAACATTGGGATAACTTCAGTGACATGGTCTCCATTGTTGTTAGTCACAGAGGCATTGTTATACAGTCTGCTCAACAATACGCTGACTACATGAATACATCCAGAGTCTATGGTGTTGAGGCAGAAATTGTGGCAATGTCCTAAATCCTTCCAGCTACTATCAGGATTTACTTCCAAGAACGTCCTCATGCCTCTCCTCGAGTTTACAATCTGGCCCAGCGTCTCTTTATATCCCTGCTCTTTAGCGGTCCTTTGGATCATGGGCATTACAAGGTTCTCATGCCTCTCAAATACCCACGTGATAACCTTCTGGTGACATCTTTTGACTCTGTCGGTATGTGCACACAGGGTGCACACCCACTTGCTCGCCACACTAATGAGACGTCACCTGCCCACTCTCCTCTTCCTGAAAAACATTTACAGACACCCTCCCCTGAACACACGCATTCCACACAGGACTTTCAATGCACCTTTTGTTCCAAAAGCTTCAAAGTGCACAGATATCTGAACTCACATTTAAAAAAACACAACACTAACCGAATGATGCAATGTGAACATTGCCAACAATGCTTCGAGACAACTCGCACTCTCAAAAAACACTTACAAACTCACCTTTAATTGCACATTTTGTCCCGAGGACTTCACGGGTGAGATGGATATCCACAACCATATGCAGATCCATTCCACACAAAGATTTGTATGCAAAATTTGCGACAAACACTTTCACGCACACAGATACCTTACTAACTATCTCAAAACACATTCCCTGATGAATTCTTTTCAGTGTCAACACTGCTCCAAAACCTTCACACGCCAGAAATAATTTCCAAATTTCCATTATTTGGAATCTGAAAAAGTACTGGTGTTAAAAATGCAATAGCAATCGACTGCTACATACGACTCGGTTTAATCCATACAGCTTTTTTCCTCATATATGGTTGCAGCATTCCTTCTGTTGAGTCCATGAAATGAAATGGGCACAATAAAGTCTGGGGATTGCTTACCTGAGGATAAATGTTATTAAATAATACATTCATTTAATTCTAAATTAATAAGAAAGCCACTTTATTAAAAAATGGTCACAAAATAGAACTAAACACTGTATGTGAACTTGGTTTATTATTAATAAACACTTTGTGAAGTGCTTTAAAGGGTTACATGAAAATTTTAGTTAGGCAACAATAACAAAAAAAAAAAAAAAAGCTAGCAAGGGAATATGAGGAAGGATTTAAGACGAGCCATCTTCATTTTGCTAATCCTAGATCATTTCATGAAGAGAAATGACATTATCATGAAGTAAGTACAGGCATTTACAGGATATCATTTTACATCAAAACATGAACAAGGTATCAGCTTTAGTTCTGTTATTAAATGTTATATTTGGGTTTAAAATTACAAATATATTTACAGTAAAATATATACATTTTATTAGAGCGTAAGTTTGTATTAAGTTTGTATTTTTTCAGATTGAAACAACTTGGTGCAGCGGTGGTTAAATAGACTAATGGATGCTTTAGTATGATTATATTATTAGGAAATATTTTAGTTATCCCATTGGACAACTTGGTGTTGTTAGAGGCAATGAAAAAATGTTTTAAAATATCTGCCTTGTGTTCATTAATTATGCAAGAAATCCATCCTAAAATAAAAAAAATATATAATGCATGGTAAAGTTTTCATTGTACAATGATGTTAGCTCCATTTAATCCATTTGAAATAAAAATGATTAAAAATCCTTATTTAAATTATTTCCTTTCATAACCCAAACACATGTTGTTCCTGTAAGTGTGATTTGAGCCCGTGTTGAGTGACAGAGGATGTTTATCTTCGGTGTATGCAAGAGACTTGCACCCCATCATCTTATGAAATTTGGATGTTCTGATGGCCCCCAGTTGCACAGACAGGGTCACAAAATTGATAATAAATACTTAAGTTTAAAAATAGCCACATTAAAAAGATAAACATTTGGATAAAGATTACAGTAAAACATCCTTATATCTACTTTTGGGAAACAACATTTATGTTTACTCTATGGAAAGACTAATCGTAGCTTCTTAATTTGAGAAAGGCAAATAAAAGCATAGTCACAAAGCATCTTTACTGTGTTCATACTGAAAGTGAAATTAAGCAAAAATTGTTTAAAGCATTGTTTATTGTGCAACATAATGTATTATTTTTATCAAGCTTAATCTAAGTAACACTCTTTATGGGTTATAAAATGTTTTGACACAACTACTTAATTTGCTATGGTTCAATTAATCTTTAATTTCTCAACTATCACTTATCATTTTAATCATCAATAATAACAATCATACATTGCATTGCAACTGCGATGTTATAGTGGTAAAGATAACCAGAAAAATTGATGAAGCTCTTAACACATTTAAAAAAAGATAAAGATTGCAGTAAAACATTTTAAAATTAGATTTTGGCAAATAAAATTTACATTTACTTTGTAAAAATTGTAACTGTACCTTTTTAATTTGAGAAGGGCATACAAAAATGTATTCAGAAAATATCTTTATCAGTCTTACACTGAAATATGTCATTAAACCTAAATGTGTTAAAAATATTCCTAAGCTAATATTACTTCTGCATTCATCAAAATTGCCTATTTTTTGTTTGTTTATTGTGCAAAATAATTTATTAATATTATCAAACTAATCCAAGTAAAATATTTTATAACAAATGTTTAACATTTACATGTTTATATATATACTTTACCTGAAGATAAATTAACATATTGAACTTTCACTTACCTTGTTACTTAATATTTTTTTTAGGTAACTATGGACATCCATTGAAAATATTGGCAGAATCATGGTGCAAGATCTTCAAAAACACAACTTTTCTTATACTAATTTTATTTTAACTGGATTTCCAGGATTCTCGGAAAAAAGACAACTTCTTTTCATTCCTTTTTCTCTTTTATTTATACTGGCTATAGGTTCAAATTCTGTGATCATTCACACAATCAGGACTGCACATGCCCTGCAGTCACCTATGTATATGTTAATAAGTATGAAAGCAGCTGCAGATTTATCTATCATAATGACTTTTGCTCCCAAAATGTTGTTGTTTTTTTTGTTTGATTGGAATGAAATTTCTCTTACTGGCTGTCTTGTTCAGATGTTTTTTGTTCACTTGGTTAGCTCATTTCAATCAAGTATACTTCTGGTGATGGCTTTGGATCGCTATGTTGCAATATGCAATCCATTGCGCTACAATGATTATATTAATAATTCCAATTTGATCAAGATATTTGTAGCACTTTTAATAAGAAATAGCATTTTTATTATTATCATTACCATCGCTGCAGGGTATTTGACATTCTGCATGTCAAATGTGATTGAGAATTGCTACTGTGATCACATGTCTTTGGTAAGTTTGGCTTGTGAGAACACTTTAAAAAATAACATCATGGGTTTAGCAGCGATCATTTTTATAACGTTTGTAGACTTGCTGTTTATTATCTTTTCCTATTTTAACATTTTCAATGTAGTTCTTAAAACAGCCTCTGGAAAGGCAAGGCAAAAAGCCTTTGACACATGTAGTACACATTTAATTGTTATCATTTTGGATTATCTTTTAGCTTTGTGCTCATTCCTCATGTATCGGGTCAAAAATTCTGTTTCAGCAGATGCTCACATTCTAGTAAATGTGTTCTATTTAATGTTACCCAGCTGCTTCAACCCAGTTATCTATGGTGTCAGAATAAAGGAGATTAGAGAACTAATAGTACAAAAACTGAAAGGAAGAAAAATGTCTTCTTTTTCAATTACAGCCCAAGAAGTAACAGCTGAAAAATAATAACAATCTGCATTATAGAAATAAACTTTATTTGGAAAATACTGTACTTGCAAACTTTTTTATGGTATAGTAGATCAGAGAGCATGTCTTTATGTCATTGCTCAGTAAACATTCCACATCTTGTATAGTATTGTTTAATTTTCCTTGTTTATTTTCTGTAGCGTTAGTGCTTTTCTCATGAACATTTTGTACATTTCTCAGCTGATAGAACCTAAAATTACTGACCCCATCTTTGTGGTACATTTGAAATTGACCAAAAATACATTTAGAAATATACTGTAGTTCAATTTATCTTACTGCGTTATCTATTAGTATGTGGTGAAAATCCAAATACATTTACTGAATGTTATTTCAAATACCTATTGTCAATAAACAAAGGTTAAAATTATTCTTTTAAAAATATGCAAATGTTCATGACAAAGTAAGAGCAAAATGGTAGAAATTAAATGCTGAAATTATAAATGGAATAAGAGTTTTTGCTAAATTAATGGATAAATATTCTAATAATGTTATCAAATAAATAATACTAATTTATTTGGTCTTTTCTAAAAATATTTCCATTTGCTGAAGGTAGATGAACAATTCTTGATTTATACATTTTAGTATAATAGCCAGTTAGTCAAGTATTCTCTTATTCATAGTACTTGATTAATGTAGGCTAGTTCACTGGTAAACAGCGAAAAGAAAGTCTTCCTACTTCAATCACTTCAGTTCTTAGCCTTGTAAATTCTTTCTGATAAAGATAAATTACTGTAACAAAAAATCAGCTATGCCAACCAATGTAAATTAAAATTGCAGTCTTTAAAAATGACTGTTATATCTCCAATAACACACATTTTTCTAAAATTGTCCAAAACTGTTTTCATTTTCAATTACCTTGAATAGTATGAGAACTTAAACCTGTAAATATAATCAATGATTGAAAAATAAAAAGGGTCTATTATTAAAATACAAACATAAAGGATTGTCACATTATGACATTCTACTCTATACTGATATGTTTCAGGTAAAACAGCAATCAAAAATTGATCATTTATTGCTAAAGCTCAGGAACTTGAGAAATTTCCAACAACAGTTTAATTTTCTGCTAGGGGCAACATTGGCCATACTTCATATTATCAGCAGAGAAATTAACTCAATTTCTTCCTGCAGTTTTGCAGAGAGATTCAATATACTTTTTATGTGCTGACTCTCTATGTTTATGGGTTTATTTTTAAAGTTTCAAATGTGTCCGGTCTGGATATTTGAAGTTTAATATGTAAATAAGGTCAAATATCATGGCACAAGCGCATGTGAATGACTGCAGCTTACCCTTCCCCTATCTATTACATATTAAAGGACATCATCATCATCACAGAAAATGAAGATTGCCAAGGTGGTGTGTTCAAATACTCTCTCTGCTTCATTCATATGGACAATCTGGATACAGACAAGTAGAAAGAGAGTGTATAACAGGCACACAATGTGTGTGTGTGTGTGTTTGTGTGTGTGTTTCAGAGAGAGAGAAAAGCCAAGCAAAATGACACCTTTTATTGGCTAACTAAGAAGTTTACAATATGCAAGCTTTCGAGGCAATTCAGGCCCCTTCTTCAGGCAAGATGTAATACAGAAACTGAAGTTCCCTGTGTTTATATACACACACTAGGACAAGAAACAACATTGGTAAATCTTTAAATGAAAAATCTTAAATGTAAAAAAATTAATAGGTTCATTCAGGATAAGATTAATTTAACAAGAGAGAGAAGAACAATGTATGGTCAAGATCTTTGGATAAGATAACTGTCCAACAAAGTCCTTTGAAGTTTGTGATAAGTTTTTCAAAACAATAAGGGTCTGTAGACAGGTTATCTGTGTCAGTCTGAGACATGCAAACAGTCCTCATACCTGGCTATAAAACTCTTGTCTCTATTCAAGCCATGTTGTAATGTATTAAATTTTAGCATAAGTTTAACTTCCTATTCTTTTCTCTCTTGCTGTGTTTTGAAGTTGCCCATAAGCACTGTGACTTTAAAGTCCTTCTCACAGTGTCCATGGCTGTTGAAGTGGGCCGCTACAGGAACATCTGTGTTGCCATGTTTAACGTCGAATCTGTGTAAATTCATTCTCTGGCAGAGTGTTTGTCCAGTTCCTCCCATATAGAGTGCAGTGTCAGGACATTTCATGCAGAGAATTAGGTAGACAACATTAGATGATCTGCAGGAAAATGATCCCTTTATGTGATGTTCAAGTCGGCAGTGTGGTATAACTATACGGTCTGTATTGTAGATGTCGGCGCACATTTTACGTCTTTTTCTGTAGGCAGGGAGATGTGCCATTTTCTGTCGGTTCATTTAGGGAGCTTGGACAATTAGTTGCTGAAGGTTTGGTGGTTGTCTGTATGCCAGGAGGGGAGGTTCAGGAAATACATTTTTCAGTGTTTGGTCGTTGTTTAGCATTGGCTGAAGTTCTTTATAATTTTTCAAGTGTTTCAAGATGTGGTTGTAGGTGACAACAAGGGGGATGTGGTTCTTGTTGTCTTTGTTTTTATATTCCAGAAGGTTGTCTCTGGGTATGGCAGTAGCTCTTCTTATTTGAGTGTCTGTTGTTTTGGGGGTATAACCTTGTCTGATGAAATCTTGTCTGAGCTCCTGCAGTTGTTGATCCCGGTCTGTCGGGTCTGAGCAAATACGATTGTACCATATTGCTTGGCTTAAAATAATGGAGCGCATTATATGCTTGGGGTGGAAGCTGTCATTACTTAGGTAGGTCCGTCTGTCTGTTGGTTTGTGAAAAACAGAAGTTACAAGGGTGTTGTTTTTCATTTGAACGGTGGTGTCAAGGAAGCTGACTTCTGTTTTGAGTAATTCAGCTTCAACTTTATGTTTGGGTGAAAAGAATTATATTCATTATGAAAATGGAGGAGGTCCTTCTCACTGGCAGTCCAGATTATAAAGATGTCATCTATGTAACGGAGATACAACATTGGCTTTAAGATGCACATTGACATGGAATCTTCCTCCAATTTTGCCATTAATAGGTTTGCATAGTGAGGTGCAAACCGACAGCCCATTGCAGTCCCCATTTGTTGCAAGTAGCAATCTTGTCCAAAAGAGAATAGATTATGTGTCAGAGTGAGTTTTATCATTTCGATTACTGACTTTGTGGGTAAATCATGTTGTGTGAGGTACATTTCACATGCCAATATGCCATCATCATGGGGGATGTTTGTGTACAGGGCCTCAACATCCATTGTGGCCAGTAAGGTTCCCTCAGGTAAGGGCCCAAAGCAGACAGTTTTTTAAGAAGTCAGTGGTGTCCTGGATATAGCTGGTTGTGTTGCGGTGAGGGATTTAAGAATGTGTTCCACCCAACCTGAAACCTTTTCTGTAAGGGAGCCAATTCCTGAGATGATAGGCCTTCCTGGGTTCCCTTCTTTGTGGATTTTAGGAAGCATGTAGAAGTAACCCATTTTGGGGTTCTCGGGAATTAAACTGTTTACATGATACCTGATGTCAAGAGGAAAGCTACTTACTATCTTTTTTAGTTCCTTTTTGTAGAGATGTTGGGTCTTCTTGCAGTTTGTAATAATGCATAGTATTGGACAATTGTCTTTATGCCTCCTGTATATAATCTGATGTGTTCATGATGACTAAAGCACCCCCTTTGTCTGCTGGTTTGATAATGATTTCTGTATTTTCCCTTAGTGAATGTATGGCTTGCTCATCCCCGATTTTGCTGCCTATTTAAGATCCCTGTTTTCACTCTCTGTCGGAAGCAGTCTATATAATTATCCAGGGTGGAGTTTCTGCCAGCTTCTCGTGTCCATGTGGATTTACTGGTGGGGTTGTTGGTTCCTGTGTGTTACCGTTTTCTTTCTTGTGGAAAAAGAGAGAGACTGTGGTGTGTGTGTTTGCTTGCCAGGGTTCCTCAGTACCATGATTAAAGGCTGTGCGAGTTGATTCCATAATTTAGACACAAAATACCAACTTATCAGATACATTTACAAAGAAGCATATCATAAAAACGATCACCAGGCTTTGCCAAGATGGGCAAACATACAAGGTATTTTTGGGTTAGGTAGGTCACATCTTCATCCAGGTACATGATGAGGCACTTCAGCGGGTATTTCTCTGTTGGCATCTATGCTCAGACTTGAAAATAGATGTAAGCCAATTTGAAATTTCCCTTGCATTATGATTGTTTGAGAGGCCCAGGACTCTTTCACAGACCTCAGTGATGTATTTCTTCTTTAGTTTAACAAGGTAAAAGCAGCAATGAAAATGTCCAATAAAAGCATTCAAATATAAACTTTTATTTAACAGCAACAATACATAAGAGTTAAGGCTATGTTGTTCAGCATTGGTGCTGGTGTCACAATTTTCCTATTGTAGAGCAGTATTTGGGTGCCATTACCAAACTGATTAGGAAATAAAATTAAATTTACATGCATTTTATACCTATTCAATTACTTTAATGGTGTTTTGAGTTTTCTCACAGACTTCTTCACCTTTGTTCCTAATAATCTGAAGAGTTGTGAATGAATGAATGAAGAAAAGAATCATGTTTGAAGTGATATTATTGTAATGTGGATGGAGGAACTCTGCAGTTATCTGAAATAAGAACCCATTTCATGCTAAATAAGGACACAGTCAGGAAATAATGGAGGGAGGAGTGCACAGTGAAATGAGAAGGACAAGTAGGGCAGGGAGGCATAAAACAAGCAAATTTGCAGTCTCATGGAAAAAAACAGTACAACTGAAAAACATTGTTAGCAAAATTCAGCTCATACCACCTTCTCTTGTAAAAGTGCTGGCCATCACCTGAAAAATACTCAGCTTATCCTTTAGCAAGTTTTTAACTTTGTCGCTAAATTCATGTTGAAAAATTTATTTTAAAGTAACAGCTTGGATCCACCCTACTAATTCCCTTAATACTTTTCAGTATTCCAAACAAGTCACCTCTTAGTCTCCATTTGCTTAAACTGAAAAAGTTCTGCTGTTTTAATCTCTTCTCCTACTTCATACCTTTCAGACCCAGAATCAGTCTTAATCACTCTCCTCTTGAATTTCTCTAATACTGCAATGTGATTTTTATAGTATGGAGACCAAAACTGTACATAGTACTCCAGGTGAGGCCTCATTAGTGGGTTATAAAAGTGTTCCTGTCAGTCCCGCTTGTTGCGGTATGCTGTTTATTTTGTACTCCAGGACATGCAGAGTAAAGAATGGTAAAGACCAAAGAAGCAATGTACACACTTCTCTCTATGCTGTGGTTTCTATTACACACCTGAAAGAAAGAGGCAATACATGTGAAAATATCCAGCATACAGCAACATGCGGGGACTGGCAGGAACACTCAATAAAACTGAATAAAAGAAAAGCAAGTGACGGTGAGGTTACGAAGAAGGCAGCTTCGCCAGCGTCTGTGTGTCAGAACCGGTGGGGCGTTAGTATGCATCGTGGTACACGCAGAGCTATAGCGCGCCTGTATTCTGTTTCTTTTGTACTCCAGGGCATGCAGAGGAGAGAATAGTAAAGAGCAGTAAGTTCTGCACTATATGCAATCATCAGACACTCCCCATCTACCCGTTGTTTTGTTATACTTTTACACCAACTTATGTTCCTGTGTTTGAGCATGCTCAAACGGGCATGCTCAAAAAATACACGTGTAATGCCACGAAAAGTGCACGCAGACACTTCATTTCGCAAACAAAACAAGTGCACTTTTATTCAAAACTACCTGTATAACCGAAGAAAAAAGAAAGCAAGTTACAGTAGGCGATTGATACGACAGCTTGCATGGTTCAATGCTAAGAAGTGCAGATTTTCATTCCGTGCTATATAAAATCATCACATTCAAATATTAACAGTTCCCACACACCCAAGGACCGTCCTTCCTACATTTACGACACGTGTACTTGTTGCCGTGTACACACCTCTCTGTGCTATGGTTTCTATTACACTGAATGAGCACCTGACACTGTACTTTCTTCCCTGGGGAAGGTCCGCATCAGAGAATTTCCAGTTCCTGCATAAATTCACACAATTCTGACGCTGTTCGTTTTCAAATAATATTGCATTAGTGCGATTATATTTTCACATATATTGTCTCTTTCTTTCAGGTGTGTAATAGAAACCACAGCATAGAGAGAAGTGTGTACATTGCTTCTTACAGGAAAAGGCGATGGAAAAAGTGCACTTGAATAAAAGTGCACTTTTGTTATACTTTTACACCAATATATGTTCCTGTGTTTGAACGACACGGACAGATGGGGAGTGTCTGATGATTGCATATAGCGCTGAAGTTACTGCTCTTTACCATTCTTTCCTCTGCATGTCCTGGAGTACAAAAGAAACAGCATACAGCAACATGCGGGGACTGGCAGGAACACTCAATAAAACTGAATAAAAAGAAAAGCAAGTGACGGTGAGATACGAAGAAGGCAGCTTTGCCAGCGTTTGTGTGTCAGAACCCGGGGCGTTAGTATGCATCGTGGTACACTGCAGAGCTATAGCGTGTCTTTAGTGAAAACAGCCGTGTCAGATGGGGTTGTATGGATTGATTCTGAACACGACTGAGAGAATGAAAAGTGAATTAAAAAAAAAGCTAACCTTTACAAGGATCATAAATTGCACTGGCTGTTACAGACTGAAATCAAATGTATGCTTTTATTCTAAAACAGTAAGACTAAGAGCAGTTTACTTCTCAAAACAGAGGGGCGCAGGATCAAACTCATGACCTCTTGATTCCCAAGCGGGGGCTGAGTCTATTGAACCATGGAGGCAGTTACAATAAACTGCTGTCAATGTCGCATGTTAAGGCGGCTTTTTGTTTCTGCAGTTATATTTTTGAATAAAAGCGCAATTGTGTTATTCTTGTGAAAATGTTTCTTTGCTATTTGGACTTCAGGCTTCATCTATACTAATAAAGGCAAAGCCCTCCTCACTCACTCACTCACTCACTCACTCACTGACTCACTCACTGACTCATCACTAATTCTCCAACTTCCCGTGTGGGTGGAAGGCTGAAATTTGGCAGGTTCATTCCTTACAGCTTCCTTACAAAAGCTGGGCAGGTTTCATTTCGAAATTCTACGCGTAATGGTCATAACTGGAAGCTGTTTTTCCATTTACTGGAATGGAGATGAGCTTCAACGCCGTGGGGCGGAGTTTCGTGTGACATCATCACGCCTCCGTTGTAATAGCGCAGTACATAAAAAACCAGGAAGACCTCCAAAAGCGCTGAAGAAAACATGCATTATATAATTGAGAAGGCAGCTAAACAATAAGAAGCGAGCAGTGACATATACAACCATATTCATGAGTTCTGCTACTTTGGAAACAAAGCATGATATAAACCTAAACTTTAAATTAAGTTCATAGATAGGCTGCGCTGGCGTTTGTAATTTAGTGCCTGCCCATAAAAGGCTGTCCGTCAGCAGCAATCCAATAGCAAACTCCCACTAAATATTCACGGGTGAACGACTGTGCTTATGCAGAGGAAGATGAGATGGTCAGGGTGGTGTTTGGTACAAACTCAGCGAAACTGCGAGAGAAAGTTTTAAGTGCCAGGACTAAGGTAACATTAAATACAGCCATGGACATAGCACGAGATGGCACCCGCACAGCTGGGAACCTTCGATGCATGTACACCGAGCGGCTCACGTGAACTGACGCAGTGCACAGATAAAAAGCAACAGTTCCAAAGAGCGCTGAACAAAAGCGAATTACACAATTGAAAAGGCAGCAAAAAAATATGAAGCGTCTGATACATACAAGCATATTCATAAATCCAGCTACTGCGGAAACAAAGCACACCGTGGAAATAGTCAATGTCCCGCTAAAGGAAGACAGTGTAAAAAAACGTGTGCATGCAGTGTGTCAGGTCTCAGATAAAGAAGAAGACGAGCTGTTTATTGATGCAGTAAGAAACGAATCGATGAAAGAAACCTGTCATCTTTACAACGATTGACAAACACGGAATGTAACTTGAACACAACACATCCTACAAATACGAACCTGATTAAAAGAAATAATGATAATCAAATCCTTGATGACAGCAACACTCAGTAACACTCACAAAACAAATACTGTATATTGACCGTCATGTTACGTTATTTTTAAAATGTTCCTTTTCTTTTTCATAGCTTTTTAACACACTACTTTTCCTGCGATACGTGGGTATATATATATGTATATATACAGTAATCCCTCGCTATATCGCTTTGACTTTCAGCGGTTTCACTCTATCGCTGATTTAAAATGTAAGCATATCTAAATATATATCATAGATTTTTCGCTGGTCGCTGGATTTCTGCGGACAATGGGTCTTTAATTTATGCTACACGCTTCCTCAGTTTGTTTGCCCTGTTGATTTCATACAAGGGACGCTATTGGCGGATGGCTTAGAAGCTACCCAATCAGAGCATGTATTACATATTAACTAAAACTCCTCAGTGCTATAAGATATGCATCCCGCGCGGAGCTTGATTGTTTGCGTCTCTCTGCCTCTCTCTCACCCTCTCTGACATTCTCTGCGCCTGACGGAGGGGCTGTGAGCAGAGGTGCTGTTTGCTTAAAACATGCTGACGCTTACTCTAAAAATTGCCGCTTTATTGCGTGCTCGCATATTTAAAAGCACAAAAGTACACGTATTGATTTTTGATTGTTGCTTTAATCTCGCCCTCTCTCTCTGACGTTCTCTGCGCCTGACGGAGGAGATGTGAGCAGAGGGGCTGTTTGCTTAGAAGATACTGACGCTCCTCTAAAATGCCGCGGCAAACTTAAAAGCACAAGTATTGATTTTTTGATTGTTTGCTTTTCTTTGAGAGCTCTCTCTCTCTTCCCTCTGAAATTCTCTGCTCCTGAAGAGAAGAAGATCTATTTGCATTCTTTTAATTGTGAGAAAGAACTGTCATCTCTGTCTTGTCATGGAGGACAGTTTAAACTAAACTTTTGACTAAAGGGTGTTATTTCATGTCTAGAGGGCTCTAATAATGTTAACAGTGTGGGAGAGTTTATAAGGGCTTAAAATATATAAAATAACTACACAAACATATGGTTTCTACTTCCGGATTTTTCGTCTATCGCGGGGGGTTCTGGAACGCAACCCCCGCGATCGAGGAGGGATTACTGTATATCCCGATCTACATACTCGAATAATGGATACTTCATTCGCCATCAATGATTGTTTTGGTAAAGCCATACTCAGTGTATTCATTAGATGAACGGTAAAAAGTAAGAGCGAGGGACGATGACTTATTGAGGCATGCAGGCTGTAGTGGCTCAACTCTATCTGAATTGCGCGATCACATTTGAAAAAAATATATCTTTTCAAGTTCTATTTAGTCCATATGTGTCAAACTCAAGGGCCGCGGGCCACATCCGCCCGCATGTAATTATATCCGGCCTGCGAGATCATTTTATATACTGTATTATTGTTATTAATGGCCCGGATATATGAAGCGCTGGTAACACAATAAACTACAGATCCCATAATGCAGCGCTTCAGCTGCCTTGGCCGAACACTTACCGCGTTAATCAAGTCTAGCTTATGATGCTGCAAGTTATTGCGAAGCTAGCCTACACGATGCTGAAGAGAAAAGTTGATTCTGAAAATAGAGCCTTTAAAAACCGATGGGAGGCTGAGTATATGTTTACTGAACCCGTGTGTCTCATTTGTGGAGCTAATGTGGCTGTAATTACAGAATTTAATCTAAGACAGCACTATGAGACAAAACATCACGGTAACCTGAAAGACCTGAATGCAATGCAGAAGATACAGAAAGCAGAAGAATTAAATAAGAATCTGACACTTCAGCGGACCTTTTACCCGTGCACAATCACAAAGTGATTTCAAGTGAAGCTGCTTTTATGGGAGACACAAATGCAACTTGCCCCACTTTCCCTGTTGCCAAGTAATGTTGAACCAAGTCGTCACTACGGTGTTCCCAAAATACGCACTTTGCTGATAAACTGAGCGCACTGAGTTTGCACGGCGCTTTGGTGACTTTGAAGAACAAAAAAAGTCCGTCTACATGCTCGAACCTTGTGCATATTTGGTACCACATATCTGTGTGAGAAGCTCTTCTCAGTGATAAAGACTAACAAAACAGCACACAGGAGTCGCCTCACTGATGAGCACCTGCAATCCATCCTGAGAATCTCCACAACACAGAACCTCACACCAAACAGAAACGAACTGTTGCCAAAAAAAGATGCCAGGCGTCCAGCTCTAAAATCACATATGAGCAAAGACAACTGAATGATTTGATTTGTTATTGCTGAAAGAAACACATTTTATTTATATTTCCAGGTTTTGTTATGCAGCATGTTCATATTTGAATTTGTATAATTTTGACAGGATATATTTTTATGGAGAGCAAAATCTTTTGGGATATTTAAAATCTAAGTTTATTTTTATATAAAATTACCTAAGAGTAAAGAAATTTGAATGTTTGTTCTTTTAACGCTTACTTTATTTCTAACTTGTATAATTTAGACAGGATATATTTTTATGGAGAGCAAAATATTATAAGTTGTTTAAGGTTTGAGTTGATTTATTCAGGAATAATATTCCTGTCTGTTTTTACCATTCCTACCAAAGATATTTCTGTCGACTAAATAAAAATTCCTTCTATTTAAAATTTAAATAGAACTTAAACAAATACGATAGTTCATAATATCCACGCAGACTTGCACGTAAGAGCGGAGTTATCGTTTTAACAAGCAGCGTATTGCACTGATACGAAATAGCTGTGTGTGTATATATGTAGATATGTATGTATATGTATATATATGTTTATATATGTGTGTGTGTATGTATATATATATATATATGTATTTGTGTGTATATATGTGTGTGTATGTATGTATGTGTGTATGTATATGTATGTGTATATATGTAGATATATATATATGTATGTATATATGTGTGTGTGTATATATATGTGTATATGTATAGATATGTATATATATATGTTTATGTGTGTGTGTGCAAATATATATATATATTTATATATACAGTATATATATATATATATATGACAGCAACACTCATCACTCACAACATTGACAAAACAATTACATTGACAATCACGTTACGTTATTTTCAAAATGTTTTCTTTTCTTTTCATTGCTTCTTTAACACACTACTTCCACTGCGGCTGGTATTTTGCTAGTACATTATATAGTTTATGCCTACATTTTGTCATCTACTACTAGAATATAAAAAACGTTTCTGTTTTAAAAATGTGTTGACACAGATTACTGTAGAAACGGAACAGACATGAAATGCGTGTGTTCCAAACAACGATCTATTATTTCCACTCTAAAACTCCACTTCACTCCCAGATACTCAATCAAGGCATGAGCTGAGAGAAGTTCGTGCAAAATCTAAATTGGTGGGGGATGGAATAGCCGGTTGCTCCAAGCTTCTCTTTATCAGCACATTTAGAAGACAAAGGGGCTGGCAGAGAGGTGTGAATGGATTTAAGAAGCGATTTAAGGTTGGACGGAATTACGAGTTTTTCGTAGGCTCTGGTAATTCTAGTGTTAAAGTGCCAGAGGTTAACCAGCTGTGTGTTTGTCATTCATGGGCACTGTTGTGTTTAGGGTCAGTGTGTATGTAAGTCTCATGAAGTCCTAGGAGAGTGACAAGTTGTGTTATTCATAAGGCACTTGTGTGGTTTAAAGTGCTAGAGATTAACCAGCTGTGTGTTTGTCATTCATAGGGCACTGTTGAGTTTCTGTGTGTATGCATATAGCTATGTGTGTGTTAATCTTAAAGTGCAACAGTAGACCAACCCGGTAACAAACTTGACAAGTACATTTATCATTGAAGAAAACAGGTAAAGGGTAAGTAGAGGGAAATACTATGATAATACATAAGGTATTGGTGACCATTTGCCTGGCCCAGCTGTTGCATTTACCTTTGCCCTAGGTAAAGCTTTAAATGACAATACCCACCACCCCAAATTCATATATGCATTTTATATGGACTAAAGGGATACAGTATATTTGTTTTGATGAGTTTCACAATTCTTGGTGAATAATGCCAAGGCAGTTTATTACAGATATTAAGTAAATGAAGTTTAATATGTAAATACATATTTTATTTACAAAACAAATTTTATATAATATGCTAATGAATGGGTTAATTGCTTGAAAGTGGCTTTGTTTTACAAAGAAAACATTAATTTTAAAAAGTAAATAATATGTTTAAAGTCCTCAACAATTAAAAAATACAAATCTCTGAAATTCAAATCTATGAACGTAGAAAATGTTTTTTTTAAATCCACTGTTTCTGCTAACTCATTCTCCACTGATAGGTTTTCTGAGAATTATAGGAATCATAAAGAAACACACACACACATGCACACACGCACACACATATATTATTAGTGCCTACAATAGGAAATTTTTCTCTTTGTAAAAGTAAACTTATACAAGATATTATTTCAAATAAGAAAGAAGGTTGTTAAATTCATTAATCATGGCACTGGAGAGTGGTGATGTGTTGCATGTTGATAAACCCATACAATTAAGAAGGTGCACTCTGTGAGGAGTTTACATTTTCTTCCCGTGTATATTCATCTCTCTGGTTTCCTCCTACAGTCCAAAGATATGCAGGTTAGGTTGATTAGCGATGTTAAATTGGCCCTGGTGACTGTTTGTGTGTGTGTATTTGTGTTCACCTTTCAATGAGCTGGCATCCTGATTCCTGCTGGGTAATGGATGGGATGGATAATACTGATATAGTGTGACTATACAAACTTCTCTGCTGACAGTGACCATGGGCAACAGCACCAAAACAACAAACAATGAGACAAGTTAATCCTCAGTTTGTGTTGTCTCCACTGCATTCACTCATGAGATGATCACCAGCCATTCTATGTAGTGCTGACTTTCGGGTGCCTCTTTGTGATCCCTTTTCCCATATGTGAATCATAAGGACTACTCGGTATCAAGTGCTGCCCATGAAAACACTGGACCCCCTCAAACTATGTGGTTGGTGGTATTATTTAAATAACCTAGGATACAACAGCTATGGAACATAAAGTAGGCTTCTAGACAGTACCCATGTGGTAACACTGCAGATGCTTGGCCCCACACAATTAATAAGTGCTTCAGTCTACTGGCTACTACAGTAATAATAATTATATGACACTGCAGTAATGTAAAACATTCTCAGCTATAACTAGTATGCAAAAACAATATACTGTACTGTAATAAGTTTAAATGAAGTCAGACAGCCTTATAGAGTATGCGTGTTTAAAAATCAGGCTTATATTTAAAAAAAAAACCTTCTGACACCTCCAAATTTTGCTGCCCTTGGCTGTAGCTTAGCTCATCTATATGGTTGAGCTAGCCCTGCCACTTGTCACCTACCATCTTTGACATTTTTCTTGATTCTTCCTCATTGCTGCTCAAGTCTTAATTTTGTTATTATTATACTGCAAGATTTTTCCAGTATACATAGTGGTGTAAAAGCTATTGAAAAAATATAGCATGTGGTTACAATTAAATAATGTAATCTGTCTATGTAACTTAATTATCTATATTCAAAATCATCAGAGGCAGAAAAAAACAAAATCATGTACTGCTATGTGCAGGAAATAGAAGGTGGAAGAAATATACTAATATTGTGACCTTAGCTACATCAGTACCAGGGAGATATTCTATGTACGCCACTTAAATTATCCAAGATCAGCAGCCTCATCTTGGATCAGCTAATGGCGGTTAAACTCGGTTATGTCGGTTCTTCAAATGCACCTGAGAATTAGATTAGTGTAGCCGGAATCAATCTAAGATAACTGCCCATATATATCTTGACTAAAAACATGATCAGCAATTTGCTTATTGGAGGACAGAGATGGCAAAAGAAATCCAAAAATCCAAAGTCATTTGTTTTGATTTTTATTTGCAGAATATTGTGCCTGCTTTGTACAAAGAGTATCTTTGACAGGAAGTGACATACAGAAAAATGAGGAAAATACAGCAGGATATGTAGCTAGATGAACTGAGGAAAACCAAAATCAAGTTGCAGATACAACTACTTCAGAAACAAATGGTAAAGAATTAATCCCTCCTTTTCTCTCTCACATTGTTATTAATCATTCTCACTCCCTTGCAGTATGAAAAGAAGTAAAGAGTCTTGGTTAATAAACATAACATGTGTATTGAATAGTTGTATTGTCATTATTGAAAATATCGATTCTGTCTCTGACAGCTAAGCCACTAGGATGGTCAAGGTGCAGTGCCTCAAGGTCATCATCAGGCTGCAACCCCACCTCAGAAGCCCTTTCTTTTCTGATAGTGGCTAAGTTATGTAAGATAGAGCATGCAACAATTATGTCACATGTTCTGTTGGTGTGCAACCCATAGCCATTTTAGAAATTGAAGTCTCTCTTTTTAGGTGGCCAAAGGCCATTTTAATTTGTGCCCTTGTCCTAGACAAGGGTCCTCAATCCCAGTCCTGAGAGCCGCAGTGGCTGCAGGTTTTGTTCTAACCTGGTTGCTTAATTAGAAAGCAATTCTTGCCAATAAAGCACTAACAAGCTATGAAATTAAATTAACTCTGCTATGTCAGGTCATTCTCATATCCTAGATTTTCTTTCCCTTTCTATCATGCAAATGATTTGAAGGCTAAAATGGACGAGTAATTCTCAGTCCTTCACTTTTTTTCTCTTCATTTTTCTTCCAAGTATTTAATTAAACCCAATAGTGCAGATAAATACACACAGGTGTAAATGTAAATAAGCTAAATGGAGAAATGCTGCTCTCTCTTGTCATTTGCATGTTATTGATAATAAGGAGCAATTAAAATAGCTGTTTAAGACAAAATTAAGCAATAAGGGCTCAAAATCACTAAAGTGAAGCAGAAGTGTTACTTTAGCAATAAGTGCTTTTATTAACCAACTGGGTTGGAGCAAAACCCTGCAGCCACTGCGGCTCTCCAGGACCGTGATTGAGGACCCCTGTCCTAGACAGAGCTGCATTATATCAGGTTTGTGGGCCAGGGTTGGGGTTGGGGAATGGCGTCATGAACTGACCATGGCCATCTAGCCTCCACATTTGAAATGATGCAAGATGCAGCACAGATCATCTAAGAATGTATTCATAGCATGTATGTTAGACAAATTTATTCATAATGTCAACAGGTCTATTGGCTATTTTCAGTTGTAATGTTATAGGTTACACTACCTGTACATAATGTGGAGGTATTGTCTATTTACGTAATCCCCTTCATTTGTGTCTGATGGGGCCTGATTTGGATCTGAGTACAGTCCAATGCTCCAATCACATTAGAGAATTCTGGGAAATTAGAATATTAGTCTGATTTTAAAGTTCTTTAAGGAAACATAGGCTTTTTCCTATATATTACCTGCAATGGCAAAAAAGGCTCTTTAAATATCTGCACGCAGGTAAAACAATCCAGGAAAAAAAATAAAAACTCTGAGGAAGTGTTTCAGGGCCAAGTAGGTTTTGTGAATTGCCCAACAAACAGTGCTATTTTGCAAATATTCCACATCGTCTGCCATATACAAAAAACTGCCACTTGCAAAAAAACACATAGCAATGAACACAGTCACGAGAGCATGACTTCTCCGAGTGTGGCTTCTAATATAAGGAGCTACTAAATTTCTGAGGTATAAAATTCACTCTCAGCTGAAGCAATATCTCTCAAAAAGATGATGATCATCAGGACAGGCTAAAAGATCTTGACAGTCCGACAAAACTCTCTCGTTTTGAAAACAACAATTGCAATTGGTCACTCTTCTATGAACGGTGAGGCCATGGCTGAACAGATTACCATTCACGGAAGCCAGTTAAGTATGTGAGCTAATCTTTGTTTACATAGAACAAAAATTCTCCTGAGTAGGTTTGAGGTTTACGATTTGTTGCTATGATGATACATCGAACAAAATTTTGAAGAATTGACAGATCTAGGATCATGCAAAATTATCAACAATTTAATCCTGCTACACAGGTAATCCATGTTAGGAGAAAATTCCCCAGTACATTATGTCTGGCTGACATCATGTCCTGCCCACCTCATCCAGGTTTTGTGCTCCAGCCTATGTGCCATTTCTTTATTCTGTTCTAGAATTTTAGACGTCTTTCCTAGTCATTTGGATATTTTGATTTCTTCAGTTTTTTTGGATAGTGGAGTTTGCCTGTACCTCACATTTTAAATCAAGCTATTGCTGTATGTCTGTTTTTGTACACTTTTATAACTTAGAACAATAAATCATTAAAGTCTTTATTTCATATTTATTCTTGATTCATTGTGACATTAATTGCCTGTATCCAGTGAAATTAGTACTAATTCAATGTCCTGTGATATGCATGATGATTCTGTCTAGCAGAAAGTTACTTTATAAATCTCGGTGCATCAGCGGTATGACTGGTCTGCATGGATACAACAGTTATGAACAGATTCAATGATAAGAACATATGAAAAATATTTACTAGAATAGGCCTCTTTGGAATTAGGCAGCACATTATTGGTGATAAAAGCATAGTGCAGGCATTCTTGCCTCTTCATGATGTTCAAATCCACATAAATAAAATATCTTGTTGAAAATACTATATAATACTAGAATAAGCATTACCAAAAATTATCTAGAGGTAAATTAATAAAGTGTAGGTATTTACCAAGTGTAAAGTGATTGGAATTGCACATACTTATAAGTTACAGTACAGATCAGTTTTGCTAATACAGGAGAGAAACAGCCAACGTTGAATCTGAGATGTTCTTTACTGTCTCACTCCAGTTTTGTTTTTCTTGCTCTGTTGTCATCTAAAAGAAGAACAAGCTCTTATTTAGAAATGCACAGTGTTGCATTCTAAATGTAGTTCTAATATCTGGAGATATCCACAGATAGGAAAAAGAATTTTGTAAAAGTGTTGTTAGGATTTAAATGCAATACATTTAATTCAATTCCCAAATACAACTTTTATCTATTGCTTACTGTTTATATTTAAATTGCAGTTGATCTGATCAGATTTAAACATTATATACTAATAATTTATCATGCAAATGATGCAGAAGACTATGTGTATATTTTAAAAACGACAGAAGTGATGTTACAAGTGAATAGGTGACTGCATATTGTGTATTAAGTATTATTTTATTTTTATTTTAAGAACAATTGTGATTATTTTTTTTAATTTGCCAATGCCTTTAATTAAAAAGGTACAGTAAATGCTATTTTTTTTAGATAATTGGCTTTTAAGAATTTAAACACATACATTGGAAATAATTATATGAATTCTACTATCTAGTCAGTGGTAATTTTGTATATGCTGCTTAGGAAACAATTCAGCTGGGAAATTGGAGTATTTAAAGGCAGCTGCTTATAAACCTTAGCTAAAGGAGTCTGGCGTAAATACACTATAAAGGGATTTATGTAAGCATTTTTAAAAATGCTAATATAATTAGTGTTTTATTAAGTATGGTATCCAATCTTTTTTTTCTACATTTTCCTAGAATATTTATACAGTATGTAATTAAATTCAATCGAATGTGTTACTTAAGTACATAATTGCAGCAGTATAAATAAGCTTAAGATTTATTTAAATTCAGCTATTGCATGTATTGCAACTATTTCAGCTACTGTCACCTGTCTACCTGACTTATATTTTTCATATTGTCTAAATTTTTATTAGTTTTAACATTTTGGTTTTTTAGATGATATAAAATAATTCTGTTTAGAATATTACCACTAGAACTTTGGAAAGACAGGCTCCTACTGTTTTATTTACTGAGATCTCACTGTGGGCATCAGATACAATTAAAGCCTCATCACCTTTGTAAGTCTGCCAGTTCTACACACTGTTGTTTATTCTTGTTACGCAAGATATTGGCACATTTGAAACAACTGTTTTTTTTAACTTCTGAGTAGTTGAACATTGACAAGTTATCATTGAAACATCATTAACTTTTTCCATTATTGGTTTTGTAGGCAATGTTTGAAAAACTGACGTCACAATGAATGAGTACAGAAGAGAGAACAATTCTTATACATTTTTTATTTTCAGTGGATTCCAGGGAGTAAAAGAGCATAGACACTTTCTTTTTATTCCTTTCTTTATTTTATTTGTGCTTATAATATTCTGTAATTCTGTAATAATTTACCTAATAAAGTCTGCACCTAGTTTGCATTCTCCTATGTATTTTTTAATTGCTGCAATAGCAGCTGTTGATATGACTGTACCTGTAACATTTGTCCCAAAGATGTTATTCAATTTTTTATGTGACTGGAATGAAATTTCTCTTTTAGGTTGCTTGATCCAAATGTATTTTGTGCATTTTGTTGCTTCTTTTGAATCAGCCATTCTGCTGATAATGGCTATAGATCGCTATGTTGCTATATGTAATCCACTGCGATACAATGATTATATAAATAGTTCCAGCTTTTTAATAGCATTTATTGCAGCTGTACTAAGAAGTTTCATTCTCATATTCCTTATCGTCCTCATGGCTGGATCTCTTTCATATTGTTTGTCAAATGTAATTGAGCACTGCTATTGTGAGCACATGGCACTTATCAGCTTAGCTTGTGACAATACAAGCAAAAATAACATAATGGGATTAGTTGCCATGAGTTTGTTGATTGGATTTGACTTGCTTCTCATTTTAATTTCCTACATTAAAATTTTTTCTGTAGTAGTGAGGTCAGCTTGTGGTGTTCAACGCCAGAAAGCAATTCACACATGCAGTACTCATTTGATTGTAATTTTAATGACGTATCTGTCGGCATTCTGTTCATTGATTGCATACAGAATGAAACATTCAATTTCATCCGATGTTCATGTCCTCATAGGTGTTCTGTATTTGCTTTTGCCATGTTGTTGTAATCCAATTATTTATGGGCTTCGAACTAAAGAAATTAGAGATCAGATTATGAAAAAAATCTCAAATATGGCCTCTTAAATACTAAAATTATAGCAATAAAATTGTAATCAAAACCACATAAGCTGATTTTATTGATGAATTAGAAAACTAGTTTTTTTTACTGAATCAGTCTTTTTGTTTATGGTGCACAGCAAAAGGCAGTGAGGTATGCACATCAGGGAGATTTATTTTCACTTTTGTATTGTACGTATTCAACTTTCCTGATTTTATATCCAATCTACTGTACATTGCACTGACTTGTATTGTAATACCAGTATAACAGGCCTTCATTAGCTGTGTCATTCATTCTCAGGCAGTGAAATATGCAATTTTTGCAACTCAATCTGTGTGCTCAGGAAATATAAGTATAGGGAACTAAAACAGATATTGCACACAGATCAGTCAGTGGTAGCAGCTTTGGAACATTTCATTATGATGTCAACTTCTAATCTAACAGAATTTCCTAAATGGGTTTATTGCAGTCTGACCAAGCACAAATTACATTAATGCATGGACCCTTTTTCGAACCTACTTGTCCACTTCAATGGCATAATATGCACAGTTTGCTGCATAGCTGCACTGTGTGTATGTTAGAAACCAATGGTGGACATTCCAAACAAATGTGCACCATATACAAATGAATACAGAAAAAATACTGAGCATTACTTGTTAACACACTTAGTCCAGTGTTAAACAAGCTTCAGTATGTACTGCTTGTTTCATGGCAATGTTTGTGTTTTTTGATTAGCTGTCTTATAACCCATTGTGGACAAGTGCAACACAGGACCTTTCCATTTGGTTCAATATACAGTATATCTTTAATTGGTCTAAAGAATTAATGCAGTTACAGAGAATGAAATGCTGCTTTCGTAAAGCTCTCTCTCACTCAGTCTCCGTCTTTTTGTCCTGCACAGAAGAGCCACTCCACTTACCATGCTTTGTTTCTCTTTTTGTATACAGTACATATACTGTAGTTAAGGTAAGTCTTTCAGACTGCATAATATTGTTTACACTGAATAAAAGTCTTCAACTAAGAGATTGTTTCAGAGAGCTAAGATGAAAGAAGTCTTGGTGAGAACCCGCTGGATTACTTTGGAGCAAACATTTGAAAAACATTAATGTAACACAGACTATACTCATGTCATCAGCTATCTGCATGGTTTACCATTGAAAAGGGAATTGACAACTTTTTCCCTATACTCAAATTCTTTTTGTTCAAAATGCATTACAATTTTCTATTGACATCTATAGAATTTGTTTCATTACTGTCAAGTTCACCCTTAAATTGCAGAAACACTATATTTTAACAATGAATTAAAAAACTCAGTTATTTTTGTCAATCTTCTGATTAGCTTGGTATCAGTTGAAGAGCTGCTTGCTGTGCTATGTTAAGATGGTCACAGTGAAGCTGCTCATTTGAATAAAGGTCATTCAGTTCAAGCTGATATCCCTTCCAGCCTTGACATGGCTGCTGATCTCATCTCTAGTCACTTACCTCCCCTAATTGGTGCCAGAATCAGCGCTATTATAAATAAGATTTATCAGTTGTATAGAAAAATGAGTAATCATAAAATCAGTATCTGCAAAACAGCATATTCTTATTATTTTCCAATTGGACATTAAATGGAAAGCCACTGCTCAAACAAAACATTATAACACATTATGTGAAATTGGAAAAAAGATATTCTACATAAAAGGGATTTCTCCAGATAATGTACAAAATACGGAAAACCTTTTTAAACACAACTTTTCTTTTTTATCAATTTTAAATATATTCTTTCTGCAGGATGAGGCAAAATGAAGTACCACATTTCTCAAGGTCAATGCGTGAGGTAGAGGTAACCAAGTGGGTTGGGGTGGAGGTCCTTTGATAGGTGATCCCTTGTAGTTTTCAGTCGTCAACTTGCATTGCTCTGGTGCGCAATGCGCTTTTGCTATCAAAGCGTTTTTCAAAAACAACAAATCCATCATCACTATGCAACACACCTTCCAAATGCACTTCAGCAGTCCTTCTAAAGGTGATGTCCCAAAACAATTCTTCAGTGGGTGGCTAAATTCAGACAGACAGCTACAATATTGTACAGAAAATCTCCAGGCCGTCCTTGGACTGTACAAATGCCTGAAAACATCCAAGCTGTAAGGGCATCAATTTTCTCCTAAAAATTGACCCCTAGACGTTCAGCACTTAAACATGCTTCTGCCTTAGCCATTTCCAACCTGTCTTTGAGGAGGATTTCGCATGAGGACCTTAATCTCCATTCATAAAAAAATGATGGTAGTGCAGGAACTCACTGAGAGAAACTGGGAGAGTCGTAGAGAGTTGTGCACAAATATTCTGCAAACTGCTTTTACGAGATGCCATCATCTTGTGGAGGAATGAGGCACATTTCCATTTGAATGGTTGCATAAATAAGCAAAACTTTTGCTGTTGGGCTGAAATCAACCCTCACCAACTTCATCAGAGACCTACAGTGAGCATGTTACACTTTGGTGCGGCGTAGCAGAATTTGGCATTGTAGGCCCTTACTTTTTTGAGGATGGTCACCATTAATTCAGAACGTTACATTGAAATGCTAGAGAACTTTTTGCTGCCCCAACTGGAAGAAATGGATGTGGTGGATGCCTGGTTTCAACAGGATGGAGCAACAGCTCATGTGGTGTGGAGATCCATGCATGTTTTGCATGAGATGTTTCCTGGGAAGCTGTGCAGCAATGTCGGGTGGCCTTCATGGTCGCCTGATCTTGTTCTGTGCAATTTCTTCTTGTGGAACCATCTCAAGTCCAAGGTATACACACACCAACCTCAAAACCCTGAAGCCCTTAAGGACACTATTCGTCACAAAACTGCCATTATTTCCCTTGAAATGGCCGAAAGAGTCATGCACAAATTCAGAAATTGTCTTGAAGAGTGTATCACTAATGATGGCCACCACCTTGAAGACATCATTTTTAAAACACAGTGAAAAAAATCTATTTTTAATAACCCTTTCTTGTGTTGTAGAATAAACGTTTGAAATATGGTACTTCTTTTTGGCTCACCTAGTATTTAGTTCTTATTGCATTTGCTTATTATTTAAATTGGCCAAGAAGGTAAATAGGGTTGTTTTTTCTTTTTATTCACTTTATACACTTGTTTATCTTTTGTTTATTAGTTTCCATTTGTTTTATTAATCTTTGCCTTTCTTGGTATTTGCTTTATGTATTTTAATGTTTCTTGGTTCAGTAGTCAAATACTCTATTACTAGGTTATCTTTATTTAACTACATTTCTTCTTACCTATTACATCTCATTTAATTTTGCCTGTGCTTAATAAATTGTATACATCTTATGCCTAACATAGAATTGACAATTCATTGTCAGTGTTGCTGTCATTTATTATTTGGCCAGAGGAATGGAGAACTTCAAGTCTGCAGAAAGCCTGGTTATCTGGTTTTAAGGTTTGGAGAACAACTGTTGTGAATCATAGTTTTATTTTTTACTTCCTTGATTCCATTTATGTTGTCTTTTTGCACATTTATTATACTTTTTAATTAATTTGATATTCTTTTCTTATTTTCTTGAAGTCACCACATTGTCATTATGTACATTTTTTGGAGTCATGTCTGCTGCCATTTTTGGTATTTTAATGCCACTGCAGTCATGCCTTTGTTGGTAATGTTGTCTGGTTGTAGCAGTTTGACTGGCAGATGGTTGATGTGTGATATCATCACAGCTCCAGTAATTTGCTGTTCCTTTCTAAATTTTGCTCATTGAAAACTGCTGCACAGTTGACAGTCACCACTACCTCAGTGCCTGGGTGCAGGTGGATTCTTCAGGGCCTGGTTAAGCTCATTTCTTGGGCTAGGATGAGCTTCAAGCCAACAAAATCCAGGTCTATGGTACTGAAGAGAGGGAAAGTGGTGGACAAGTTTCGCTTCTCAGTGGATGGCGTAACAATACCATCAATTAATGAGAAACCAGTCACTAGCCTAGGTAAGGTTTTTGACTGTAGCCTCAGAGATACTGCGTCAGTCCAGACAACGATCAAGAAGCTGGAAGCTTGGTTGTCGGCAGTAGATAAGTCTGGTTTACCTGGCAGATTTAAGGCATGGATATACCAGCATGGCATCTTGCCACGGTTTCTTTGGCCGCTGTTGTACGAAGTGTCGATGTCTACAGTAGAGGCCCTGGAGAGGAAGATCAGCTGTCATCTTCGAAGATGGCTTGGCCTGCCTCGTAGTCTAACGAGTGTAGCACTATATGGCACGAGTAATAAGCTTCAGCTTCCTATCAGCAGCCTGGAGGAGGAGTTCAGGGTTTCTCGTATAAGAGAGGCCCTAGTCTACCAAGGCTCTGGAGATTCTAGAGTAACAGCAGCAGGTATTGAAGTGCGAACAGGAAGGAAGTGGAGAGCACAAGAGGGACTGGAGGTGGCAGAGTCTCGGCTTAGACACAAGGCACTTGTGGGCACAGTGGCAACGGGGCGAGCAGGACTGGGAGCAATCCCAAAGCCACAGTACAACAAGGCTCAGGGCAAGGCGAGACGAGGATTGGTCCTAGAGGAAGTCCGAGCAGGTGTTGAGGAGGTGAGGACCAGCAGGGCGGTGAGCATGCGGCAGCAAGGGGCATGGACAAGGGGGGAAGGAGCACTGAGAAGATCACCTGGAACGACATCTGGAAGGCAGAGCCACAGCATATTAAGTTCCTGGTCCAAGCTGTGTACGACGTGCTCCCCAACCCAACGAACCTGCATGTTTGGGGTAAGAGTGAAGTTCCAACGTGTCCACTCTGTCCTGGACGAGGATCCCTGGAGCATATTCTGAGTAGTTGCCCATCTGCCCTTGGAGAGGGCAGATACCGTTGCACACGATCACAAAGTGTATAGCAGAGACCATTTCACATACAGTGGCCAACAACAAATATGTTGGCAGCCAGAGAAGAATTGCCTTCATAAGGGCTGGTGAGCAGACGCAAGCAAAGCAAAAATCATTCAGCCTCCTTTCATCTTCAGCAGACTGGGAGCTGCGGGTTGACCTGGGCAGGCAGCTCAAGTTCCCGAATTTGTAACATCAACCTCATTGAGACCCGATATAGTTTTAACATCTGCATCGTCCAAGCAAGTCCTTTTGTTGGAACTGACAGTCCCATGGGAGGACTGCATGGAAGAGGCAAATGAGCGTAAGCAGCTCAAGTATCAGGAGCTCATTGAGGACTGCCGAAGGAAGGGCTGGAAGGCTTGCTGTGAGCCCATAGAAGTAGGGTGCAGAGGATTTGCCGCCGATCCCTGTGTAAGATCTTTGCCAGGCTTGGAATCACAGGAGCTGCAAAGAGGAGAGCCATTAAGTCCATCACAGAAGCCGCAGAAAGAGCCTCGAGGTGGATTTGGATCAAGAGGTCCGCAAAGTGGGCTAGTGCTGCTGGGACACAAGTTGGGGCATGATCAACCCCGGCTGGGTCACCTGAGAGAGGGTGTCTGATGTTGTGAGACCAAACACCCGATGATCTCAGGAAACATCACTGATGATGTGTCCCAGAGCATCCAGAGATGTATCTAAATACACCATATCTGTGTTGTCTGCAAATTCATTAATGGCGAATGGTAAATACTCAGCCTGACACCATCTTTTAACTGACTTTGAATATTCTTTTTCATGATAAAAATGTGATGGATGATTAGATAAGAGTGTTGATGAGTAAATGAAGGAGTGTGTCTTTTAAAGTCTGTGAGGTGGGTTAGGAGGAGGTTAAGTTACACCTGGGACTGGTCCAAAAATATTTGCTTGCTGGAACCCTGTCCCACAGTATATTTATATAATAAAAGTCACATCTAAACATAAAAACAGTGAACAACAACAAAGCATATTCTTTGACTATAAAATTTTAAAAAAGTTTTTAAAAAGTTAGTGTCTAAATCCATTTACTGGAATAGTTGTAAAATTCATTGTATAGGCTAAAATTCTTTATAAATACTGTTCTCAAATGTCATCAATAAAAATAAATGAAAGAAAAATGAAACAGAAAATGGTGTACTCCCATAATAGCTGTTAAATGTCTTTAAAATATGAAAAGTGTAAAACATTCATAAATGTCTTTCTCTGGGTAAAAGCAATGTAATCAACTTTGGTCAAAAATATGTACATTATATTATTTAAAAACAGCTTTTACCCACCATAAACCAAGAATAAAAACTGACTAGTCAATGCATCACACTTACTCACTAAGATGAGTGGTTTATAGAATTTCTTCACAATGTACAATATTTTTACTGAATACTGCTCTTTTTCAGGGACAAGCACTGAGTGGTAGGAAGTCCTGGTAGTGCACTTTTTGAACAGTGCTGAACAGTGTTTTTTGTTTACTTCTATTCTCATTTGGATGACATACAGTATGTGTTCAGTTTGTATTTTATAGCATTTGCCACCTGGAACAGCGCTATAACCTTTGAAGATTTATCATTTTCAGTGGAGCTTAATTTTCCATTAGAGCCAGAAGTGAGCACCCAGTTAGACTTCAGTGTTCTAGAAGACTCTTCACTTTGCTGTTAGGACTACAGCTCAGTGTCTGTAATCATTGAGAATAATCATATATACTGTATATTATTTGAGCCACATGTTGTGCACCAGCTTGGCAAACCTGCTGTATAGGACTTTATATGTAATTGCTTATGATCAAATTAATAAATAGTTTGGTGTATGTTAGCCAAAATATCTTTTCGAAGTTGCAGGAGCCTTAAAGGATCCCAGGAGAATCTTTTGATATTGTCTAGATTAATAAATACAATAAAATTTATTTTTATATAACCCAAAATCACACAAGAAGCATCACACAAGAAGTGTTGAAAAGGCTTTAACTGGCCCTGTCTTTTGACAGCCCCCCAGCTTTGACTCTCTAAGAACACAAGGAAAAACTCCCAAAAAACCCTTGTAGTGAAAAAAATGGAAGAAACCTTCGGAAAGGCAATTGAAAGAGAGATCCCTTTCCAGGTAGGTTGGGTGTGCAGTGGATGTCAAATAAAGGGAGTAAATACAATACAGTTGTTCTTGAAAGTTTGTGAACCTTTTAGAATTTTCTATATTTCTGTATAAATATGACCTAAAACATCATCAGATTTTCACTCAAGTCCTAAAAGTAGTTAAAGAGAAACCAGTTAAACAAATGAGACAAAAATATTATACTTGGTCATTTATTTATTAAGGAAAATTATCGAATATTACATATTTGTGAGTGGCAAAAGTATGTGAACCTTTGCTTTTAGTGTCTGATGTGACCCCCCTTTGCAGCAATAACTGCAACTAAATGTTTCCGGTAACTTTTGATCATTCCTGCACACCGGCTTGGAGGAATTTTAGCGCATTCCTCCATACAGAACAGCTTCAACTCTGGGATACTGGTGGGCTTCCTCACATTAACGGTCCTTCCACAACATTTCGATTGGATTAAGGTCCAGACTTTGACTTGGCCATTCCAAAACATTAACTTTATTCTTCTTTAACCATTCTTTGGTAAAACGACTTGTGTGCTTAGGGTCGTTGTCTTGCTGCATGTCCCACTTTCTCTTGAGATTCAATTCATGGACAGATGTTCTGACATTTTCCTTTAGAATTCTCTGATATAATTCAGAATTCATTGTTCCATCAATGAAGGCAAGCCGTCTGGCCCAGATGCCGCAAAAGAGGCCCAAACCATGATACTACCACCACCATGTTTCACAGATGGGATAAGGTTCTTATGCTGGAATGCAGTGTTTTCCCTTCTCCAAACATAACGCTTTTCATTTAAACCTAAAAGATCTATTTTATCTGTTTTCCGTCCACAAAACATTCTTCCAATAGCCTTCTGGTTTGTCCAAGTGATCTTTAACAAACTACAGATGAGCAGCAATGTTTTTTTTGGAGAGCAGTGGCTTTCTCCTTGCCACTCTGCCATGCACACCATTGTTGTTCAGTGTTCTCCTGATGGTGGACTCATGAACATGAACATTAGCCAATGTGAGAGAGGCCTTCAGTTGCTTAGAAGTTACCCTGGGGTCCTTTGTTACCTCGCTGACTATTACACACCTTGCTCTTGGAGTTATCTTTGTTGGTTGACCACTCCTGGGAGGGTAACAATGGTGTTGAATATCCTCCATTTGTACACAGTCTGTCTGACTGTGGATTGGTAGAGTCCAAACTCGTTAGAGATGGTTTTGTAACCTTTTCCAGCCTGATGAGCATTAACAACTCTTTTCGGAGGTCCTCAGAAATCTCCTTTGTTCGTGCCATGATACACTTCACAAACATGTGTTGTGAAGAGCAGACTTTGATAGATCCCTGTTCTTTAAATAATACAGGGTGCCCACTCACACCTGATTGTCATCCCATTGATTGAAAACACCAGACTTGAATTACACCTTCAAACTAACTGCTAATCCTAGAGGTTCACATACTTTTGCCACTCATAAATATGTAATATTCGATCATTTTCCTCAATAAATAAATGACCAAGTATAATATTTCTGTCTCATTTGTTTAACTGGTTTCTCTTTATCTACTTTTAGGACTTGAGTGAAAATCTGATTATGTTTTAGGTCATATTTATACAGAAATATAGAAAATTCTAAAGTGTTCACAAACTTTCAAGCACAGAACAGTACACAAGTAATCTTCAATAGAATATAATCGCAAGAGAAATATTACAAGTACAGACCAGAATTTAACAGTAGATGATATCACATAATACAATTTGATTTGTTCAGAGTCCTGAGACCTTGGCCATCAAGCTGCCTCCTGTATTGG
Organism: Polypterus senegalus; assembly: GCF_016835505.1. Classification (NCBI taxonomy): domain Eukaryota; kingdom Metazoa; phylum Chordata; class Cladistia; order Polypteriformes; family Polypteridae; genus Polypterus; species Polypterus senegalus. The sequence continues at coordinate 279,090,834 of NC_053155.1, forward strand.
CCATTCCACAGCTGGGTCAGTGCTGGGCCAGCCAATCTGATGATAGGACCCTTCTATCCCGATGATCCTCCATCAGAGATAACTTTAACTTAGCCAGGCTAAACAACTTGGCAGGTGGATAGTGGCACCAAGTGCCACATTTGAGTACCTAGAAGAGAAACACAATATGTAAGGATTAGTTACAAATTGTAACTATCATATTAGTTATGTTGTAGTGCTAATAACTAACAATAGAGATGCAGTCTGTACAGTTAATCAGTAGCTCTAGTCATCATATGCTAAACTGAAGTAGTGAGTCTTCAGCCAGGATTTGAAAGCTGAGACCGAAAAGGCATCTCTTATAGTAGCAGGCAGATCATTCCACAGTTTAGGGGCCCTGTAACTAAAAGTATGACCTCCCACTGTTTTATTAATCTTTGGAATCAGAAGCTGACCGGCATCTTGAGATCCTAATGTACATTGTTTGTAAGTCATGATAGATTCAGACAAGTAAGTCGGACCTTGGCCATTTAAGGCTTTTTGTGTTTAAAGGAGGATTTTGAAATCTGCCCTGAACTTAACCAGGAGCCATTGTAAGGATTTAAGAATTGGAGTTATGTGTTCACAGCATTTTCGATTAACTGGAAGCTGTATAAAGAACAGTTTAAACATCCAGTGAACAGGGCATTGCAGTAGTCAATCCTATTAGAAATGAATACATGAATTAATTTCTCAGAATCCTGCTTATTTAGAAAATGCCTTAATTTCCCAACATTTTAAGATGGAAGAAACATTATTGAGACAGCTTTGTAATATGCACTTTAATTGACATGTTAGAGTCAAAGATAACTCCTAGGTTGTGGGCTGATTCAGTAAAATTAATGGTGATTCCAACTGAGTTAAATACTATGTGCGTTATTGTTATTTGGAATAGGAACTAAATTATTATTATTAGCGCGCTCTGTGTATATTTTTGTTTAATCTGTGATCTGTTTTATAGTTTTAATACATTGTTCCTCTAAAATAGTGATTTTAATTAGATTATTGGAGTTTATGCCGTATTTCCTAGGTTTTCTACGTGCATTGAGATTGCTTATTACAGTATTAATGGTGTGAACTTTAACGGAAGACTCTATTAAACATTTATCATGTCCTGGCACAGCAGTATTATTTCGGAAGGGGTTAAGAGCAGAGATAGATAGTCAAGAAAGACGAATTACCTTCGATATGTTTTCGGAGAGGACCCGGGCGCCGAAACTGTTCGGATGCAGGCCATCACGCTTGAAGAGACGCGGCCTTTCCAAAAAGAGATTCCAATTGTTGATGAAGCCGACATCCTTCTTCTTGCAGAAACCCTGTAGCCAGTTGTTCAACCCTAGCAGACGACTGTAGTACTCGTTGGATCGTCTGACGAGAGATAGTGGACCCGAGACGAAGATCTTTGCCGATGGGGTCCTCTCCTTCGTGTCTCTAATCAGAGCTGCGAAGTCAGCCTTCAGGATTTCTGATTGTCCTGACATTTTCCTTTAGAATTCTCTGATATAATTCAGAATTCATTGTTCCATCAATGAAGGCAAGCCGTCTGGCCCAGATGCCGCAAAAGAGGCCCAAACCATGATACTACCACCACCATGTTTCACAGATGGGATAAGGTTCTTATGCTGGAATGCAGTGTTTTCCCTTCTCCAAACATAACGCTTTTCATTTAAACCTAAAAGATCTATTTTATCTGTTTTCCGTCCACAAAACATTCTTCCAATAGCCTTCTGGTTTGTCCAAGTGATCTTTAACAAACTACAGATGAGCAGCAATGTTTTTTTTGGAGAGCAGTGGCTTTCTCCTTGCCACCCTGCCATGCACACCATTGTTGTTCAGTGTTCTCCTGATGGTGGTTCATGAACATGAACATTAGCCAATGTAAGAGAGGCCTTCAGTTGCTTAGAAGTTACCCTGGGGTCCTTTGTTACCTTGCTGACTATTACACACCTTGCTCTTGGAGTGATATTTGTTGGTTGACCACTCCTGGGGAGGGTAACAATGGTGTTGAATATCCTCCATTTGTACACAGTCTGTCTGACTGTGGATTGGTGGAGTCCAAACTCTTTAGAGATGGTTTTGTAACCTTTTCCAGCCTGATGAGCAACCTTTCTGGTCCTCAGAAATCTCCTTTGTTCGTGCCATGATACACTTCCACAAACATGTGTTGTGAAGAGCAGACTTTGATAGATCCCTGTTCTTTAAATAATACAGGGTGCCCACTCACACCTGATTGTCATCCCATTGATTGAAAACACCAGACTTGAATTACACCTTCAAACTAACTGCTAATCCTAGAGGTTCACATACTTTTGCCACTCATAAATATGTAATATTTGATCATTTTCCTCAATAAATAAATGACCAAGTATAATATTTTTGTCTCATTTGTTTAACTGGTTTCTCTTTATCTACTTTTAGGACTTGAGTGAAAATCTGATTATGTTTTAGGTCATATTTATACAGAAATATAGAAAATTCTAAAGTGTTCACAAACTTTCAAGCACAGAAAAGTACACAAGTAATCTTCAATAGAATATAATCGTGCAACAGAAATATTACAAGTACAGACCAGAATTCAACAGTAGATGATATCACATAATACAATTTGGATTTGTTCAGCCAGGCTAAACAACTTGGCAGGTGGATAGTGGCACCAAGTGCCACATTTGAGCACCTAGAAGAGAAACAAAATATGTAAGGATTAGTTACAAATTGTAACTATCATATTAGTTATGTTGTATTGCTAATAACTAACAATAGAGATGCAGTCTGTACAGTTAATCAGTAGCTCTAGTCATCATATGCTAAACTGAAGTAGTGAGTCTTTAGCCAGGATTTGAAAGCTGAGACCGAAAAGGCATCTCTTATAGTAGGAGGCAGATCATTCCACAGTTTAGGGGCCCTGTAACTAAAAGTATGACCTCCCACTGTTATATTAATCTTTGGAATCATAAGCTGACCGGCATCTTGAGATCCTAATGTACATTGTTTGTAAGTCATGATAGAGTTAGACAAGTAAGTCGGACCTTGGCCTAACGCGCACACGTACCGGTCCCGGGACATAACAGCGTTTTAAAAACGTTACAGTAATGTGTGCATGCCCATCTGCCATGCATCTCAACACCCTACCCATCAAATGAAACTTCAAAGTCTCGTCTTACCGATGATATAAACCATTTTGACACACAACAACCACAGCACTGACACTAAAGCCTTTTTTACAGAGAAGTACATACTTTTAAAAGTTGACTTTCCCTACCTTTGAAGACCCCCTGCAAGTCAAACATCAATATTTCCGAGCAGTATTGATCCCATTGTGTCCGTAAGGCTCCAGCGAATATAATCCAGTAAAACGATTTAGGTCCAAAACACGATATATTCTCAAAGGGACAAAACTCCAGAAAAAGTTTCATAACTTGAGACCACCTACGTAATTTTTTTTCATTTATATTGCTCATATCAGACGTAATTTGTTTCTGTCGGCGATAACCATGCTACCGCATGAAACACGGAAGTGTTAGCTTCTGATCGACACCTAAGTTGGCCAATTACGACGGGTCTGGGGTTGACTGGCACCTCGTATAACCAACGAGTGTCACAGACAGCTTGAAGGATGATGTAAAGCTCCAAACCCTGGTAGAATCTACCAGTTTGATTGGACACTGTGACTGACACTCAAAACTTACAGCCAATGAGCAGCCGAGCATTTTCATATGTAACTTGCCATACTAACTTGTAAACAAAACGATCGGAGCTGCGTGAAGGTGGCATTTGTGCCAGTCTGCAGAGTTGGTGCGTGGTTGTTTATTGTGATTTCGCCAAGTTTTTTCGCATTTTAAATATGAATAAAAGTAAAAGTTTAAACGTAAATAAACGCTCGATTAAATAATAGATGCGTGTATGCGTTGCAAAAGTATTCAACCGGCCCAGGAGACGTGTAATAAGAGAGCGACATGTGCCAATGTATATAGTTTGTGTGCATTGTGTGCATAAAAAAAAAAGTAAAAAATAAAAAATATAAATATATTTTTGGCCCATAAGACTTGTATTGACTATTTTTACATAGAAATGTGTATTTTTTATTGTTTTTATTATTTTTATAACTAATAGAGTGACACTGTATGTAGATATAGATTCCTTTAGGTGTAAGCTTTCAGTAGAGTCCTCATTGATATATGTGGGTTGAAGCATTCAAAAGTTATTACACTTTTTCCATATGTTCCAAAATGTGGATAATGGTCCCTCTAAAAAGCACCTGGGCATGCCCACATAAAAACTGGTGTAAAAAATGTCATTTTACAGGTATTCTTTTCAAATTTGAAATGTGAGTAGTCAACAAGTTATTCTGTTGGTACATAGTGTGTTTCTGTCCCCACCTACCTACTGCAGCTTTATTTTCATAAAAAAACTTAGGCAAGAACAAAAAAATTGTTTTTTGTGAGTTCTAATAATGCATAACTTTTGATCAGTCACACCTACAGTGATTCTGACTACTAAGGGTAAAACTAGAGAATGTTACCTTTACAAAGAGACCAAACGTGTTTATACTCCAGATAGTTCAATAACAGCAATGATTCTAATTTGGAGAGGTCGAATTACAAGCGATTTAGCAAAAATGACCCCGCTTGATAAGGGGTTAAGGCTTTTTGGGTTTAAAGGAGGATTTTGAAATCTGCCCTGAACTTAACCAGGAGCCATTGTAAGGATTTAAGAATTGGAGTTATGTGTTCACAGCATTTTCGATTAACTGGAAGCTGTATAAAGAACAGTTTAAACATCCAGTGAACACGGCATTGCAGTAGTCAATCCTATTAGAAATGAATACATGAATTAATTTCTCAGAATCCTGCTTATTTAGAAAATGCCTTAATTTCCCAACATTTTTAAGATAGAAGAAACATTATTGAGACAGCTTTGTAATATGCACTTTAATTGACATGTTAGAGTCAAAGATAACTCCTAGATTGTGGGCTGATTCAGTAAAATTATTGGTGATTCCAACTGAGTTAAATGATGACAAAATATTGTTACGATCAGTGTCATTCCCTCCAATAATTAACATCTCTGTTTTATCTCTGTTTAAAGACAAGTAGGTCTCATTCATCAACTTCTTTAATTCACTAACACAACTAATTAAAGACAACATCGGAGAAACTTCATTTGGTCTAAAAGAAAGGAATAATATGGGTGTCATCTGTGTACGAGTGAAAATTAATATGATGATTTCTAATGATAGATCTCAATGGAAGCATGTAAAGTGAAAACAGCCTTGCGGAACACCATATCTAACTTCTGTGTGTAATGGTGGAGTGCTGTCAGCACATTTCTGTATGTATTGGAATTGATTTGATAAATAAGAACTAAACCAGGCAAGGACAGTGCCTGTGAATGAATCACATTAACCATTCCTTCACTCTCCACTCAAAAAAACCTTCTCAAGATTACCAACACTATTATGCAGTAAAATCAACATAACATTTTCTGTACATAGAAAGTTAATCTTGAAAATATCAATAATAACAAATTTAAAGTGGCAATATAACAAATACAATTTTTCAGACCATTTCTCTGATTCCAACTCTGTGTTTACATAAAGGGAATCCATCCATCCATCCATCTTCTAACCCGCTGAATCCGAATACAGGGTCACGGGGGTCTGCTGGAGCCAATCCCAGCCAACACAGGGCAGGAAACAATCCTGGGCAGGGTGCCAACCCACCGCAGGACACACACAAACACACCAAGCATACACTAGGGCCAATTTAGAATCACCAATCCACCTAACCGGCATGTCTTTGGATTGTGGGAGGAAACCCAACGCAGACACGGGGAGAACATGCAAACTCACGCAGGGAGGACCCGGGAAGCGAACCCGGGTCTCCAAACTGCGAGGCAGCAGCGCTACCACTGCGCCACCGTGCCGCATAAAGGGAATGCGAATACTTAAGCCAATGATACATTACAAGCCTTCTAATTAAAAGGGATGTCTAACTTGTTGTTGCTGATCTCTAAAAGAAGATAAAAGAAAAAAATGTTTAAGCCAATAGGAACTATGTGAGAATAGACCCAGTACACATAAAAATATGATAAATTGAAGTACAGCCAAGTATCAAAGAGCTAAGAAGATACTCTAGGCAATATAAGAAAACAGCCAAAGTAAAGTTTATGAGAAATGGTAGATTGTATTGTATGTAATGTAATTGAGCTCTTCCCATTTGAAAACAGTAAGTCACTCTGATTCCAGCCCTTGCATATGACAAAAACAGCCACTGATTTTATTCTGAATGAATTGTTCATTTATACTTTAAACACAAACATTATTTTATAATGTTCATTCCTCGTTGGGTTTAAAAAGCTATTGTCACATATAATTAGAAAGATTTGTTTTATTTATCAGTTAGTGTTGAACTTAAAAATATATCATAAGTATTACATTTTTCATATGGGACTCTGGTGTCCTAAAGAAAGAAAAACTCGTGCAATTCATATTATGTTATTGTTACTGATTAATCAGCCTGGTTATTTAGATCTTCTGTAATTAATACACACGCTGTATAGCATCGGGAATAGAAACTATCAGGGAAAAGAACAAGCCTTTAAGTATTGTTGTCATTGTCTAAAAGAGTGAACACATTCAAGAGTGAAAGAAATATTTTTGTGAAACAAAGTAAGTAAATTCTGTTATTACTCATGAGTGCTCATGGATGCAAGGTCAAGCTTCAGTGGAACTGGCATAAGTTTGCAACAGTTAAACATTATCAGTTTCATACTTTTCAGTTAATAAAATCAATAATATTTGACAAATGGGGTATTATTAAAAATGCAACAATGCTTATAATGCATTTAACTTTCTAAAGCTAGTTATATAAAATTTAAAATAAAGAAAATGTCATCTGTTGTATTGCAGTTTAGAGATTTTTCACTGCTTTTTCCTTTTGACTAATTGGTATGCTTTACTAATGGCATTTAAAATGCTCTAATTACAGGCAACAGTGGCGGTGTGCGGTCATCAGCATTAGAGAGTACAATGCAAGACATTCGAGAAGAAAATATATCTTACACACAATTTATTCTTGTTGGATTTCCTGATGTTTATGAGTACAGGAAGCTGCTCTTTATTCCTTTCTTTATTTTGTTTCTTATGGCTGTGGTGTCAAACTGTGTTATCATTTATATCATTCAAACTGGAAAAGGGTTCAGTTCTCCCATGTATCTTTTAATTTGTGCAATTGCATTTGTGGATCTTGGCATACCAATAACTTTTGTTCCCAAGATGTTATTGAATTTTTTATTTGACTGGAATGATATTTCTCTTACTGGTTGCTTAGTGCAAATGTTTTTTATTCACTTTATCAGCTCATTTGAATCAACCATTCTGATGGTCATGGCATTAGATCGTTATGTTGCTATATGTATACCCCTAAGGTATAATGATTATATTAACAGTTCTACATTGTTGAAACTGTCTGTTGCAGCTGTAATTAGAAGTGTTATTTTTGTTTCTCTGATTGTCATCTTTGTAGGTACCCTTTCTTTTTGTTGGACTAATATTATTAAACACTGCTATTGTGAACACATGGCAGTGGTTGGACTCGCTTGTGGAGATACCACTAAGAATAGCATAGTTGGCCTGGTAGGAATTTTTAGCATAATTGGTGTTGATCTAATATGCATTTTCTGTTCTTACATCAAAATATTCACTGTTGTACTAAAAAGTTCATCAGTAAGTTCTCGGCAAAAAGCGATTCATACATGTACTACTCATTTAATTGTAATACTTACAACATTTCTTTCTGCTTTAGTTTCATTTATTGCATATCGAATAAAGGATTCAATTTCTATCAATACACACAATATAATAAGTGTATTATATCAGCTTCTACCTTGTTGTTTTAATCCTGTTATTTATGGTGTACGAACAAAAGAAATAAGGCAGCAAATATTCAAGATGGTCAAAGGAAGAAATGGCACTCTGTTCTTGAATGCTGATAAAAAGGAAACTATAGCATAAGCATTGTGTGATGTCAAAAAGAACTGTAATAATAAAGTGGCATTTGTTAGCTTTCAACTGTATAGTATTGTAAAGAAAATGTAGAATCTGTTGCTATGTTAAAAATAGTACAATAAGATACTGGTGCTTATTTCGGTGCCACTTAATATTTCTTCTGCAACCACAGTGTTTCAAGATATGTTTTAGAACAATTCATGAACTTATTTCTTCATGCAAAGTGTAAATCTTTGCAAATATAAAGCAAGCATATAAGAATTCTCTTATCTACAGTAAATATTTTGAATTCACTTTCAGTATTCATCTATATGTACATAAAATACTTTGAAAAAATGTTTTCACAATGACCGAAGCTCAAAAAAATTGCTCTTACAATATCATGATCTTTCCTCAATCCAAATGTCCTCAAAATTTCGGCAGCCTACTAGATTTAAATTGAAATAGTAAAGTGTGAAGATGAATTTTGGAGTTGTTAATAAAATATAAATTTAACAGCATACCATTTGTGACCCTGTCTGTATTTGCCTCCTCCATGAAAATCTGATGCACTACACGACAAACCTGTGAAAAATTTACTTTGTTCTGTTTTTTTCCCTCAGAATGTACTTATTCACTGTGTGGATTGAAATGTTGAGATGCTGGGATTGAAAATGTATGCTATCTTTGCGGTGCATGTTTTCAAAAATAATTATGTCCATTCAAAAGCAATAATATGCAAAGCCAGATGGTCATATGACATGTGTTTTGTTTCATTAATATTATACACTGATAAAGAGAAATCATAGTAAAGTTTCCACTTAATAGTGTATTTTTTTCTTGTGAACATGTCTTGCAAGTTACTGACACTCTATCTAGGGTGAGATTCTACTTTGCACTTGATTTTGAAAGGATAGGCCCTGTCTTTCTACACCTTTAAAATTGTATTAAGTGGGCTTCAGCATCTGAACTCATAGATGATTTATAAGTAAAAAAGTGCCCAGTGTTTACTTTAAATTCATTAATTCTACTTATAAAGTGTTTTTATGAAAAGGTCAGTATTAAATGGTTGTGATATCTGTATTTATTACATAGCAATCAAAATGTATGATTTTATCTTGCAGTGTAATATTGTTTCACATAAACCATTGCAATATAGAGTCAGGCTAAGTAGCAATAGTGATAAATGTATGAAAGCAATGTAGTTAGAGGCATTGTTCAGAAGGTATTCATATTTTAAAGTTTTCTGAAATACCTAATAAATACATTGTTAAAAATTGAAATCATGTTAAACGTATTTCTAAATTTGAGCTATAAAACATTTGTAGATGTTTACATTTTCAAGAAAAAATAAAATAAAATTAATTCTAAACTTTTAATACACTATACAGAGCCATCCTGATTTTTTTTAATTAATTAGTAAATGTATGCAATTTCAAATGCTAATATGACAATATACAGCTTTGTGAGAAGTCTTTTCTGTGTTTATGTACTACACATGTACTCTTGGAACAGAATGTTTGTTAAAAAAATGCAGTCCATAATTTAGAATTAAAATCAGATTTTAATTAGAAAAAGGGTTACTGTGCATTTAATGCTTACCACTTAAAATTGCCACTCCATTCCTCAACGCATTACATATTTGAAATTAGATGTCAGCCACTGCCCTGTGAGAGTGTGCCCTGCTATCAAGATGTTATCAGATTTAGGGGCACTAGAAGACTTAACAGCCAGAATGTGACATCCAAGGCCAGCAAGAAAAAGCAGCACTTGCAGCAGAAATTTTACGGATACCAGTGAGGTTATTCTGAGAGCATTAAATAGCAGTAAGCAATATGTATGTGCTGGATGTCTTAGGAATGCACCAGACAAGGAAGAAGAGTGGGTGGTAGCTTGGATGTAAGCACATTTTTCCTTAGCAATCTATAGGCCAAGCAAGGCAACAGATAATGGCACCTCATTCTAACACTCCGTTTTGGGGAGCTAGTGAGGCAAAAGAACAGTACATACTAAATGCAGGGATGGCAGATACTGTCTGATGTTTGTGTAATACAAATTGTAAGGCCTCTGGCTTGGGAAGTGAGTTTTGAAATGGACTGCAAGTTACCCCCACAGGAGGTTTAAAGCTACCTCATAGAGGTACTTTCAGCCTACAATCATGAGGTGAGCTGGGAGTAAAGGCTCAGCTGGTGGAAAATGGGATAAGAGACAGAAAGAAAAAGAGATGGTAAGAAATAATGTTGTATGTAATTGTGTACATTCTTTTTTTTCCTTGTGTAATTATTTCAATAAATGTCATTTTTGTAATGTTTGTCCTCCTTTGGCATAACTCATAGTGGGAAGGGTAACTATGAAAGCACTTTATTATAATCTTTTTTCCTCACCTTTACTTTCGTAAAAGTTAAGAATTCAATATATTTTGGTATAGAACAATTAAGCAGTTAGTGATAAAATATTTCATATGAAACTCAAATTCTACACCATCCCCAACCAGAGCTGGAATTGTACTGTTGTCCCTAGTTTGTGAGAAAGTAGGAGTTTATTATACTGTGTAAACATAACGATAAATTTGAATTAACTGACCTAAACATAATTATTTTTTTAAAAGCTGGGCTTTGTATTATCTCTGCTCTCTTTTACAACAATATATATCAATGCTTATCTACTCTCTATATATAAAATCCTAAGCCTAAAAATGCAACAATTTTGTGCAACGATTTTATGTCACACTTTAAATCAGTCTTATTTTAAAACCTAGATATATATATTTGGTATCATTCTTTTAAGAACTAATCGAACTTTAATGTGATGTTGTTAGATTTTCCGATTCTTATTCCATTTTTAAATTATAAACTAAAATATCAAAAACTTAAGTCCCGTGAGACAAGTCTTTGTGGCAACAGATTTAACCATGCCTGGTGCTGGAAATAAAAGACAAAGAGTAGATGACAAAGACAGCTGCTGTACAGACTTTTAAATGTTCGAAGCGCCGTGCGAGATGCAGATCACACAGCACAGCAGCTGCAAGCCAGCAGCTGATCAAGCAAAGAGGAGGTAAAAAAACTGTTGATTTAAAGGAAAAGAGCTTGACTGGTGAGGAGTTGCGGGACTAAGCTGTTTGGAGAATCAAGCACATTGACCGCACATAGAAGTGGGAAAAGATAAAGAAGAAGAAGAGTGTTGATGGGGGATTTTAATGTTCACATAAATGTGGAAACTGACATTTTTAGCAAATGTTTTGCTCATCTGCTAAAGTCACTGAGGTTTTGCCAGATTGTTAATGGCCCGACTCATTGTCAAAATCACACATTGAATCTAGTGATTATTTACGAGGTTCAGATTAAAAATGTAAGTATTCCACTAAATTGTTCTTGTCCTTACCAGTTCAATCACAGATAAAAACAAGGGACATCTATATTGCATCTTTGCATTCAAATTAGTACAGTAAATACTCAAGCTCAAACTTAATTATGGAATAATTATAATGTGACTCTGAGAGACAGATGGGATACGGTAGCTCCCTTATAATCAAAAGCCCTGGTTTAAAAGGAGTTTTTATGCTCTTAAATTAGAATACTGAGAAGATCAGGGTAGGTGGAGAGCAACAAAGCTACAGGTTTTACAGATTACATGGACATTCAATGCTAACAGGTATAAAATGTTCTTTTATGGACAACTCTAACTGTTATTTTAGATTAATAGATGACAACAGACATAATGACAAATAACATCCCATTATGGCAAATATCATCCCATTATATAAAAAGGGTAACAGGGCAGATCATTGCAACTATAAGCCAGTAAGCTTAACATGCATCACAGGGAAACTAATGTAAAGAATTGTTAAGGATAAGATTGAACAACACCTGACAAGGACAAGAGCAATTAGGAACAGTCAGCTTGGGTTCAGAAGAGGGAGGTTGTGTTTTACTAACATGCTGGAATTCTATGAGGAGGCAACAAAACAATATGATCAAAGTGGAGCATATGATATTATTATCTTGACTTTCAGAATGCATTTTATAAAGTGTCACATGAGAGGTTGGTCATCAAACAAAAAAAGTGGAAGTTCAAAGTGATGTTTTTATATGGGTTCAGAATTGGCTCAGACACAGGAAGCAGAGGGTGATGTTGCGAGGAACCTCAGCAGAATTGGCTGATGTTAAGAGTGGTGTTCTACAGGGATCAGTGCTATAGCCACTTCTGTTTTTAATATATATATACATGATTTGCATAGGAATATAAGTAACAAGCTGGTTAAGTTTGCAGATGATACCAAGATAGGTAGATTAGCAGATAATTTAGAATCCGTTATATCATTACAGAAGGACTTGGATAGCAGCTTTGTGGCAGATGAAATTTAATGTCAGTAAATGTAAAGAATAACACATAGGAAATAAAAATGCTAGGTTTGAATACACAATGGGTGGTCGGAACATCGAGAGTATGCCTTATGAGAAGGATTTAGGAGTCATAGTGGACTCTAAGCTATTGATTTCCCAAAGTGTTAAGAAACCATTAAAAAGGCAAACAGAATGTTAGGTTATATAGCACCGTCAGGTGGAGGAGGGAAAGGAAGCAGAAGCGGGGCCGCAGATCCGGTGTTATGCTAAGGCTAAAGAAAACCACCTCTACCAAGCCTGTATCTCACCAATGCCAGATCCCTGGTGCATAAAACGGATGACTTGGAATTACAACTCACTGGAAATCGCTATGTTTGTAATTGTTGTGTTTCAATTATCACTGAAACCTGGCTTCACCCGGGGATACCTGATGCTAGCATGCAGCTAGCAGGTTGCACTCTGCTCCACTGGGGCAGGACAAAGGAATCCGGTAAGAGCAGGGGAAGGGGGCTCTTTATTTACGTGCATGAGAACTGGTGCAACAACGGGACAATTATAGACAAACACTGTTACCGGACCTCGAGTACATATCTGTAAGATGCCAGCCTTTTTTTCTACCGAGAGAGCTAACAGTAGTGATTGTCATGGCTGTGTACATTCCACCCGATGCCAATGTAAACACGGCACTTTCTCTCCTACTGAATACCATTAACGAACAGCAGTGAGCCCACCCTGACAGTGCTCTTATAATTGCAGGAGACTTTAACATGGCCAACTTGAAGACTGTACTCGCGAAATTTTATCAACATGTTAAGTTTTCTACTAGAGGGGAGAACACTCTGGACCATGTTTACTCCAATATCAAGCATGCGTGCAGAGCTATACCCCTTCCCTGAACTTGGACAGTCCAACCATCTTTTTCTCCTGCTCTCCCCAGCCTACACCCCCCTCAGATCCAGTGCCAAGCCCACCATAAAGTGTTACAACCTGGCCTGAAATGCACTCTCCAAACTACAGGACTGCTTCGAACAGACAGAGTGGGACATATTTGAACACCAAGTGCTGGAAACATTTACAGGAACGGTACTGGACTATATCAGGTTCTGCATCGGAAAAGTGACTGTGGACAAAAGCATTTGGGTTTTCCCAAACCAGAAACCCTGGATGACCAGCCAAGTCCGCACAACTCCTCAGAGTCTGCGACGCTGCCTTCAGGTCAGGTGACAGAGCTCTGTACAGGGCTAGCCGAGCCGCTCTGAAAGGTGGAATTAAAAAAGCCAAGATGGACCATAAGAGGAGCATAGAGTCCCACCTCTCCAGCAACAATACATGGGAGGTGTGGCAGGGAATACAAAACATCACAAACTACAGAGGCTGTGATGAAACAATAGGAGATCTGAGTGTGCAGCTAGCAGAGGAGCTAAACTGCTTCTTTGCTCGCTTTGAATCATCACAACAGCAGCACTCACCTGCTCCAGCCCTGCTCCCACCCTCACTGGGTCCCTGCACTACTCCACTCACTGTAAAGGGGCACAATGTGAGACGGGAGCTCCTGGCGGTGAACCTCAAGAAAGCTGCCGGCCCTGATGGCGTGCCTGGTAGGGTGATCAGAGCATGTGCCCACCAGCTCACCTTTATCTTCACCAAAATCTTCAACCTCTCCCTAGCCCAGGCAGTCATTCCATCCTGCCTAAAATCAGCCACAATCATTCCAGTGCCGAAGAAGTCTCCCATCACCAGCCTAAATGATTATCGCCCTGTGGCCCTCACTTCGGTAATCATGAAGTGCTATGACAGACTGGTTCTCCAGCACATCAAGGACTATCTCCCCCAAGACTTCGATTCCTACCAATTCGCATATCGCGCGAACAGATCCACAGAAGACGCCATCACCGTAGCTCTCTACTCTGTGCTAAGCCATCTAGAGAAGCAGCAGAGCTACATCCAGATGCTCTTTGTGGATTACAGCTCAGCTTTTAATACAATCATTACTGACATTCTCATCACCAAACAGGTCACTCTTTGTCTCCCCCCTCTCACATGTGTCTGGATAAAAGACTTTCTTACCAACCGGCTCCAGACTGTGAGACTCGGCCCTCACCACTCCTGCATTCGCACACTGAACCCCGGGTACCCCACAAGGCGGTGTGCTGAGCCCCCTTCTGTACCGTCTCTACACCCATGACTGCAGTCCGGCCCACAACAACAGCCTCATCATCAAGTTTGCTGACACCACAGTGGTCGGACTCTTCTCAAAGGGAGATGAGGCAGCTTACAGAGAGGAGGTCCTGAAGCTGGCAGCCTGGTGTTCAAAGAACAATCTGGCTCTGAACACCAGGAAAACCAAGGAGATCATTGCTGACTTCAGGAGGCACAGCACCGACTTAGCCCCCCTTTTCATCAATGGCAAGTGTGTGGAGAGGGTCCATACTTTCTGGTTTGCCGGCGTCCTTATCTCCGCTGACATCTCCTGGACAAACAACATCACAGCAGTCATCAAGAAGGCTCAGCAGCGGTTACACTTCCTGAGGGTCCTCAAAAAGCACAACCTGGACTCCAACGTGCTACTGACCTTCTACCGCTCGTCCATCGAGAGCTTGCGAACGTACTGTATCACAGTATGGTACAGTAGCTGCACCATGGCAGACAGGGAGAGGCTTCAGAGAGTAGTAAAGGCAGCACAGAAGATCACCGGCTGCTCTCTCCCCTCCCTGATGGACATTTACACCTCCCGCTACCTCAGCAGACCAAAAAACATCATCAAGGTCAGCTCCCACCCTGGCTCTGATCTGTTTGACCTGTTGCCTTCAGTTAGCTGCTACAGGTGCATAACAACAAGGACAAACAGACTCAAGAACAGTTTTCTCCTAAAAGCCATAACCATTCTAAACTCACACATGCACTGACTACACACCCCCCACCCCTGGGCTTCCTTCTATCCATCAACTGTGCAATATCCTATATCTAAATGGTACTGATAATAACTGTGCAATATTTTCTTTTTGTTCTTTATTTTGCCTTATACAATTTCTCGTATTAGGAATTTGTTAGTTTTCGCATACCCCTTGGGGTCAGAGCGTAGGGTCAGCCATTGTACAGCGCCCCTGGAGCAATTGAAGGTTAAGAGCCTTGCTCAAGGGCCCAGCAGAGTAGGATCTCTTTTGGCAGTGACGGGGACACAGTTAGAAAATTTTCTAAACTTTCACATAAACATTAGGAAGTTTTTCTTTACACAAAGAATTCTGAATTACCATACAAAATATAAACATTACAAATACAGATTGTATGAACTTATTTCTGATAACATTAAGAATATAAAATCCCAGATTTCAGCATCTTCAGATATTGCAGAGTGAAATTTTATCTCTCTTTGTGTGCAGTACTTTGGTAATTTTAACATGTGAACAGAACACAAGATATAACTTTACTTTTTAAATGGAAACATACAACTTGCCCCTTGCCCATGTTCCAACAAAATTAGTGAAATGCTTAATGACTGTTCCTGCAATATCCACTATTGACACTATCAATAGCTCATCATAATTTATTTAGGAACATCCATTTTGTCATTTTGTTACAGAACAGAAATGCCATTAACCTGTGTTGTAAATGACAATCGAAAAACTTCTGATGAGGGATTTCTACAGTAATTATGTTGTTAGCTTTAAATGCAGCTTTTGACACCATTGACCACACTATTTTTTATACAGGCTGTACAATTATGTTGGGCTCTCAAAAGTGGTTCATTGAGTTTGTATGAATATTGAGTTTGAATTTAATATTTTCTTTGATCTATTTTGGATTTCTGGATTTTTCTTGCTAGTTTATTGGATTCTACAAGCTCCCTTTTTTGTTTTGTGTAGGCCAAAGCCAGCAAGTAGTATCTGAGAACTGGATGATTTAAGCTGATCCTCTTCTGGACAGTTAAGTGAAGGTCTCAGTGGAGGTCTCAGACACCATGTCTGGAACTCCCTGTCACAACACCATGGGAACCGTGATTAGAAAAGTTAACATTTCATTTCACTCATATGAAGATGCTGGGTATATCTTTCATTTACACCAAATAATGTTTGTCCAATAGTGTCCTTAATTAATTGTGCCTGGATGGATGACAAGTACTTGTTTTTGAATACAGAAGAAAGTGAAAATTTTGGGGGATCATAATGATGCCACTGCAACAGTAATCTGTCACTTATTTTAACTTTGTTTGGCTATATATTAATCTTACCGAATCAGCGTGTCCTATATGCCCTTTAAAACACACATTACAACACTCACTAAAACCTTTTTTTATAGCTTAATAATATTGGAAAGTGAGAGTTTCTGAATGTCAGAGATACTAAGAAATTAATTTCTTGCATTTTTTCTAGTAGGATTAACTTCTGCAACATGTTTTTCAAAGGCTGTTCAAACCATGCTTATCTGCAGATTTTAGTTAATACAAAGTTAAAAATATTTATTTCGGCATTTCTTGGGATTTTTACTATTATCAAGTGTATCAGGTACTATAAAATATAACATACATCATACTGACACAATAAAATAATCCCTTTAATTTTCCTTAGTGAGTAATAATTTTGGTTTGAGGCCTTAATTTGATAGCACCTTAGTTTCACTGAAAATAAAGGATTTGAATCTGTACCATTAAAATAAATGATAATAGGTCAGAAGACTGTTCCTCTTATGGACAGATCCATTTAGACATGAACAATTAAATATTATTTTCTTCAAACTCCCATCCTCTACTTATTATTGTATTAATAAATCTCATATTTAATTCAGTCACTTGTCATCTGCAGCAGAAGTAGAGGGGCTGATCTGATTTCCTTAGGTGTCTGTTACTCCTAGAACAAAACAATTATTGTGAGAAAGACACCCACTTAAACCAATCAGCTTAAAAGATCCCATTTGACATCATAAAAGAGGAAGTGTTTTTATTAATAGTGAAGGAAACTATTTTCTTTTCTTTGAGAGGGCAATTTTGCTGACCCACTTTGTGATGTAAGTTCATGTTAAAGTCGATTAAGTGAAAGTGACTACTCTAAAGCAACAACTTTGATGTCATTTCAAGAGCAAAAAAAGTTAGAAGATTGTCAAACTACTTCTGAATCTTGTAACAGTGACATTTAAGAAACAACTACAGAAATCAAAAAATAAAAAATAAGAAATGCCGTCCCCTGTCCCCTGGTTGGACTTGATCTTTTTGGCTTTGACCCTTTTTATTTCTGACTACGTTCTTGTTGCTCATTATCACGTCCTTGAGCCTTATGTATAAAATATGATTACATTTGAAAACATCCATAAGCCATTTCATATGCAAAAGTCAAGATTTATAAAACACAAACTTAATGTGAAAATTGGCTCAACATTTTGGCAAATTTCAACCAAACGTAAGTTCTACATAGACTTTTTTAGTGTTGGTGCAGGTGGCAGAACAATGAAATATACAGAAAATCTTGTGTTACTGCACATTTAAAAGACGTGTCAGTGACATTCTGATGTTAAATTATTCACCTATCCATCTTTCCATCCATTTTTAAAACCATTTATCCTGAGCAGTGTCATTGACACATTCTCATGATACAGCTGTCACCCTTAGAACCTAATTCTTATGCTTAATCTTATTAGCTGTAGTGTGTAAAAAGAGTGTGTTTGGTGTATTACAACATAACTGGTAACGGCAGTGTTTGTTCTATTGAAGGATATCACCAATGGCAGACTTTCAGGAATCACAATGATTTTTTTGATTCATGATAATGACTGGCTTATAAGTCAATTTAGACTTCTTATTGCCATCTTCTTGGAAACCCAGCCACAGGGGATGTACAAACCAGTGTGTTTCTTTGTGCCGGTCCCAAGCCAGGATAAATTGGGAGGCTTACGTCAGGAAGGGCATCCGGTGTAAATTTTGCCAAATCAATATGCAGACAACAATACAAATTTCCATACCAGATCAGTTGAGCCCCGGGTTAACAACGACTGCTACCAATACTGTTAGCTGTCAAGGTGCTGGCAGAAATTGGGCTATTGTTGACAGAAGAAGAAGAAGGAGAAGAAGAGGGGGGAGACGTGTCCAGAGGCAGAAGGAGAGGAGGAAAGTAAAGAGAGTGGAACTGAGGGTAGGAATGTTGGCAGTATGACAGGTAAGGGGAGAGAGTTAGCAGATATGTTGTAGAGAAGGAAGGTTGATATATTGTGCGTACAAGTGACTAAATGGAAGATGAGTAAGGTCAGATGTATCAGAGGTGGATTCAAATTGTTCTATCATGGATTGGCTCCAGCAGACCCCATGACCCTGTAGTTCGGATATAGCGGGTTGGATAATGGATGGATGGTATGGATGGGAGGAGAAATGGAGTAGGGGTTATTCTGAAGGAACAGTATGTCAAGAGTATTTTGGAGGTGAAAAGAGTGTCAGACAGAGTAATGATTATGAAGCTGGAAATTGGAGGTGTGATGATGAATGTTATCAGTGCATATGCCTTGCAAGTTGGGTGTGCAATGGGTGGGAATGAAGATTTCTGGAGTGAGTTGGATGAAGTGATGAACAGTGTACCCAAGGGGCAGAAAGTGGTGATTGGAGTGGATTTCAATGGGCATGTTGGTGAAGGGAACAGTGGAGACAAAGAGGTGATGGGTAGGTATGGTGTAAAGGAGAGGAATGAAGTTGAGAGGATAGTGGATTTTGCCAAAAGGATGGACATGGCTGTGGTGAAAAAGTATTTTAAGAAGAGGGAGGAACATAGGGTTACGTACAAGAGTGGAGGAAGATGCACACAGGTAGATTACATCCCATGCAGAAGTGTTGATCTGAAGGAGATTGAAGACTGCAAAGTGGTGGCAGGGGAAAGTGTAGTTAATCAGCATAGGGTGGTAGTCTGTAGGATGACATTGGAGATCAAGAAGAGGAGGGCAGAGCCACAGATCAAATGGTGGAAGTTGAAAAAGGAAGAGTGCAATGTTGAGTTTAGGGAGGAGGTGAGACAGGCACTGAGTGGCAGTGAAGAGTTACCAGACAGCTGGGAAACTACAGCGGATGTAGTAAGGGTGACAGCAAGAAGGATGCTTGGGATGACATCTTTAAAGAGGAAGGAGGAAAAGGAAACCTGTTGGTGGAATGAGGAAATACAGGAGAGTATACAGAGGAAGAGGATGGCAAAGAAGAAGTGGGATAGTCAGAGAGATGCAGAAAGTAAACAAGAGTCCAAGGAGATAAGGCACCAGGTGAAGAGAGAAGTGGCGAAGGATAAAGAAAAGGCGTATAATGAGTTGTATGACAAGTTGGACACTAAGGAGGGAGAAGAGGACCTGTACTGATTGGCTAGACAGAGGGACCGAGCTGGGAAAGATGTGCAGCAGGTTAGGGTAATAAAGGATAAAGATGGAAACGTACTGACAAGCGAGGACAGTGTGTTGAGCAGATGGAAAGAGCACTTTGAAAGGCTGATGAATGAAGAGAACGAGAGAGTAAAGTGGTTGGATGATGTGGAGATAGTGAATCAGGAAGTGCAACGGATTAACAAGGAGGAAGTAAGGACAGCTATGAAGAGGATGAAAAATGGAAAGGCCGTTGGTCCAGATGACATACCTATGGAAGCATGGAGGTGTTTAGGAGAGATGGCAGTGGCGTTTTAACCAGATTGTTTAACAGAATCTTGGAAAGTGAGAGGATGCCTGAGGAGTGGAGAACAAGTGTACTGGTGCCAATATTTAAGAATAAGGGGGATGTGCAGGACTGCAGTAACTACAGGGGAATAAAATTGATGAGCCGCAGCATGAAGTTATGGGAAAGAGTAGTGGAAGATAGGTTAAGAAGTGAGGTGAGGATTAGTGAGCAGCAGTATGGTTTCATGCCAAGAAAGCACCACAGATGCAATGTTTGCCCTGAGGATGTCGATGGAGAATTTTAGAGAAGGCCAGAAGGAGTTGCATTGCGTCTTTGTGGACCTGGAGAAAGCATATGACAGGGTGCCTCGAGAAGAGCTGTGGTATTGTATGAGGAAGTTGGGAGTGGCAGAGAAGTACATAACAGTTGTACAGGATATGTACGAGGGAAGTGTGACAGTGGTGAGGTCTGAGGTAGGAGTGACGGATGCATTCAAGTTGGAGGTGGGATTACATCAGGGATCGGCTCTGAGCCCTTTCTTATTTGCAATGGTGATGGACAGGTTGACAGACTAGATTAGACAGGAGTCCCCATGGACTATGATGTTTGCTGATGACATTGTAATCTGTAGCGATAGTAGGGAGCAGGTTGAGGAGACCCTGGAGAGGTGAAGATAGGCTCTAGAGAGGAGAGGAATGAAGGTCAGTAGGAACAAGACATGTGTGTAAATGAGAGGGAGGTCAGTGGAATGGTGAGGATGCAGGGAGTAGATTTGGCGAAGGTGGATAAGTTTAAATACTTGGGATCAACAGTACAGAGTAATGGGGATTGTGGAAGAGAGGTGAAAAAGAGAGTGCTGGCAGGGTGGAATGGGTGGAGAAGAGATTCAGGAGTAATTTGTGACAGACGGGTATCAGCAAGAGTGAAAGGGAAGGTCTACAGGACGGTAGTGAGACCAGCTATGTTATATGGGCTGGAGACGGTGCACTGACTAGAAAGCAGGAGATAGAGTTGGAGGTGGCAGAGTTAAAGATGTTAAGATTTGCATTGGGCGTGACGAGGATGAACAGGATAAGAAATGAGTACATTAGAGGGTCAGCTCAAGTTGGACGGTTGGGAGACAAAGTCAGAGAGGCGAGATTGCATTGGTTTGGACATGTGCAGAGGAGAGATGCTGAGTATATTGGGAGAAGGATGCTAAGGATAGAGCTGCCAGGGAAGAGGAAAAGAGGAAGGCCTAAGCGAAGGTTTATGGATGAGGTGAGAGAGGACAAGCAGGTGATGGGTGTAACAGAACAAGATGCAGAGGACAGAAAGATATGGAAGAAGATGATCCACTGTGGCGACCCCTAACGGGAGCAGCCAAAAGAAGAAGAAGAAGTGCCATCTTCTTCGAGCTGTGTGATGAATTGGAGCCTACATTACAGAGATCATTCTGCAGAAAACATGCAAGTCATGTTCCATTACAGGTTTTAACAACTTCAGGTATTTGGTGATGGGTACTTTTCAGCGTGAACTGGCTGGCCAGTCAGGGGTCTCACAGTCATCCCTGAGCTATTTCATGCCCTTGGTATGGAATTCTTTAATTAACACGTTGACCAGATGCATCCAATTTCCTTATCTTGAGAATTTAGTTTAAGGATCAGTGCGCCTTATTATTAGTTTTAGTGCTATTAGCTATTAAAAGCGTATTCCTGTTTAATTTCAAACTTATTATATAATGTATTAAACTAGATGGCTTTAAGCTTTATAAGAGTTAATTGTTAAAATCTTGTGTTTTTTCTAACTTGCAAGCAGTCACAAAGCACTATGCTTGACTGATCAATGCCTCTCCAGCAAAGCCCTTAAAAGTAAAGTTGCATGCTGCCGCTTACCAGCACAGCTGCATATAATTTCAGCCTTTAGAGATGTTGGTGCAATAAGCAATTACAAGTTGAGCAGTCCACTTTTCATATGTAGGTCCACCTCATTCCAACTTAATTGTGACAACTGATTAAAAAAGTCATCAATTTTTTACAGCCCAGGACTAGGAATGTGAGAATGCAGAGAGTGGTAATTGGGTGAAGCTCACCTCCAGGTGGCAAATACGTCCTTTGAGCCAAAGTGGCTGTTATGAGAATGTGTGGACTGAGAAGGAAAATTGTTATGAGAGAGAGAGAGACTGTAACTGTATAAAATATTGTGTATATATATATATATATATATATATATATATATATATATATAATATATATATATATATATATATATTGTGAACAAAACCCGGGCACAGACAGGCAGACATGTTTTTCCACCACCCCACGTTTATTTACAAAATCTATTTACAAAAGTCAGTGCACACAAACCCCCAAAGTCCTGGCCACACACTATGCCTCTCTTCGGGCCACCTCCATTCTTGCTTCTCCTGCTTCGTCCTACTTCCCCCCGACTCCAGGCCAGAATGAAGGGAGGTGGCCCCTTTTATCCACACCCGGATGTGCTCCAGGTGCTTCCTGGCAATCTTCCACCGACATGCCCCTGTGTGGCGGAAGTGCCGGCTGTACTCCCGGAAGCACTCTGGGTGTCCCTGCTTCTCTTCCCTCCAGCACTTCCTGGTGTGGCGGAAGTGCTGAGGTCCAGGATCTCCAAGGCCTCTGGGTGCCCTCTGGCGGTGACATGTAGTCCAAGGTGGGCGCATGCCCTCTTCCGATCCTTCATGGCGTCCCGGCCGGGTCGTCGCCCCTGGCATCCCTGACTATATATATATATATATATATGTATATATATATGTATATATATATAGAGAGAGAGAGAGTAACTGTATACAAAATATATTTTAAGTAACAATACAAATTATGTATAATTTCTTGCTTTGTAATTCCCCTTGGATGAAAGTATCAGCTAAACAATAGTAACAAAAATGGTACTGATCATTGGTTCATTAAAAGATGGATGGCAAACTCGTTACTGAACTTCTGTACAGCCCCACAAAGGTTTGCCACATTGTTATGGCTTTTGAGGTGCTACACAACATAGTGCAGAAACATGGACTGCCTCTATCTCATGAGAAAGTTCAAGATTAGGACATGGATTACCCAGATCCTGTCAATCAGGACATCAACACAGTGGCAATTAAAGGACATTTGGATGTTGAATGTTAAATGTAAAGAGACAAATGTATAGAAACATTGACATTTACTTGGAAAAAATAATTCACCTTTTCACAAGTTCAATAAAAATGTTTCTTAATATCACACAGTTTTGCACATACAGTCTCTGCCAGTCCATGCTGTGTACTGGCAGCAGTCCAGGTACTGTATGATATTGCATTGCTGTTGCTCTCTCCACTCAGCTTTTCCCACTCTTATTTTTTGCTTTAATTTGTGACTTCCACAGAGAGTCCAGCAAAATAAATGATTCTGCAGCTCCCCACTTCAGTTAGTAAATACCTCTAGTTCACAATCACTGAATTTTTCTTTCCTCTGGTTCTTTCTTGGTTTGTAGTAAAGAGATTCATAAAGGAACTTAGAATGACATGTGCAGTATGAATAGTTTTATAAATCTGATTTTTTTTTTGTGTATATGCTGTTTTTGCCTTTTGAGCATAAGCAAAATATTTGTATGAAGTCTAAGCTAGATTTTATACAAGAGGCCCCTGGTTTTTTGAAGTGCTCACAATAATCCTTGGGCACTCCACTGTGTTCTTAACAGTTAATCTCCAAACAAAGCATTTAAACTAGTCATTTCTTTTACAAAGCAATTAAATACTTGAATAGAGGAGACAACACATTTTTTCATCATATATTATTCAAACATGTCACTGGCAATTGTACATATTGAACTACATTTCATGTTTAATTAGTGCTGTATACTTTTCTCTTAGGAATACAGATTTTATATGTTACATTTGTTCTAAGGAGGTAAATGTTTTACCAACTTCTTGTACCCAATTTGAAGTTTTGAAAATGTATCCAAAATAATATTTTAAATATTAAAAATGTATGCTGTGTTAAGATAACTAGTTTGTTTAAAAAGTAGTATAATTGTACAGTGTAACCAATTAAAAGTTATAAATAGCCTAGAGAAAAATGACTTTAAATCTATGGAGAACAGTCAAAAGGATAAATGCAGTATATTGCTTACTTAAGATTTACCTGGGGAAATGGTCTTTTATAAGGGAGCGATATCTCCAGGCTGCAGGTTGGCTGCTGCTGTTTCTTTTGGGTAAGTGCTAATATCTGGCCTAATTGTAATCTGCTTAACAATGAGACTCTTAAGTGGAATATATTTTGATGCTTTGACAACTTACATCCAGCAATGTAGTATTAAAAGCTGCACAAACTGGTTTTTTAACTGTAGAACTACATACTTTCTTCTAAAATGGTCTATTTTATTTATACATTTATTTTATTATATATTGTGTTGTTTTATCACATGGAAATTGTTTGAAAGCAAAATGAGAAAAAAGCCAAGCAAAATGACACCTTTTATTGGCTAACTAAAAAGATTACAATATGCAAGCTTTCGAGGCAACTCAAACCCCTTCTTCAGACAAGATGTATTTGCTTGGCTTTTCTCTACATTCATAATGGCTAACACAGTACAACACCCTAGTACTAAAAACAAAATGAGAAATTATAATTGAAATCTATCCATCAATCCATTTTCTAAACCCAGGTCATATACGGGCAGAAATTCATCCCAGGCCATTGACTTTCCTGTTCATTATAACTTTAATGAACATGCTCATTTAATTTTAAGCAACCATTTCTGAACTGTTATGTAACGTTGCAAAGCAACATTTTCTAATGAATGGTAAGCTAAGTTGTATTATTGTTTCTTGACTTTCAGGAAGATATTTTCCATTGAATGCTCCCTCTTATCTTTTTTAATGTAGGTTTTGCTGGCTTTCATCAAATCACCAGAAATGCAAGAAGAATTTATTACCAACAATTTTTCTCATAACAAATTTGTTTTGATTGGATTTCCAACCCTCTACCAATATAGACGAGTGCTTTTTGTGCCATTCTTCCTGTTATTTGCCCTAATATTGATTGGCAACTTAGTTATAATCCTTGTTATTAAAAAAGCAGAAACCCTGCACAGCCCCATGTATTTATTAATTTCATACATGGCTGCTGTAGATATAATTGTTCCATTGGCAATTGTTCCCAACATGCTGTTTGGCTTTTTATTTGACTGGAATGAGATTTCATTGGCTGGCTGCTTGGCTCAGATGTTTATTGTTCACTTTATATCATCATTCGAATCCACCATCCTCCTTACAATGGCGCTGGA
The DNA here is from genome assembly GCF_016835505.1 of Polypterus senegalus. Lineage (NCBI taxonomy): Eukaryota > Metazoa > Chordata > Cladistia > Polypteriformes > Polypteridae > Polypterus > Polypterus senegalus. The sequence goes on from NC_053155.1 coordinate 279,116,062, forward strand.
TAGGTATGTTGCCATTTGCAATCCATTGCGTTATGCTGAAATTATGAATTATTCAGTGTTTTTAAAAATAGGTCTTTTTGCAGTGCTAAGAAGTGGAACATTAATGTCCATACTGATAATACTTGCTACTCCATTGCATTTTTGCAAGTCAAATGTAATTAAACAATGTTACTGTGAACATATGGCACTTGTTACACTGGCTTGTGACAACATCACTTTAAATAACATAATGGGCTTAGTAATGGCATATACAATTGTTGGGTTTGATATATTTTGCATAGCTTTTTCATATGTCAAGATTATACAAAGTGTCCTCAAAACAGCATCTTCCAAAGAGCGCCAGAAAGCCTTTAATACTTGTGGAACACATTTGATTGTTATGTCATTCTTCTATATTTCTGGAAGTGTAACTTTTGTGGCTTATAGAGTTAGCAACACAATTTCCACTGATCTCCATACTTTGTTAGGTGTGCTTTATTTAGTTTTCCCTGCCAGCATAAATCCACTCATTTATGGAGTACGAACCAAAGAAATTAGACAATATTTGTGGAAAATATTTAAACAAAGGAAAATGGCCATCAACACACATTTTCCTTTATCTGTAAAAAAATGATGAAGCATAAAGGATGTATACTTATTCAGCCAGTGTGTTGCATTTCTTTTTTTTTTTTCAATCACAAATTTTCACATTCAGTGGTGGCATGTAAGAAAGAAAACTGTGTTCATATGTCGATATGGAAAACAAAATATTTCTGTGATAAAAAAAAAGTATTATGATTGTGTTTTTGGAGTATTCTGCAGAATAAAGAAAAAAACAAGTATATTTCACAATAAAAGGACCAGTGTAAAATATTTTATATAAAATGTATTTGCTTTTGCCAAACCTTTCCAAAACTGTTTTCTTTAAAATATGTGTAAAAGCATTATTCTGGTGCAGTATTTAACAAAACTTCTAAGCAAAGTAAGAAATTAATCAAGTAAACAAGCATTTAGTATAAAAATGCTTACTCTGTTCTGATTTTAAGCAGTATGTATATTATTTTAACTAATGTAAGTGCACTCATCAAATAAAATGGGTGTCTGAGATATTATCTAGGCTAGCATGTACGGTATGTAGCATCTATCCATGTTATAAACCTGTTTTATCTAATTACATTGCTGCATTGGGAGTAAGGAAGGAACTGTCACTGGATGGCCAGGTATTACACAGACAGAGATCGCTCATGCCAATCCAGTTTAGACTCGATATTTAAGCTAACCTTCAGGCCTCTGGGATATGTGTAGGAAGACAAGAGGACCTGAAGAAAAAACACAAAGACAACATGCAAAGTTCTCAAAACCTGTAATTCAGTATGAATTCAAACCAAGACATCTAAGGTGAGATACAGGAGTCCCAGCAACTGATACTTTCTACAGCTCCTGAAAAATTCTGGTTATGGAGAACCATACACTTTATAAAATGCCATCTCAACAAATATCCATCCATTTATCTATTTTCTGAACCACTTATCTAGTTCACAGGAAGTTGTTGCCTATCGTGGCAATGCTGGGTTTAACACAAACACCATCCTTGTACAGGCGCCAGCCCCTCAATCTGCAAACTCACACACTCACAATCAGCCATCCATGGCCAGTTCAGAGTTGCCAATTACCAGTACCCAGGGAAAAAACTCATGCAGACATAAGGAGGACATTCAATCTCCAAACAGGCAGAGCTTGGAGCTGTGACCCAGCCATTTACAAATAAGAAAGTAAAACCTTTTTTTTTTATTGTTAAGTTTTCCATAATCAAGATTGACCAGAAATAGAAATAAAACCAAGGAATAGTGAAATCCAAAGAGAACTGAAAGCATGTATTAAATTAGTGCTTTAAACAATATTTTATTGGTAGTATTCTTGCAAATCTGTTAAAACTGTTATCATCAGACTTTGTTCTTAATAAACAGATTTCTTTAAATTGTTCCACTTTTTTACATATTTTAATATTAGTTTTATTTTTAAAATGCATTTGGTAAAGCTGATTACAATTGTGTTATTCTACAAGTGAATGAAAATTAAAAACAATAAATTATAAAGAACAAAAAACATTCTAAATGTAGTGTTGTTATTTTGACGTACTAAACCAGTTTTATTTACCTTTTCTTTTTATTTGGTGGCAAAGACATATATCTTAAAAAAGATAGCCCTAAGCAAGAACAATTTAAAATAAATTTGAAAAAACTAAAGTACTTACGAAAAGCAGGCAGAAAGAAATGCTTTTAATTTTAGAATTAAACACAGCAGTGACCCAAATAAAAGCAACGATGTTGACAAAATATTTTTGCCTCAGTTTTTGTGATTAACACTTTAAATGCATTTCCAGGTGGACATTAATTATCCCAACAGCAATCATCCAAACCATTAATTACTGAAGCCAAAACCCCCAGATTCCGGCCCTTATTGCTTAATGCGATAATCTCTGATTATTTATTTGAAGATATTTGCCCCATAGCTAAGCAGCAAGGTTTCATGTTATAAACAGTTTTGTAAAGTTGCCCCAAAAATTTGCTTTGTGTGCGATTTTGCAATTGCCATTTTTTAAATTTGTTTTTGAGTGAAAAGAACCTTTACAGCTTCTTCATTGCTGCTCCATGCACTTTCTTGTGCCTGACAAACTGCCTGTCTGCACTTTCATGCTGCTGATTCCGCCTTGCACTGCTCTTTTCAGGTTAGAGATGACACCATCTGCACTCACTTTACCCAACTCTGTAAGCTGATTCAAGCCAGGAGCCATCTGGAGGTTTGCTAGCAGCCAACAACCCAGACCAATGGATTTAATCAGAAAGGAAACATCCCCAAAATGCAATTGGTGTGTGCTCTCTGTCTGCAGCCCCTCTCTCCATGCTATGTGTTATATATTTACAGTACAAAGGACTAAAGGCTGCAAATGAGATTAAAATATATGTGGTTAGGTGATAACCTATAATGCCATGGTTTGAATGACAGTCTGAATGCATTTCTGCAGAGATTCTGCTATTAAGAAGGATGAGAGACCTCACTTTAAAAAAAAGACAGTCTTGCCTGGCTTAAACAATACACTTTCCTAAAATGTATTATACTCTAACTTTTGTGCAATTACTTATGTTTCTCTGTTTCTGTTTATTAAAAAAAACATGATTTATAGCTGAAACCATGTAAAACAATTTACATTATTTCTTCAAAGTGATTTTGGTTATTAATTACATACCATTTCCTAAATCAATCATTTTTTATAATACTTCATATTTAGAAATAGAGCAGCAACCTTGCGTACAATAATTTAATTGCAGACCTTTGCTTCATATAAACTAGATATTTTCATGCATGTTTGATTATCCAAACTATTTAGTTAACAGAACCAACCTTGGTCCCAATTAGCCTGGATAATCAGAATTCTACTGTGTTTACTAAATCCTTTATCATAATAAGTGAACACACATTGTTCATTCCCAATATTCCAAAGAATACAGAATTATTTTAATATTAAGTAAGAAAAAAGGTAAGAAAAAGATTTGAAAAAAAAAGAAAAATTCAGTGCATTGCTACAGGGATTGTTTCATTTTAAAATTCATGTAAAGGTGAATATAATTGACCAGTAACGGCACGCTGCACGATAACATGCATTGAATACATTTGACTTGTAGTTTTCATACTCTTTCTCTTTACGTTTAGCATTCGTTTGCTCAGTAGTTGATGTGCTTGCTGCTCCCTGAGCAGCTCTTCTTTTCTCCACCCTAGCGGCCCGCTTGTTCTCTTCTTTCATCGGCATCTTTTTGCATTAAAACTGATTAAGTCAGTGTTTGTGTTGCAATTACTTAATACGTTTTTCTTTAATTTTCCACTTAAGCTGGCAATTATTTCTTCAATCTGCCTCAAGAATGATTTAAAATATGAAGAGATAGGGGAAGTGATGGCGAAGGTGGTAGGGATGAGAATATGCATGTGCTGCACGGCCTCCCTGCTGGCTGCTGTACAATGTTCTGTAACAATAAAAAGAGAAATCATCTTGGAGGTCAACCATCACCATGAAAGCAGATAGCAGACTTCACGTAGTATATGTGTGTCAAATTTCAGGTCAATAGGTCAAATAGTTTGTGAGCTACAGGTGATTTAAAATCCTGAATAAACAAAAAAAAACAGCCACGGTAGCGTATTATACAGTATATAAAGATGAGACTCATCACTCATTTCCTTGTTCAGATGGTCATTTACTCTGATGGTCTTTACTCTGATCATCAGTTGCTTTGGAGTGTTGGCCATTCTCCTTCAGCTCTACTTGAATGAAAATTTCCTTACAACTTTCTGAATGATGTTCAAAGTTTCTAGGTTGCACAAACATTCAAACATTTGAAATCAAACTGTCAGTTTCTATAACCGGCTGAGTACATTTTTTGCCAATTTGGTTATTTTTATTTATTAACTTTAGTTTTGATTTTTTATAATAGTTTGCCATTTTAGACTCTTCCAGGTATTTGTGATTGTTCCCTTATCATGACATCACATAGCGTGGAGGATGGAAACTCTTCTCTTTATAGACAATGACCTGGAAGCAAAGCAGATTGTCAGATCATAAAACTTTGTGTAAAACACTGATGTCATCATTTTTGACTTTCTCCTTGGTGTTTTATACTATTTTGCATGCTTTTTCCTCAATATCTAATTTTTAGCATTTTCTGTTGGTTGTACTTTTTTTTCTTTAATCACTTGGTTGCTGAGTAGAAATCCCAGTTCAATTGCCCCAGTTTCACCTCTTTTACACTGTGTTTTGTTCATCCAAACCCCATCTTTATGCATACTTTTGTAACTGTAATATGTAATACTTTCAATAATGAACATAGACACTTATTTACTTAGGTCACTTAAGTAATTTGATACTGATAAATGAGTTGTATCTCAGATTTTTATATTTATAAAAAATTATATTTATCTTTTATGTATTTAGAATTGCTGTTAGATATTCATAATTGTAATTGTTATTCTAAGTAAAACTAAATTCAGCAATTACTTTTGGTTAACTTTCTATTATTATAATGTTTTACAGTTTTACCCCGTCCTTTTAAACAAACACATTTCTTTGTATTGTTGCATTATATTTAATACATGACAGAATAATTAGAGAGACAGTTGTGCTTACTATAACATACAATGTATGATTTGTTTGCTTTGTCTGTACAGTAATATGTAATTTGGTGGTTTACTTGTACATTATATTCTAGATCTAAGGTGTTGCTGAAGGTCAGTTTAGATCAGGCTGGGGGGCATGCACTGGTACAGTGCATTGCCGCACCCACCACAAGACGAAATAGCTTGGGATCCTGGTTGGCACCACCCCAGGCAGACACACAGTCTGGTCCCAGCCTCCAGAAATGACCCTCTATCTGCCGCAGCCAGGTGTTATGTGGGCGTCCACTTGGCCTGGTCCATCCACTTGGGTCCTCAACCATGAGGATCCTGTGAGCTGAAACCCCCTCGAGGAATCATGCCACATGGCCATACTGCCATAACTGACTCTCCCTCACAATTCAGGTAATGTGCCTCATTTGGGACTCCTAGAGCAATCGCTTATTCAACATAAAACCGTCCAGTCTTCATCTCAGGTCACTGGATAGTGTCCATGTCTCGCAACCATATAGCAAAACAGGAAGCCCCAGGACTCTAAAGACTTGGACCTTTGTCCTTTTGCATAGTTATCAGGAGTGCCACACACCCCTTTCCAGTGACCTCATGACCCCCCATGCTCTCCGAGTCTGTCTACTGACTTCATAGGAAGAGTCACCAGAGACATGAATGTCACTGCTGAGGTAAGTAAACGTCTTGACAAGGTCGACACTCTCTCCGCAAACAGACACACTGCTGATGGCTGTGTCCAAGAGGTCATTAAAGACTTTGATCTTGGTTTTTATCCAGGACACTCTCAAGCCTAGACACTCAGACTCCTTGCTCAGTCTCTCGAGAGCCCCAATCAAAGCTTCCATTGACTCTGCGAAAATCACAGCATCATCAGCAAAGTCAAGATCAGTGAATCTTTCTTCATCAAGAGATGCCCTACAGCCACTGGACCCCATGACCCTGCCCAACACCCAGTCCATGCAAGCATTGAACAGAGTAGGAGCAAGAACGCACCCATGACGAACCCCAGAATCAACTGCGAAAAACACAGAGATTCTTCCTAAACTCTGCACAGATCTCACAGTACCAGTTTACAGGCCCACCATGATATCCAGCAACCTTGCGGTCACAAACGCTCAGGATGACCCACAGGGCAGCTCAATTAACTAATTGAAACATTTTGTGAAAATCAACATACGCTGCAAAGAAACTCTGCTGGATATTTGCACTCCATGAGAAACCTCAGTGCCAGACTGCTCCGGTTGCTGGTAGGTGAGCAGGTGATCACAGATCCTATTGAGGATGACTCTAGCAAGTACCTTACCCGGCACTGAGAGCAGTGTTATCTCCCTGCAGTTGCCGCAATCCAGGCAATCACCCTTGCCTTTCTCTTTTCCAGTCATTTAGGATGACACCAGTCTCCCAAATGGAAGAAAAGATTGCTTGCAATGCCAGGAGAACAGCCTTACCACCAGTCTGGAGAAGTTCACCTTGGATACCAAAGATCCCTGCAGCCTTCCCTTCCCTTGGCTAGTACACAACCTGTGCAATGACAGTGAGATTGGGTGGCTCACAGCCAATTGGAGGATCATCCTCAAGACCATGAACCCAGAGATATCCAATGTCCTAGGCAGAGGATCAGCCCAGCAGGTCATAACTGCATTGTCATCCGTAAGGACCGTTGGATCAACCGCCCTGACTACTACTCTCCGAGGAACAGATTCGGATGTGTGTAATGCTTTGATTCCTCTGTAAGCAGGATGTGGGTCCTTATGTGCCCCCATTGCCCTCAAAGCCATCCTTTTCAGTTTCTGGCACAGACCAGAGTTGCCGTCAAGTCGTGTGCTGCTACTCATCTCGATGATATCCAGGGTACCCTGCGAGATGAAACACATCCTTCTGGGAAAAACTGGTAACACCAACACAACCCTCAGCAACCTTCAGGATTTAGTCATGGAAGGTCTCACCAAATCACATTAGGTTCAGCTGTCACACCCAAAATGCAAGTTTCTCACACAGACTGCATGCAAGCTTGTTAGAAAAAGCCTGATCTTGGAGTCTGGCCAAGTCCAGCCTCATTCTCCTAGTGCATGGTAACCTACTGGACCTAAGCACAAATCTTCAGAGTAGCAACAGGAAGGTTGTGGTCAGAATTCACAAACTGGGCACTTCTGTAGACCCTGCAGTTTTACAATACCCTCCAGCGTCTGCCTATGAGGATATGATCAATCTCTTTCACCACACCACCATCCAACATCCAACGATGTGGCTCAGGGCGATGGAACCAGGATCCAGTGATTCTCAGCTCCTGACCTTCTGCAAAGTCAAGGAACATTGAGCCTCTTTCACCACAGTCACCAGACCCATGGGGACCGAGACAATCCTCACAGCCAACCCTGTCAGTGTCAGTGGTTGCAATGAAGTCACCCATGACCAGAGGAGTGTCACCTCGCAGGCACTCATCAACCACCAAGCGAAGTTGCAAATAAAATGTCTCCATCACAGAGACATCACTCGCCGTGGTGGAAGCATACACTGAAACAACAGACAAGGCACCCAGGGAGTGCCGTAATCTGAGACTCATACAGTAATACGCTTGTTGAAAGGACATCAGACACCATTGGAAGAAGCCAATCCACTACAGCAACAGCTACTCCTCCAGTATGACAGCCATCAGAGCAGCCAGTCAAATAAAAGGAGTATCCACCTACAAATATCTGGCCAGTCCAAGGTCTGCGCACTTCGGATAGTGCCACCACTGAAATGCAGAGTTTACGCAGCTCCTCTGACAGAAGTGGAAGATGCCGGAGAGACAAGATGTACCACCCGCCAACTGGATGGGCCACCTCAAATTGGGACCCAAGTGCTGCCTTTCAGCGGGCGATGCCTCAGCACACCAGTTCTGATCCCCAACAGGCCTGACCCCATTGGCTCTCCAACAGTTTCAACTCTCCCAGGGATGGGGCTCCCGAGGGCTTTCCCCAATCACCTTCATGATGCGAGGAGCCTTCCTCTGGGCAGCTGCATTACAGCTACTCCTGCGGAGAGCAAAAATAAGTCCTTTTTGTTGTTTCACAGCTGTGTGAAGTTTTTTTAGGTGGCTGGAATGGAATTCGTGCCACCAACCCCCATGATTTCCCTGCAAGTTGGAGGACGTCTTGCAGGGCTGGATGCAGTGTAACGTCATACCCAGGACAAGCTAAAGGATGAGAAAGAAATGATTATCATACATGATATTAGAGGAAAGTTTCAAAGCTCCAGTATGGATGTCAAACCAATAACTTATTGTTTCTGAGTATTTGGGTCAATCAAAATCAGTGCAGTCAGAAGTTATAGCCCATCAGTTCAGAATTCCAAAGCTCATATAATGAGAAGAGGGTGCCAGCTAAAATTAACAAGTGAAACATTAGAAAAAGTCAAATAGTGTCATTTTCAAGATGCTCCAAAAATTAGGGTATTTTGCTGGTTACATCACACCAATCAGATTAGAGTAATGTACAGTACAACAGCTACAACTAACCTTTTGGCAAATGTAGCTCTCATAAGAGGTAGAAGCCTTGAAACCATCCTTATCCACATTACCATATTTATTTAAGTTAAAAAACAACAAATATTTATTATATTTGTTTTGATTTTTAGTTTCTTGACAGGTATTTCACTAGCAATACAGTATATTAATGAATACAACCCAAGGGCATTCAGTTAACATTTTAACTTCAAAGTTCTTTTTAAACTTTAAATTTTTTTTAAATTCAGAGTTATTTTAAAATCTTACTATAATTTATTTTTACAATAGTAGTGCTAATATTTGCCCATGCTGTCGAAATATATTTTTTTCATTCTTTGCTGACCTATGACCTATTTGTCAGAAAAATACATTTAAGCTGCCTGGATAGACTCTGAACTTGATTAAGCAGGTTCAAAAATGGGTGGGTGGGTTTTGAATAAATCATTTATAAAAATGGCATTTAAAAATGGGTGGGTGGGTTTTGAATAAATCATGTATAAAAATGGCATTTATCAGTTTCAGTTTAACAAAAATATAGAATAAATGGAGGACATGAACACTTTTACAAAACCTACTTATTCATATTTACTAAGTGCATCTTGCATAAGCAACACTATTTCTTAATTAGCACCCTTTTGTCTTTATTTACAACTAACTTCATTTCATGTAAAAAGTAGATGTGTGGAATCATAAAATGCAACTTTCATATTACTGCATTTCAAGGGGACACTAAAAGCCCTGAGCTCCTTAATGTCCTTTCGGTAATTACATTTCACTGTTACTTAGTATTTGTCTCCTCAGAAATAAATTCCAGGAATATTTTTATATGTAACACAGTATTGAAAATGTAAAGCTATTTGCATTAAAGTTAAACAAGTATTTTGATAATGTTATTTTGTATTATTTTCATACTGTATGCTATCATTTTGGCTGGTGTGGGCTCACAATGGTTAGAACAGCTGCCTCATAGCTCCAGAATCCTGGGTTCAGATCTTAGCCTACAGTACTCTCACTGTGTACAGTATCTGAAGTTTGCACATGTTTCTCATTTCTTCATGGTTTTCCATGAATTAATCCAGTTTGCTTCCCATATCTTAAAATATATTCTTATTAGGCTAAAGGTTGACATTAAACCCACTCTGTACAAGAGAGTCAGGGCTCAGGCCTGAGAAGGTCTTTTAATGTATTGGCACTCAATTTGGGCTCGACTCATCCCTTGTGTCCTATACTGTGAGGATATAATGCAACCCTCCCTGCAATCCCAAATAACATAAGCAATTTTGAAATTACATGGAAGGTGAACTATTTTAAAGTATTATTTTTTTATTTTTAATGAATAAAACAATGTAATAGTCATCAGTTTACAAACTAAATTACTGACGGAAGTAAATAACTAACAGTATCACTAAATGTAGTGTCCTCAGTTTACAGATAGTTTTGGAAAGGTCAGGAAATAATATTTCAGAGAAGAATAACAATTGTTGCATACCTGGATATACAAATGACATTTTTATATACTGTATATACAGTTTCTACATTTGAAGCATTGGGGTAAGGTGCTGCTGTGTATTTGTCTGTGTTGATGCATCACTGCTTCACATTTTATGTTCAAATTCTAGCCAATGCACTTTCTTTGCAGAGTTCTCCAGTGTTTGTGCCAGTCTTTCTCCAGACCTTCCTGATTTACTCCAACGTCTAAAATGTGTTTGTGCATAAGTTCTATTGCTGATGCAGTAAGCCGTTACCTGCCTTGCATGTGAAAGCCTGGAGACTTAAAAAAAATTTGTCTGTGAAAAACAAAGGCACACATTTCATTTTAAGTATACAAAATGATACTAGCTTAGAGACTACATGTTTAAATGTTATCAGTGAAGTAGACTTTGGAATTAAATTTGCTGACATTTATGCCAAGATCACTGGCTTAAGTATGGAACTGAAGGACCAGTCCGCTTGTTCATTACAGAGATAGTGTGTGTCACAAGAATGTCACAGATAGATACCCCACTCCAGACAGGCACAGATTCCCAGGGCATCAAAAGTGTTCAGCTGATTCTTGATAGTAACTCTGATACCAACACTGCAGCTCTAAACCTAGCCAGAGTGTTTGGGTAAATGCAGGATGATAGTTCTACTAGAAAATTTTCCAAAGTTAAGCGGAAAGGTTAGGAGTAGAATTGCTAAGGGGCTCTTCTTGGGATTCCCTCTGTGCCACATGGTAACCCTGGTAAACCTTTGGCTCAATACTTGCAGTAGCTGATTAACCCCCTGTGTCTGTGAGTTTTAAGAAAATAGTTTGTGTTTATTTTTTTTTGTTTTACCTTATACAATTTCTCATATTAGGAATTTGTTAGTTTTCGCATACCCCTTGTGGTCAGAGTGCAAGGTCAGCCATTGTACAGCAACCCTGGAGCAATTGAAGGTTAAATGCCTTGCTCAAGGGCCCAACAGAGTAGGATCTCTTTTGACAGTGACGGGGATTTGAACCGGAAACCTTTGGGATACCAGTGCAGATTCTTAGCCTCAGAGCCACCACTCCGCCCTTTTAATAAATTTTAAAGTTCCTAATTGGTCAAAAAATCTGCGCTGCTACCAGTTAGACAGATCAGCTTTATTACACATTTTAATCTGATTTCTGGCATCTTTTTTGCTCAGTGTTAAGGCTTCTCTTGTAAGCTGGTAAACTATTATAACAGCAAATGCATAGTGAATAAACCTCACAGGATTCTGAGTTATGGGAGTTTCAGTGATTTTGAGAGTTTAGGAGTTTCAGTTTGACTTTGGGATCTGTAACAAATGGTGACCTTTCTTTTGCTCTCTCACACCTCAAAACCATAAAAAATTTGCTTTGCCTGACTCTAGTTGCTTCCTTTCCTGTTCTGGAAAAAGCTTCTTCTTGCTGTCTCCTGACTTATGTATTACTCCTCAACATTTTTAAGCTTTGCTTTTGTCACTCATTCTATAAGAGGTGTGCTTGCCCCTTACAAACTGTGTTCTTTCCCACATGTTGTTAGCTGTTATTTGTTGAGCTGTGCTTCCCATTTGTCTTGTCATTTATTAACACACCTGTCAGTCATGTCTCACACTCACAGTGATGCCATAAACGTCTATGAAACTCACATAAAGCATGTAGATCCCATAATAATCATTTGAATACAATACACCCCATGTGTCTCACGTAGGCACCTCTTTATGTCTTGTTTCGGTCACATCCGAAGCGTATCTTTAAGGTATATAAACCTCTGGGTCTGGTTAGTTGTGGTATGCAGCAATTTGAACTTCTGTCTACGCACTTCTCTTTGTCTTGATCCAACCGTGGAAATCACTCGCCTTGTAAGTGTCTTTTAAAGTTTTATTGTTTAATGTATACTCTCTGCTATGTATTGCTTTGTAAACCATTCTTTATTGTCTTTGGTTGTACACCTGTATATACCTGTGTGTTTCTTTTGTATATATTTCAGTTTACAATGTGGTACGTCCAGTAAAAACCTTCAAGAAAACTCACCCCTTGTTGTTTTTATGTGGATGTTTTGTTGTTTAAGCTCTCTGCGGCCTCGTTGCACAGACAGCGCGGAGTGAGGCAGAAAAAACTGGTTTCTTTATTCCCAGCCCCATCACTTAAAGTACTTCACTATTTTTTTCGCTCATAGTCAACCAGCAGATGTTTGCATGTCACAATATTATTGTTTTCCAGGATGCAAACATTTCCTTCTAGTGTTTCATTTAGTCTTTTAACCTCTATAAATATGGATATGGATATTCCCAGATTCATGCATAAAATCTGCATAATTGTTTGATTTGTAAGAATTTTGGTAGCATTGAATTAGTTTTGTGACATTTACACATGTTTTCATTGCTTGGTACTTGCCATTTTGTATACTTTACCTTTGTTGACTTGTTAAAATTTATGACACTGTTGATAACAATATCATAATATATTGCAGGTATATTTTCCTTATGCTGCAATGTCGTTGCTTCATATCTTCACATTCTGGTGATGTTAGAGGTGCGATTAATACACATTCTTTCTGGTGCTTTACTACTTAAAGATATTAAAGAAATATACGTTATTCTGGTTTGTGAAGAAGGCTCATTTTTGCATTCTCCTTTGTCACACATATGTATTTACACAATTTATTTTATGATGATAATGGTGCCTTGACTGGCTACTGCCCTTTTATAGTCTTCTCTTCAGGGCCTCAGTCCTGTTGTTTAACCTGCTATGCCTTATACTGGTCACATGTCATTTTCCACCACGTATGACAAATGCCTGTTTTTTCAATGATTCACTAGTAGTGCTTGCATACTTGAAAAAAATCAGAAAAAAATCTTCAGTGATGCAATGAATATCATGGAAAATATGTTTTATTATTTGTTTAATTGTTTATTTTAATTCATTCAAATAGATCATGTCAATAAGATTAGAGAACAAAACATGACTTATATTTAACAGCTTGTGTGTCATTTAGTAACTACAAGAAATATTGGAATAATATAGAAAATGTTTGCTAATAATATTATAGAAGTAAAAAGAAACAAATCTACTATTAAAGGTTGTCTTTAAAGTCCTTTAGGGTCCATAAAGAAGTATTTTGCAGTTTCAAAGGACTGATTGCATTCAGCCATGTAACCATTACATAACAAAATGCACTCATTTTAACTTACATTACAGTATGTGGAAAATACTGGAAAAAATTATAGAATTATAAAAAAGATATTATCTACTCAGCTGATGTGATAATGCAGTTAGTACTGGTTTTACTATTTTCCTGAAAGTTTATGAGGAAGTACTAAAAATATTTGAAAGGCACACTGTAGAGCTATAATTTTTCACTCTCTGTCTCTTTTAATTCACCTCATTTTTATAACATAGCCTTGTCCATAGATTAGCACAGGAACTTAGAAGTGCTCACAGCTACCATCTTTATTAATCCAGCTTGGCTCAACTAAATTTATAAGCACACATAATAAGATTAGGTATGTGTAGCACAAGGAAATACATTAGCACAGCATACATGCAGGATATTATCACTAAAAAAGTATTATTCATATCAACACTTCAACAAATTACCCAGATAAAAAGTAAAATGAGACATTACACGATACTACAAAGATCTGAAGTTTATGTCACAGTTCCATGTTTATTCTCCCCATTCTGAAAAAGTAATTCCAATAATTCTTAATGGGTGTACACAAAATGTCTCTGTTTGTCATCTTGCATCTGGCACACACTGCTTTTTAATTCTTCTTGTTGGTTTAAATGTTCACTGTTGTCTGGTTTTGACATGGACTTTTCAGACTTATTGATTAACAACTTTTAAAAACACAACATTGCCTGACTCTCCATGAGATATTTGCCTCTGATGATATAACAGGCTGCAATTTAGTGTGTTATTCACCCATCTGTGCATTTGGATCTTTTTTAATATCTGAGTTCAGTGATATCCAGATAATATCCTGGCAGCAGTGGGCACAAGGCAGAAAACCAGTCCTGAATGGCGTGCCAGTTCATCATGTGGAATACACACACACACTTACATGAGATGTATTTAGAGCTGCTAGTTACCCAGACATTCGTGCTTCTCACCTGGATATGAGAGAAAAAGTAAAATACCAAAATTAAACCACATGCATATACGGGGATAACACAGAGAGGGCCTAGGATGTGATTGGAACTAAGAATACTGGAGGTATCAGTCGGAAGCACTGACCATTGCTAATAAATATGGATTAGTAAAATAATTAAGTTACATAACATCCTTTGCTAAATCACTTAATAAATTACTTTCAATCAAAGATAATTTAGAAAGTAAACAACATGAGCTATAAAGTACCAGACAATTAAGACAGTTACTTAATAAGTAATTGGTAGCTTTCTTGTTATTTTGAATAAGACCTAGCAGGGGAAGTCTTCAGGCACAATACTACAAATGCTCTTTAATTATTTATTGCTAAACTTTTTCCTTGAAATTGCAGGTACCAAAACTGACATAGTAGAAATAAATAAATAAAAACCAAATGAAATATTACTAAATACTATGTAGCATAGTGGTGCAGCAGTTAGTGTTGCCTAAGAGATCTGGGTTCATATCCTGTTGTGTGATGTTTAAATACTCTCCCCTGTGTTTTAGTGGGCTTTACTCCATGTTGTTGTCTATGGAGGACACATACTCCCCTGAAAAACATTTGCTTTATTGTACAGAATAGACAAACTGCCTAAATCTTTCACACAACCACCAGTTAAATCTGGAAACAGGACAAAATACTCTTAGTAAACTTTAGAGAAAATACCTACTGAGCATGTTTTCAATGCTTGCTTAACTTTTTGAAACAAACAGCTTATTGATGTGGAAATCATTATAACCCTAAGAGAGTATGAAGTGCTAGTGCTGCATTTGGTCGTAAAGGTGTTACAGAAATCAAAAATTAAAATCCTGATCCATGCTGAGGAAAGAAAATAAATTTAGAAATGTTTTTCCTTATTATTAATTGGCATAAAAACTGTAGGAATTAAAAATGGAACACTACAAAGCTATGTCCTCATTTAATTTCTTTCCACAGAGTTCATTATTTCTTCTTTTTTCTTTTCTTTTTTGGGCTGCTTGACTAAGCGTGTTGCATTGTTTTCATTGTAACAAAGTAAAAAGACATTTTTTAAAAAAGGAAGGATGCTGCATAACATGTAAACTATTGTTTCAAAAATAAATCCAATCCTCACTGTAGCAGACATCAAAAATTGTTTAGATTATAAGATGATTTAAGAGTTACTTCTTTGAACAGATGTATTTATTTATTTATTTTCATTAGAAATATGTTCATATAACTTGGCCTCGCCGAAACAGTATCTTTCAACAGGGGAGTAGATGCTTTTGATACACCTAATGGCCAGCTGCGCATGGTCACAGTAGAGGTCATTAACAAAGTTATAAACAACTTGTTGAAAACAGTGTTACTCTCCTGATAAAGCCGGTGGCCTCTACTGGACCAATTACTTCAGTGCTGCTTTCCTGTCTTGATGTTTGAACTCATTCCCCTGGTTAGATGATGCAAAGAGGGATAAGATGGAATGACCTGGGAGACCAGCTGTGTTGTGAATCAAACAAAAACAGACCACATTTTTCTACCCAAGCTGTTAAATTTTAATGTGAATTATTATAGAATGTTTAGAATAAAGAGAATAATTATAGCAAGCTAAAGTGTTGTTACATCTAAAATGTAAATTAAGTTTGAAGTTCAAAATGCCTGTGTAATATGTGTTAAAATTATTTTATTTTGTTAAAACAGACCACACTTCTCTACCCAAGTTGTTAAATTCTACTTTAAATTATTATAATAAATATAATAGAATAATTATAACACACTAAAATGATGTCACATCTTAATGGAAAATTAATTCAAAAGATTCCAAATGCATGTTTATTGTAAAAGAAAATTATTTTATTTTGTTAAAACACCATTCCTTACGTATTGTCTGGTTCAGAAAAGCTATTAGTAATTGTAACAATATTTTAGGCTCATATGTCAACAGTTCAGTTGGAGGGACTTTTACATTCTTTTACCACATAATATAATTCTGTCTGCTGTTTGTTTGGGTAAACATTACTCTCTCTCAGGTAAATCCACATCCTCTTGATACCAATTGTTCTTAATAAGCTGTAAGCAACTTGCTTGGCTAAAATAAATTAGCAGTGGACATCTGTTTTTCCCTGGACAAAAACAAACAGTTACACACTAATGACACCAAAGCCAATTAGAATAGTTTCCAGCTAGGGAGTACTTTTTGCATTCTGTATCATTTATGAAGAATGGAACAAATGTTCACACCAGGTTCAGGTTATGGTCGATATTTCAATAATTTTATAATGAAAAACCTACAAGTGTTAGTAACATAATATGCACAGTACTGTTTTTGCAAAACATTCCACATTATTACAGCTCATTTAAAATACAAAAAATTATTTGTCATTTTAAGAATTTACTTTTTGCAGCAATATCCCATCCCCCTCCTAAAATAAGATTTTGCCTCAGCAAAATATTAGAAAATAATGAATACATAGCATTTTGAACAACTGTAGTAAAAGTATACAGTAAATTGAAATTGAGTTATATAGCACTGTGACATGTCAATTCAAATAAAGAAACAAAGAGGAAGTATGGCAAAAAAGTATCTTTGTGTTTGAATTGAGAGAACAATACACTTTATACAATGTAATGCATTGTATTTACTGTTTTCAATCACTTATGTCTAAAGCCTTTCATTTTTTGTAAGTCCTTTTGAATTAATTTTTTGTATTGTGACTCTCAAGTTAGCATTACCCAAGACCCATCAAATCTAAAATACATTGTATTTTATGATAATGTACCAAAAAAGTTACTATGACAAAAACAAGATACTGTCAGTCAGTCATCGTTCAACCCGCTATATCCTAACACAGGGTCACGGGGTCTGCTGGAGCCAATTCCAGCCAGCACAGGGTGCAAGGCAAGAACAAATCTCAGGCAGGGTGCCAGCCCAGCATAGGGCACACAAACACACATACACCAAGCACACACTAGGGACAATTTAGGATCGCCAATGCACCTAACCTGCATGTCTTTGGACCGTGGGAAACCCATGCAGACACGGGGAGGACATGAAAACTCCACAGAGGGAGGACCCGGGAAGCAAACCCAGGTCTCCTTACTGCGAGGCAGCAGCGCTACCACAGCGCCACTGTGCCACAACAAGATACAAATGTCTAGTAAAATAATCTACAACTGATGCAGTTTAGAACGATAAAAATACTGCCTAGTACAGCAATTCAGTATGCTGAAACGGTCTAACAGTAGTGCATTTTTTTCATTCTTCCATTTTTATTTGTCCATTCATACACACAACTCACTTTTTTCAACCCAGAATCATAGGGAGCTAAAGCTTATCCTTGCAGTTATGGACAGAAGGATAAAAGCAACTCTAAATGGTCATCAGGCAGCAGAACACTTCACAATATTATTAGTATAACGAATATCTACACCATGGTAACAAACAATCTATAGATGTATTGGTACTAATCACGTCCTCATATGGTACAGTTTTTTAAAAAATAGATACTACAATATTTTCCTCTTTAGACATACTTATTAGCACATAATGTTAGAGCTGTATTGATCATAAACTGATAGAATAATATTTTGTTTTTGTAAGTTATCCTGTTACTGTAATCAGCTTAAAAACCAATTTACTTAATAAAACAAACATGTTTATGAGAAAATGTTTTTTTTTTTTTCATTAGGGTATAAATGCTGTGCTTAATCTTGCTGTCTCTCATAAGGCATTGCCTAATTCTGCTGTCTCATGACTCCCCTGGTGTGTGTTTCGTTCCCAGGTTGGTTGATCCCTGTGTAGCCCTTACATGATCTCACAATGGGATTTTCTGGGTTTTCAGTTTTCCTTCCTCATTGCCACAATGTGCATTATTCTGACAACTTTACAGTATGCTGGATGTTTTAATTCCCATAAGTATAGAGTTACAGCATGAAGCAGACACACTACACTTAACAAAAATTGGCTTCAGGCAGATTTGTCTATTAAAATATGAACATGCACACAGAGAGCTGTGATTTTTTTGGCAATAACAAAGCTGCACATCAATTGATACTATATTATAGTTATCAAAATTATTAATACTAAACAACATTGGCAATATTATCGATATTAGAATTATTAGGCCTGAAAAACAGATCATTTTCTGCAAGAACTTTTTTTGACAATACAGTCAAAAAGTTACCTATAAACAGAGTTTCAGACTATAGTATTGTACATAAAATCATATATAAATATTTTTGAATATACATAACAGGAAGCTAAAACATTTAAATATACCATTCATAAAGTTCTATCTACAATTACCTGGAAATGCGCATTTCGTCCCTATCTAAACATATTTTAAAATCTTGAAATTGAATACAGTGCAAAACTGCTCTTTGAAAAGGTTATTTTATTCTCTAACCTGCTTAATCCAGACAAGGGTCCTGTGGGGTGCTGGGGCCTATCCCAGATAGCACAAAGTGCAAGGCAGGAACAGACCCTGGACATGGTACCAGTCCTTCACAGGGTGAACACACACACTAGGGCTAGTTTAGCATTGCTATTTCACCTAACCTGCAAGTCTTTGGACAGTGGCAGGAAATTGGAGCACCTGGAAGAAACCCACAAAGACAAGGTGAGAACTTGCAAACTTCACCTTGGAGGACCCAGGATGCAAAATCTGGTCTCCTTACTGTGAAGCAGTAGCACCATCACTGCCCCATCCTTCTTTGAAAAATGGTAATCACCTTCATAATCTTCTCATACTCCTCACATGTGTCTCATACTGGCTCTTTACCTCACAGTAAAGGAAACATGTTGATAGATAGCTGCCTGGTGAGCAGGGAAGCAATATAAATAAAAATATTTTGTCAGTACTTTTAAACAACTTTAGAATAAACACAAGAGTTTTGGCCAGTTTACTAGAAACCTTATGCTTTGAATCTATTTACCTAGAGTCAGTTTTAAGAACAATACTGTGCATTATACTACCAGTCTCTCTCTGGCCAATAAATATATTTCTTTAAACACATACATAGACAGATTACCACAAATATCTGTTTGTGGAAATCCACCAGTGCAATTTTATTTGTCTTTCATTGTAAGTAGATATTCAGGATTCAAAAGGAGTCTCTGGATGAAAACCATTTTAACAAGTGCACATTTCTGTATGACTCACATTATGGATGCAATGCTCTATAACATGATCCGGGGTTAAGAAATCTTCAGCCTTAAATTTATTGTTTTGAAAATTAACTTAGCATGCAAACATTTAGAGATTAAGAAGTATCAGTACAGCATGTGAGATTCCAGTGAGAAATTAACAAAAATAAGGTATTTGATACTCTTATTGTTTTTAAACATTTACTTATTATACAATATACCTTTTCCAGGCTCAATGCCCAGAAATAATTTAAAAATTACAAACAGATGATACAAAACAACAACATTACATAGGATGCAGTATACTGTATAATCAAATAAAAAATGTAAATAAAGCAAAGAACACTGATATGGTCAGTGACAATAAAAATAATAATGAAATACAGATTCTATCGAGTTATTCTTAAAACAGGTTTGAAATGGTGAGATTCACAAGAAAGTATTCAGTGAGAAAATGCAATGGACACAAGTCTTACAAGTCACTTGTAGAGCTTATAGAGTGTGTAAATGTATTTTGTAAAAAGTGGAAGCTGTAATTAGATTATCTTAAAATTGGTTAAACTGATTAACGATTATACTAGCCTTCATATATTCTTAAAAAGATTCCAAAGTACAGCAATAACATAAGTGTGGTGTGATATGTGATCAAGAAGACAAGGTATAACATTTTTGACCACATCAACATGTGGAAGCCCTTTCAACAACACTGTATGTTAATCTAGACATGAAATAATAACTGCATGTACTAGTTAAGTTGTTTGTGTGACGGAACTTCTGGGTTGTAAAATACCGTGACTGTATTTCTTAAATGAAAAATGACACTTTTTGAATAGTACTAAAGTGTGACCTTGAAGAGAGACCAGAATCACTGTGGGTCACCTTGAGTATTGTAAGTCACATTTTACATACAGCTACCAAAATGTAAATAACGACTGTTACTCAAATAGTTCTTCATCCACTGCAATTGAATGCATAAAAATCCCAGAATACCTGACAGTTTCTAGGCAAAACACCATGATTTATGGTGTCAAGTTTTGGATTTATACAGCACCAGCAGTAAGATACGTCTATAAGATGTGCATTAACTACCCAAACATATGATTGTTGCTATAACCAGAGATGTCTCAGCACTTTCCTTGACTCGAAAGCTATAATAGAAGCACTTAAAAATTTAGGGGTAACCGTTGACTGTAATCTGAATTTTAAATCGCATATTCATCAGACCACTAGGACAGCATTTTTTCATTTAAGAAACATAGCTAAAGTTAGACCTCTTATATCATTGAAAGATGCTGAGAAATTAATTCACGCTTTTGTTTTCAGTAGACTAGATTACTGTAACGCACTCCTCTCAGGACTACCCAAAAAAGACATAAATCATTTGCAACGAGTGCAGAATGCAGCTGCTAGAATCCTAACTGGGAAAAGAAAATCCGAACACATTTCTCCAGTTTTGATGTCACTACACTGGTTGCCTGTGTCATTCAGGATTGACTTTAAAATACTGCTTATGGTTTATAAAGCCTTAAATAATCTCGCTCCATCTTATATATCGGAATGCCTGACACGTTATATTCCAAATCGTAACCTTAGATCTTCAAATGAGTGTCTCCTTATAATTCCAAAAGCTAAACTTAAAAGAAGTGGTGAGGCGGCCTTCTGCTGCTATGCACCTAAAATCTGGAATAGCCTGCCGATAGGAATTCGCCAGGCAAATACAGTAGAGCAATTTAAAACACTGCTGAAAACACATTACTTTAACATGGCCTTTTTATAACTTCACTTTAACATAATCCTGATACTCTGTTTGTTCAATTCTTCATAATAACTATTCATGGTGGCTCTAAAATCCGTACTGACCCCTACTCTCTCTTCTGTTTCTTTTTCCGGTTTCTTTGTGGTGGCGGCCTGCGCCACCACCTACTCAAAGCATCATGATGCTCCAACAATGATGGACTGAAAGCCAGAAGTCTACGTGACCATCATCATCAGGTCCTTCCATGAAAATATGATGATTTATGTTAGGTAGAATGCCCAGAGGGGACTGGGCGGTCTCTTGGTCTGGAACCCCTACAGATTTTATTTTTTCTCCAGCTTTTGGAGTTTTTTTTGTTTTTCTGTCCACCCTGGCCATCGGACCTTACTCTTATTCTATGTTAATTAATGTTGACTTATGTTTATCTTTTATTGTGTCTTCTATTACTCTATTCATTTTGTAAAGCACTTTGAGCTACATTTTTTTTTGTATGAATATGTGCTATATAAATAAATGTTGATTGATTGATTGATTAAGAATGGCCATTTCAAGACAAATAATCGTGAATATTACTGGGCACTGTGTGCTCCAGTATTTTTAAAGTAATAAGAAATTAAAGATGGCCTGAACTTATTAAGAGCTTCGGGATCCTAAAATGTTTGTTAAATACCTTATAATGATTGTACTCTATGGATTGTGCTATGTAGTATGTGCTATGAAGGTCAATTGGGTGTGGCAGTGTGTAAGTAAACTCTGAAATGGGGTTGGTCCTGCCTTACATCCAATACTTCCAGTGCAATCTCAATGTCCCCCAATACTCTGATTTGGAATAAGCAGGTTGGCCAAATGAAAGAACAGCTGAACTCTAGATATTAACAATAGAACTCTTAACTAAATTTAGATTAACAGTCTGATTAATAAATTAAATTGATTTGAATATGATTGACCAAGACTGACCAACCCCTCTTGCAATTGTAACTGTCATGCTTGAGATAAGACCTTCCACTTCTCTGATAAGTTAAGAACGAAAAGTTAGAAAGCCAAAATGTCTTGAGCTGTCACTGATTACTATTAGGTTTACTCAACAGCTGGTAAGTGAAGTGTTGGCAGTTTTCGTTATGAACCTGCCTATTCAGTATCCTTTGGTATCATATACTTTTTACATTTAAAAGTCAAGCTAGGTTGCCAAAGGAGGGGGTCATCTGTCTCAAGGAATCCAAGCTTAAGGTGCCCTCTGCACAATACAACTGGATAGCCTATAGACAGAATTATATGGATAAGAAGAAATAAACGGCATTAGGTTAAGAGTTCTTTAATTTCATGGAGCTTTAGAAGACAGATGTCGAAATATGAAATATGCAGAATAATAAATCAATTACTTTAGGATACTAGATGAACCATAAACTTGTTACCAGTCACAGCAGTAAAGTGTTCCCTGGTCAGGACTGGAGTTACAAGATATTAAGATGGCTGCTGGACAGAGGCAAAGTCTTACAAGAACCTTATAGGGGAAAAATTAATTACTTATGCTTGTTCATACTTCATAAATCATGATGAATTTTGCAAGGGTGGTCCTAAAACAGATATGGCCACTGGTTTCAAAACATCTGGACCCTCTACAGTTTGCCTATCAGACTGTGATGGGTATGGAGGATGTCCTCATTTAAATAATAATAATAATAATAATAATAATAATAATAATAATAATAATAATAATAATAATAATAATAATAATAATAATAATAATAATAATAATAATAATAATAGTGGGCGGCACGGTGGCGCAGTGGTAGCACTGCTGCCTCGCAGTTAGGAGACCGGGTTCGCTTCCCGGGTCCTCCCTGCGTGGAGTTTGCATGTTCTCCCGTGTCTGCGTGGGTTTCCTCCGGCGCTCGGTTTCCTCCCACAATCCAAAGACATGCAGGTTAGGTGGATTGGCAATTCTAAATTGGCCCTAGTGTGTGCTGGGTGTGTTTGTGTGTGTCCTGCGGTGGGTTGGAACCCTGCCCAGGATTGGTTCCTGCCTTGTGCCCTGTGTTGGCTGGGATTGGCTCCAGCAGACCCCCGTGACCCTGTATTCGGATTCAGCGGGTTAGAAAATGGATGGATGGATAATAATAATAATACAATATGGCACCTTTTCCATGCTCCACATAGCCTACTCGTAGTTGGACAAATTCAGTTCCAGAGTCAAGATAGTGTTCTTTGATTTTTCTAGTGCTTTTAATATCATTCTGCCTCACTGACTGTGGGAAAATGCTCAAGGCTTTGAAACTTGATGCTACCACAATCTCCTGGATCATGCACTACCTGACCAACAGGCAGTAGTTTGTGAGGCTGAGGGACTGTGTGTCAGAAATGGTGGTGTGTAATACTGGAGCACCTCAGGGAACTGTAATGTCTCCCTTCCTGTTCACCCTCTACACAACAGACTTCCATCATAATACAAACACTATCTACGGAAATTTTCAGATGACTCGTCTATCATAGGCTGCATCAATAGTGGAAAAGAGTTAGAGTACAGAAAGGTTGTAGAGGACTTTGTCTTTGTGGTGCAGGGGAAACAAACTGCAACTCAACATCAGCAAGTCAGAAGAGCTGGTGGTGGACTTCCAGTGTGCCAAGAAGCCCCTGAGACCAGTCACCATTCAGAGGGAGGACATGGAAGTGGTGCAGAGATACAAGTACCTGGAGGGTCACATGAGCAACAAACTGGATGAATCCAGGAGGGGGCATTCTTTCTCCCCTGCTAATGGTTTTTGATGCAGAATTGACTAAAAACAAAATCATCCTTTTTGTACCCATGGTGGAAAATAGTTACAAGAGAGAAATATGGTACAAAAAGAGATATATCTATTTAACTTGCTTTAAAAGATAACATTAATTGCCAGAATAAAATGCATAATCCTGTATACATACATATTCAGGCCGGAGAGAATCAAAGGGACATCACAGCCAAGTGGGAGAATGCTGACACAAAGATGTCCCATCCAGCAATGAAGAATGTCCGTGGCATAGTGAGAAGCTTCTGACATCGTGCTGGATCCTCGTCATTATAAACACTCACATAATTACATATTCATAGAATTCATGTCAGATAAGGGCAACTACCAGAAGAACTGGCTAGTTATTAATACGTTTAAGACTCTGGGTTTTCAGCCATTTTGGTCAAGCAGACATCAGCACCTTTTAAATTAACCTGTTTGTGTCCTTCACTTGTTTTCTGCCTACCTCCCTAACCTGACTGACAACAGTCATTTGTCAATCTCCCTGGCAGTTTCTCTGTCTCAGTTGAATTGCATGGCTTTGTGAAATAAATTTACATTTGGCACAAATAACCTTCTAGCTACACTGGACTGGTCTGACAATACAGTGGTGCCGTGCAAGAAGGGCCAGAGCAGACTGTACTTGCTAAGGAGATTTGGGTGTTTTGATGTGTACAGCAAGCTGTTGGAAATGTTGTACCAGTCCATAGTAGCCAGCACAGTGTTCTACACCGCAGTCTCCTAGGGAAGCAAACTAAGCTCAAAAGAAGCACAATTCCTGTCCTTATCTGATCTTATCAAGAAAGCCTTCTCATCACAGGGGAACCCTGGACACACTGGAAGCTGTTGTAGAAAACAGGACGATGGCAAAACAAGATGCCATCATAAAAAATCCCCTACATTCGCTGAAGGAGGTACACTCTTGGAGCACTTTTAGCCACAATCTCATTCCACCATGGTGTGCTAAGAAGCACATCTGGGGGTCTTCTCTGCCCACTGCAATCAGGCAATTCAATGCTTCCACCTGATGTATTCATTAAATTTATTTATATATTTATTGATTTATTAATTGATTGATATTATTATCTGTCCGTAAGACTGTATCCTTGATTATTAAGTTTCTGCTGCTATATGCATATAAATTTCCCAATAGGATTAATAAATTTATCTAATCTAATCTAATTATAGTCCATATATTGTTATCAGCAGCCCTGAAAAGAATTAAGCAATAGAGAGACCCAAGACAATTTCTAGAATACAAGGAATCATCAGAAGGGTGAAGGAAAAGGACACTGCTATTCCTCAAACTGCTGTTGTGGATTATTGGAAAAAGGTCAAATTGTCTAGAGTTAATGTAGCTGTGGTATAAAATAAAATGAAAGAGAGTGGTAGGTGAGAGAGAGTGTTTCAATTTGGCAAGTGAGCAAGCCTTCTTAATGGAAGGACAAAAACACAATACCAGTGTTAGCAAGGCCAGTGCAGCAGGGGGGATTTGTTTTAAATCATTTCTGCTTATTTTGATACTTTTTTCTCGCATATATATTATTGTTCTAAATCTACATTGGTTAACTCAGTATCTGGACATTGAAAACCTTTATTATGATGCAGGAAATTGTGTTCTGAACAACTGGTGACAACAGTAGTATAAAAGACCTGTCTGTTGGACTGATCTTTGTATATTTTTCTTTATTCATAATCCTTGATTAATGCAGCCAAATGTCTCATGTTCTTTGAGCCAAGACATTTTGAGGTGTGCAGATAATGTATATATTGTATGTAACATAAGGTTGCATTAAACCCTATGATTTGTGTTTTAATTGGCTTTGCAGACATGTATATTGTACAGTATTTTTGGTAAATTTATAAATTCACATAACAGTGTTAACCTAGATTCATATATACATACAATATTGTATTTAAAAGCATAAGAACATAATTGACCAATAACGGGAAGCTGTTCAGTCCATCAAGCTTGTTTAGCTGATTTTTCCAGCTGCTTCTTAAAAGTTACCAAGGTGTCTTCCTCAACTTCAGGACTGAGTAGGTTGTTTCAGATTTCCATGTCACTTAGCATGAAGAAGTGCTTTCTGACTTCAGTTTGAAATACGTTAATTTCCACCAGTGTCCTCAAATATGTTATTAGACATTTCATCAAAAGAATTCTATTTATTTGTTTTTTTGAGTATTTTAAGACCTTGGCTAGGTCTAGAACCAGCCTTCTTTTCTCAAGAATAAAAACATTTAGTTCCCTGTCAGAGAAGGACACGCTCGTTGGTTTTAGGATGCACTTGGTTGATCTACTATACAAAGCATTTAGTGCTGCTGTGACTTATTTGCCACAGACACCAAAACTACACAGTAATGCAGATGCAGTCGTATTAGTGCATTATATAGTGTGGCAGACGGCCGGGGGTCTTGCCCCGTTGGTACGCCCTTCTAAGGAGAGGACTAGGGGAGAGGACATGTCAACAGCAGTACCACCCCTAGGACACAACAGGGCAGCCCTCCTGGTTTGCATTGGGGCCACTGTGGGGATCTGGACAGCTCTGGAGCTTTGCAAGTGCTGCCGGAGGATGATTGTGGAGCACCTGGAGCACTTCAGGGTACAGAAAAATAGGCCGCCTCACTCTATTCGAGGAGCCAGAGTTGGGAGGCAGAGGATGGAGCTTGTGGGAGAGGAGTGGAGGTGGGAGAAGAAAAGAAAAAGAAGAAAGAAGAGAAAGAGAAGGATGAGAATTGTTTTGGGTTTGTGCATGTGCTGGACTGTGTTGAGCTTGTGGGAATGGGAGAGATGTTGCCCACAAGGTAAAAAAAATAATAAATGTGTGTGCTTTTGGACTTCTGTGTGTCCTATGTCTGACTGTAGCTGGGCTGATCTTCCACAATAGCCTAAGTGTAATGTAGTTGATACTCAATATTTGCATGATTACCTTCAAGCATTCAGGCGATTATATTAGTAACCCCATTTTTACTTTCACATTGGCAACTGTGCACATTTGTGGGCCTCACACAAATGTGAAATAGACAACAAAATGAGAGATGCAATGTGTGGAGAGTGACTAACATTCTACTAGGCTTTTTACCAGTCTTGTCCAATCTACTGTTGTAGAGTAAAGAGCTCCCTGTGGATTTAGTTCTATATTTTCAAAGTTTTGCTTAAAAAAATCAAAATCAAGTTTTATGTTACAATTATGCCTCCAAATCATAGTGCAAGTCCTTTGGGCTCTAAAACCAAGGTCGGTGAATTGGCTTAATGCAAAATCAGTGGTGTTATTTAAGCTTTGTGGTACAATTTTAGCAGCCACAGTCAACTGCCAGTTTGGTGTCAATGAATTGACAGTTCATTATGTCTGCAAAAAGGAGGTAAGTAGGGACTGGCAAGAGACACTGAGGCTGCCGATCCCATTATTGACCACAGCCTCAAAGTTAAATTCCAAATCACCTCTGATATGCTCCCATTTTCTGAGAATTTTAATCTCAAGCGGTGCATAAACAGATGACACTGAGATTATTTCAAACTGGAGCGTTCCTCACAAACTTTAACATCATCGTCTAGCCATGAAGGACACAGTGTTGGATGTAATGTTGAGACATTGCCATACTTAGTGTTATCTGATAGAAGTGACTAAACATTATTATTTATAGATGTTAGCACAAAAGATCACAAAATGATTGGGAATGGCTAGTGAGAAAAATGTTTTGCATGTTACCAATTTTATTTTGTGTACTGCATTTTATGTGTTGTTTCATGGGTTATAAAAAGTCCATATTGGAAATAATGCTTTGTTATAAATATTTCAATGTAGAAAGCGTATTTTGATCAATCTATATTGAAAGATTACAGTTTTTGGTGGTTGTGGAAACCTAACCCTCTATTTCCCACAGGTTCAATATATTGACATTCACGCATTTGACTTTCATGCTGTTTTCTAACAGTGCTCCCCCTGCAAAAGCTAAGGATTGACTGTATCTATTAATTTATATTCAACACTGTTTATAGCAGGAGTCTCCAACCTTTTTTCCCCTCAGTATTACTTTTCCATCCATCCATCCATCCATTATCCATTATCCATCCCTCTATATCCTAACACAGGGTCACGGGGGTCTGCTGGAGCCAATCCCAGCCAACACAGGGCGGAAAGCAGGAACAAATTCTGGGCAGGGCACCAGCCCACTGCAGGGCAACACACACACACACACCAAGCACACACTAGGGACAATTTAGGATCGCCAATGCACCTAACCTGCATGTCTTTGGACTGTGGGAGGAAACCGGAGCACCCGGAGGACTTGGGGAGAACATGCAAACTCCACGCAGGGAGGACCCGGGAATCAAACCCGGGTCTCCTTACTGCGAGGCAGCAGCGCTACCCACTGCGACACCGTGCTGCCCCCGAGAGCTACTTTTACAAAATGAAAATGGCCGCGAGCTACTTATATTTTCTAACGTTTATTCTCATAGATAATTTCAACCCAAACAAACTGAATAAGCTTCTTTTGCCTGAACATTTACAAAATGTTGCTGTCCACAACTGACATTTTGCATTAAAGCATCACAAAAAAATATTTAGTTCACCTGCAAGTGCATTTTGTATGTCTGATACATACACAGATATTATTACTACTACTATATTGTTACATATCACTGTTTCACTTCACAAGAATATTCACAGGTCCAGTTGCATGTCTGGTGTGTTTTTTAGTTAGTGAGGATGACTGGTACTGTATGGAGTCAACAAGAGAGGCAGGTGTATGGTGGAGTGGAGCCACTTAGGTTCACTCTTATGGAGTCATTTAAATGTTCATCTCTCAGTCTTGTTCTGAACTTTCATTTCATGACATTCAAGTCAGAAAAGGCCGACTCACAGAGGTATGGAGACCTAAAACAAAGCTGACATTTTCAGAGCTGCTTGGTGAAGATTCTTATAGTTATCTGGCTCTACTAAGCTCCAGAAATGCTGAGAATGCTGTTGAGACTATAACTGCTCATTATTTTGAAGGTTTACTAATATATAATATATAAAATCCAATGTCAGTCTGTCTCTCTGTCCGCTTTTCAAAAGAGAACTACTTAATGGATTTAGATCGGGTTTTTTCTATAATTTGCTTGAACATTCCGGTTGATTTTGCGACTTCTCTCATTTCGCTATGTATCATAGTTCGTTTGCAGTACCGATTTATTTTTATTTTTACGCGAATCCAAGAGAGACGCAGCTTCGGGGTGTGTTCCTTAACTCCGCTTAGCTAGCGAATGAGAGAACAATTGAATTCAACTCTGTTTGATATTTAAAATAAAGTATTACTTAGGTCTTGATGAGTTTGAGTCCAGATATTCTCTTAAGTGTATGCTACATTGAAAAAAGAGATTGCAATTCAGATTGTGGATCGTGATTTTGTGTTAAAAGGATCGTGATATGATTTTTTGGAAAGATCGCCCACCCCTAATTTGACTAATCAAGTTTTCAAATTTATGTAGGATTCATTAACCCTTTGGCGAGCTACTTGGAAAGGAACTACCGGTAGCTTGCAAGCAATGTGTTAGAGACCCCTGGTTTATAGTATAACACTTTATTTGCTTTTTAATGACTTCTGCACTTGTCTAAATGATTTGAATTTTAAGTCAACATAAGCCATTAAATCCTTTTCTAAGGTTGCTTGTTGTAAGATAGTGTCTTTCATCCATGTATTTATATTTAAAATTTATCATTTAATATTCATCATCTTATCTACATGCAGCAGTTTGAACTTTTCTACATTAAGCTGCATTTTCCAAGTGTTCACTCACTTTTGTAGATTGTCCAGGTCTTTTTGAATCATTTCTTTTGCCTCCTCAGTTTCTGCTGTCCCTCCAGCTTTGGTGTTATGAATAAATTTCACAAGTTTACTAACTAAACTGGAATCTGTCATTAATATAATTTAGAAAATGTAATAGCCCAAGGCCAGTTCCCCAAGGCCCTCTATTGATGACGTCACTGCATGTGGAGCATTCACTCTTTATCTGCGTTCTTTGTCTCCTACTGAATAAACTACTAATTCACATTTCAAAATTGCCCTGATGCCTGTATTTTTGAAATTAGTCTTTGGCATAGAACCACATTGAAGACTTAATTAAAGTCTAAATAAGTTATCATATACTTTGCTTTTGTCTATTATTTAAAAAAGTCTAACAAATTGGTTTGGCACAATCTTTTTCTCAAAAAATTAACTTAGAAAAGAATTTCAAGAACTTGTAGAGGAATTTCACTTGACAAAAAAATTCAAACTACCATTGAAAACTACTGGTGAATCAAAAAGGCAATACCTAAACCCCTCCTCTCTTCTACAGACATTATTTAGCTTGTAATTTAAACCTAATATATAAATCTCACTGTAGGTGTGTATTTCTTTAAACAATTTCACACCCTTGGCCCAATCTCAACAACATTTTGCACACATATCCCACTTTGAGAGGAAGAGGCACTTGACAACTTTAGAACTCAAAATTTTGACCCTGGGGGTACCTTTGTTGTTTTTTTTTTTAAGTTTTAAGTTTTTTATTTTTTTGATGCTTTAAGGACAGTGCCACCTGTGTCACTGGGGTCCACATGAAGGGAAATATGAGAACAGACTGAATTCACACTAGCAGACAAAAGAATCACAATTTAAAATTAATTACCTGGCAATGCCCAGTGTTACTGCTAGTCTATACTAATAAAAGGCAAAGCCCTCACTGACTGACTGACTGACTGACTAACTGACTCATCACTAATTCTCCAACTTCCCATGTAGGTGAAGGCTGAAATTTGGCAGGCTCATTCCTTATAGTTTACTTACAAAAGTTAGGCAGGTTTCATTTCGAAATTCTGTTCGTAACGGTCATAACTGGAACCTACTTTCGTCCATATATACGGCCATAGCCAGCAGCTCGGTCGCCGTGGGAGGTGTGATGATGCGGGACGCAAATTGAGTGCCTGCCCATATAAGGTAAATATTCGCGGGTGAAGGATTGTGCTTAGCATATTCATAAGTGCAGCTACTGCGGAAACCCTCTGACGCTGAACAAGCCTTTGTACACATATCAATAGGAAAGCAAGGTGTAAAGCTTAAGTTTAAATTACGTTCATAGAAACGATGCCGCTAAATATTCACAGGCAAATCCACAACTTAATACCGGGAATGCCTATTAAACATCTTAGATTCACGAGTACCGATTTGGGTAGTGAGCACTTCGATGAATGAAACCTGTTCAAAAAATGCATTACACAATTGAGAAGGCAGCAAAAGAATATGAAGCAAGTGACGCATATAAGTATATTCATAAGTGCAGCTACTGTGGAAACAAAGCACGGTGTAAACCTTAAGTTTAAATTAAGTTCAAAGACACGCTGCCGCTGGCGTTTATCATGCCTACAACGAATACGATATTCGCAAGATACAAGTTTAATGAGAAGACGCAGGGTATAAAGCCTTGATGCTAAAGACCTGGCGAAGTCATGGAGAACATGGAAGGACAAGTTCAGATTATACACAGAACTTGCAATGCCGGAGGCAGAGGAAAACACTAAGGTCAGATTATTCCGTTATCTTATTGGAGAGAGCGGCAGAGAATTGTGTCAGGTGCTGACCGGTGATGTAAGACCTGATGAGTTAACCATGAGCTTGATGATACGTAAATTTGATGAACATTACAACCTGAAAATAAACAAAACTGTAGAGAGGTTCAGATTTTTTTCAAGAAATCAGGCAAGGGGAGAAAATATAGACAACCACGTCACAGATCTGAGAGTGTTAGCAGGCACCAATGTTCCCTCTAAGCTGAGCGCGTGAGCGATCGCTGACACGAATTCAGAGCGTCGCTTATACTTCCCGCACGATCGCTCATTCCGACGGCGTCGCTCGTACTTATCGCGAAAATTAGTGCTCATAAATTTTTGGCTTCAACAAAATGTCGCTCATAAACAATGTTTCTTGCTCACTATATGCTGCTCCTTAGCGGGAACATTGGCAGGCACATGCAATTTCGGGAAGATTAAAAGTTCCCTTATACGTGACCGAATTGTATGCGGAATCAGTGATGCAAGTTTGCAACAAAGATTACTGAGAGAAGACAAACTGACTTTAGAGAGGTGCATACAAATATGCAGAGCCACAGAACTTTCGAAGGAGAACAGCAGAACAGTCACACGGGCTTCCCCATTCTATACTTCTCCCAGTGTGTGTCTCTAAACCCTCCATGCGGGAACATTATCATAAGGCTTAACAATCTTATTGTTACACCTTCTACGTGCACCCAACCGTCCTTATTACGGAGTCTTCCTTGCTTTATCACTGGCTGCTTCTTTCCATTCACCTTCCTAGCCCTTTATTTAAACAGTTTTCATTCTCACTTTTCCGCTCCTTCACTTTCTTCTCCCTTTTTGTTCAAAATACGCGGCTCCTTGCCTTTTTACAGTTAGTTCCCCTTACGTCACACCATGGTACGTTTAGCACAATTTAATACCGGGAATGCCTGTTAAACATCTTACATTCACGAGTCTTGTCTATTTATGGTGTTGTACTGCACTGTTGTGCCTTAATAACACTTTTCTTCCATTTTTGTTTACAAATGCGGAAA
Source organism: Polypterus senegalus (assembly GCF_016835505.1). Lineage (NCBI taxonomy): Eukaryota > Metazoa > Chordata > Cladistia > Polypteriformes > Polypteridae > Polypterus > Polypterus senegalus. The sequence continues at coordinate 279,148,537 of NC_053155.1, forward strand.
CACTGGGTTCCTGAACCCTATAGTCTCCAGCTGAATTTAAAGTTCCAGGAATTTTAGTCTTTTTGCTGTATTTAAAATGGACACACAGTTTTTCTGTTTACACGTCGTACCTACCTAAGTGGGAATTCTGTTAGTCTCATCATTGATAGGGCAACATGATTTCACCTCTCGTTTTTTGGGATCAGCTGTTGCTTCCTTTCAATCATTCTTTGAAGACTATTTACATGGACAATATTTAAAATTATAAAGGTTAAAATCAAGAACCAAAGATGCCAGAGTTGGTGGTAATGGGATTCATCAGCAAATAATGCAGGGTTAGGATTACATAGTATTTACTATTATTTATTTGGGTTAAAGTAATTTTATACTCTTGATGCTAAGAATTTCTTGTACAGAGTCTGACAGCTACAGTCTTACAAACATTTCTCAATTGTGGCTAATATTAAATGTTTTCATGTGATTTGTTTTTTAAAAATAATTAATCAGCAACCAAATTAATTATGCCCAAAGCATTCAAGTGAGTCAAGGCTCCCACCTACTGGTATAAATAAGAAGTGGAGGAATAAAATGTATTGTTATAATACTCAGTGACCAAACACAATTTTGGATACAGTGCTTTGAAGCATTTATTTAAACCTAAGCATGACAGTATTTTGAACCCTCCTAAGAGTTTTATATTTTACGACTGCTTTACACAGATTGTTGTATGACTGTCACAATGAGTAAGTATATAATTGAAAAAGCGATTGTTGTAATACTATGAAAATTAATATCTAGTAGCAGTGTTGCTGGAGACAGGAGTGCCCTCTTTTGCTAACAACAAAATGCCACATGCAGGTGAACACAAGTTTATGCCAAAAAACACTGATAAAAGCTGCCTCAATGGGACCTTATGAGCAAATACTATTTAACTGGTAAACTAGTTATCAAGAATCAATACCTAGAAGCAGAGATGAATATTTTTCTTTGTGTTTACCAAATTCTGAATCCACAGTTTGGAATCAGCAGAATCATTAATATAGGATTTCAAACAATTCAGAGTAACCTGGACTTTGCAGCAGTAAACATCACTCAGAAATTATTGCGTTATTAAAAACAGTTTGTTGAATTATGTAAAAATCTGCTCATATCTGCCCATTTGTGACAGAAGGTTACATTTAAAGCTGAGATATGGGCAGTAATGGGAGCAGAGGAGAAATTAGTTGTGGTAGGAACAAAAACGTTGAAATGTATGTGTAGAGTTACAAAAATGGAAGGAATAAAAAATTAGACAATCAAAGGTACAACAAGAGTGAGAGAGGTATCAAAGAAAGTAAAGTAGATTGAAGTGGAATGGACATGTACATTAACCCCACATAGAAATGGGAAAAGATTAAGAGAAAGAAGAAGAACATGATGAATTGAATAAAGCAGGTGGAGTATGTGTCCATGAATGGAACATGACACATACTGATGAAAGTTTGTCGTTGTTCCTTCCTAACTCTCCTGGTTGAAGTCATCAGATATCATAACTGTATTCATCATTACAGTGTTGGTAAAAGAATTTCTGTTGCCAAGTCCCTGTTTGCAATAGGAGGAATACAAACATTAATCAGGGTGATGCAACTCATCTCCCTAGGCAGTTAATATGAACGGGTAGTAGTTTAATGTCTGGATTACACATTTTAGTTTTAATTGTAATATACTCGATTTTACTTAATTGTTCATTTGCACAAATGTCCAGTCCCTCTCCTGCCTTTTATCCACTCCTTATGATCAAATCAGATAAAATCCATTTAGCATTAAATAGTGCCTGAAATAAAGTGTTCAAGACAGTTCTCCACAATACACAAAATGCCATACTACCCGAACATGCTGTGACATATCAACCATTTTATTCAAAAGTAATTCAACGTTCCTTGTATATGGAAGCAAGCCAGTTCTGAAATCTTTCCACCTTACTTTTATCCTCTTAATGAGGCACAAATGAGAATTAAACTGGATCAAAAAATGGTGTATTAGTTTAAGCTGCAAGTAAAACAAATGGACAGTAATATGGTTTATGGTCTGTTTTATTTCTTTGGACCTTCCTGGACTCGTAAACAGTCAGGGTTGTTTACATGTACACACATAATCAGGTTAAGGTGAATAACTTGTTTAAGGCAGAAACCTTGTTTTCTTAATGTTCTGGCAAAACGCTCCAACATCATTAAACTATGCAGAAAAAGAGTTAAACTGAAATAATGGCCTGAATTTGAAAATAAGCATGATGTCTGTAATAAATTTCTTATATTTCAGAAAGAAGTTTAGTGAAATTGTCACTTTATTTATAGGTTTATGTTACTGGATTGCAAGCAGCAAACTCATTTTTGGGCCTTGCAAAGGACCCTGTACATGTGCATCTTAATTAATTAATTAATTAATTAATTAACTTCAAATAGATAATTAGATTACTAATTGCTTTCGAGATAGTACATTCCACTCATCAACATAAATTTTGCAATATCCAAAATATCAAGACCGATTATTTTAGCCAGGTTAAGGAATGATCGCTGCTGATACGGATGTATCTGCCTGTGGCTGCTGAAAGCGTGAGTGAAGCAAACACATACAGGCTAACAGGATGCAACGGATATGCGCAGTCTACAAAATCCTTAATTAGTCACTGCAAAATCTACCTCGGGTAACCAGGTTTCTCAGAGGCCAATAACCAGATTTCTCTAATTGAAATAAGGGTATACATGACATTTTAGAAATCAATTTCTTTGTGAATAATTGGGTTATTGCAGTGCATGTAAATGTACTAAATGACCATTGGGATTGCGTGTTGACCCACAAACAGAACACAAGTAATTTGGAGTCTAGCATAGCCATAGTTAAGAGAGATCAGATTAGTGATTTAAAACAAGCCAGATAAAAATGTATTACACTAGAAGATGTACACAGCTTAAATAGTGCAACTTATCTTGTGTGTACACAGAGAGGAGTGTAAATACAGTTAGACTGGTTTGCGACACAAACTGCCTTCTTCACAATGTGTGACTATCAGAAGTGTGTCATTAAAAATATCATTTGTGAAGTGGAAACACCATCATATGCCCATTAGTAATCTGATTTAAGTTACTTTTAACTAAATTGTGTTTTATCAAAAGAATTCCAGATATTTCCAGACATCAATAACACCAGTACTGCTGTATTGCAGCCATTTAAAAAATCTTTCTATTTACACTAAGCAATGTTTTAACAGCTTGCCAAACTGAACCTGAACTGGGTCTTGAGAGACTCCATATCTTTAATTTAATTACAGAGAAAGAGACAAGCAATTCACAAAGGGATCTACCTGAGGTGAGTTAATTTGATCACTCTACTAACGGAATAAGAATCAATCTCTAAAGGGGCCTACTGCACAGACTGGTATTTTGGTTACTTGGCAAGTACAAACAGCTGGTCCTGTAAAGGTAAGTTTAATTTTATGTAATAAGTACAGCTTGGCCTTTTGCAATTTCACCTGTATCCCTGGACATTGATTACTTAATTGAGCATTAACATTTTAGACACCCTTATTAAACTATTATTTGAGGCTTTTGGAGACAAAGGCACATATGCCTAATCAGCCAGGAATTCTCTGGTGTTTTGAATGTGCCCAAATAATAAGGCCGAAAACCCTTCTCAACTCTATAAAGCCACAAGATAGTACTTCTCTTATTTATTTAGTAATAAATTCAATTGAGAATTTAGCAATTAATGAAATTAAAACTCAAAAGAAACATTATGTGATCAATAAACTAATTAAACTGAAACCAAAAAAAAGGTTGGCTTGTTTAATAAGAAAAGATGTAGGAAAGAAATAAGAATTCAACAGCATTAAGCAAGTATAGTTAACTGACTTAAAAGAATGAAATGATAAAAACGAGCAGGGAGCAAAGCAAAAGTGGAAATTAAAACCTAAAAGAAAAGTGAATTCCCAACTGTCATGGTGCTACAAAAATATCAATAAGGGAGCAGGATTCTCCTGTCCTATTTCCTTATTGAACTGAACCCCGCAATCGTTTGTACTTCCTTTATCCTCAATGAATCTAAAATCCCTTCTTTCCAAGTTAGGCCCCGTTTTTTCCAAATACATTAAAAATCTGGCATCGAGAAACTTAGAGTTGGTTATCAGGAAATGTGGAATGACTCCTCTCCCCATTCATCCTCCCACAGTCTTTCCTTTTTCCCTCTCTCCTTTTCAAAAAAACACTCTCTTCACTTAATTTGGAACTAAGTAAAGGCTCCAGTAGCTCAATTTATTTATATTTAATATGGTAACAACATTTTCCTCCAAATATGACCTCATCTTGTAATACCATTTTTGAAATATAACATTTACATCTAGAAATTTAAATTACCAACAGACCCAACTTCAAATTGTGCATTGACTATATACATTATCACACCTGATAAATGCTTTGCTATGGGCTGATTTTCTGGCCCACTGCCTAAAGTCTGCCTCAGTAAAGTTCCTGGTATGTTTCTCCTTATGTTCTGGAACTGTCCTTCTATTTTCAACATTAGTCATATGTCTCCCCTATTCTTCATTCCAACTAAAAGCGCATATTTATCTCCTACTGTATCTTTCTTCTCCTCCTGTCACCTTTCTCCTGGAGAAAATGTTTTCTTTGGGCATCCTAACCGACAAATTGATCCCAAATAGGTTGACTCTTTATTCATGAATATTTGGAATTCATTTATAAACTATTTCTTCTTCGTCAATCTATACTAATAAAAGGCAAAGCCCTCACTGACTGACTGACTGACTCACTGACTGACTGACTGACTGACTCACTCATCACTAATTCTCCAACTTCCCGTGTAGGTAGAAGGCTGAAATTTGGCAGGCTAATTCCTTACAGCTTACTTACAAAAGTTGGGCAGGTTTCATTTCGAAATTCTACGAGTAATGGTCATAACTGGAACCTATTTTCGCCCATATACTGTAATAGACTGCAGCTGGATGGCCGTGGGAGGCGGAGTTGCGTGTTGCGTCATCACGCCTCCCACGTAATTGAGTGCCTGCTCATATAAGGTAAATATTCACGGGTCAAGGACTGTGCTTAGCATATTCATAAGTAAAAATTTTGTCCATGAATACTTATTAAATAATTCCAAATAGTCTGTTTGCTTCCTTTCATAGCTTTTCCGATGGTTGTCCTGCTTCCAGGCATGTATTTTTGTATTAAAGCATTTAACCAATCACATTTCAGCCATCATTTGTTGCCAGGAAGAGAGGCCTTCACAATCGTTGTGCAGGCACTTTAATACAGAATAAATGTCGATTAACCTGTTGCTTCAACCAATCAGATTTTGAGTTGGTGTCAGTAGGGCTCTCTAGCAGGCGTACGGCAACGTCACCGTATTCAGACCCATTGATCGGATAGAAGCCGATATGAGGAACTCTACGAGGCCACTGAACGCACCACAAACGTTCCGATGCGTCCTCGTGCGCACTACAGCCAACTCCATGGCAGGATTCTGGACAATATTATTTGCCAGACCCAGACCAGATTTCAAGACCATGAAAACCTGATGTTTATCACGCTCCTCGAGCCCCAGAAGTTTCGGGAATACAAGAAAAATTAAATGCATGTAGCCTTCTCCAGTATAACACAAGAGCCACGGAGCTGTTTTTCATCTGTCCCGGATAAAAACAGAACTGACTGTAATGTATGCCATGGATGATTTTGCAGGAAAATCTCCCACTGATCTCCTTGACTTCCTTCATCAGAAAAATCTGAATGAGAGCATGGGGCAGCTGTTCACATTGGTATATTTGGTGGTGACTATTCCCATGTACACTGCTTCTGTCGAGCGGACATTTTCACTCCTAAAGCGAATTAAAACTTATGCCAGAAATACGACAGGGCAGGTTTGACGTTCAGCATTAGCTTCAATGGCGATAGAAAGGGACCTTTTGATGGAACTGAAGCACACGGATAATCCGTACGACAGAGTAATTGAACTGTTTTTGAGGAAAGAGAGGAGGATGGATTTTGTTTACAAATAATCTGAATTTTGGGTGAGTAAAATTTTGCGATTTTCCTAAATAATATTGCAAGTTTATGAGTTATTATTGATGCCGCGTACTCTGCATTATTTGACAGTAAAACTATTTATATATATATATATATATATATGTTTATACACATATATTATATACACACACACACATACATATTTATCAGCACTTCCCGATTCATTTTACACTCGCACCCCCTGTGATGGATGATCCTGATTTTGCACCCCCTTGGTTTGAGAAGAAATATGAAAAACAGATCATCAATTGAAGCTTTATGAATAATGGATACTTTATTCGCCATCAATAATTGTTTTGGTAAAGCCATAGTCAGTGTAATCCTCCTTCCATTTTCTAATTTTTTCATGACTAGCCATGATTAAATGAACGGTAAAAAAGTAAGAGTGAATCGACGATGACTTATTGAGGCAAGCAGGCGAAAGCACAACAGCACGCGGGCTCGATGTAGTGCACGTCAAGTCGATCTAAAATGCGCGATCAGATTCAAAAAAATATATCTTTTCAAGTTCTATTTGGATATAAGTAGGTTCTATTTAGTCGACAGAAATATCTTTGGTAGGAATGTACGTTGAATTTAGTTTTTAAATTTCTATAGTGAAGAAAAATTTATGCAATGATGACTAAATTTAACTTACATTCCTACCAAACATATTTTCTGTCGACTAAATAAAAATTACTTATGTTTAAAATAACAGATACGATAGTTCATAATACCCACGCAGCACTAACTGCACGTAAGAGCGGGAGTCATCCGTTTTAACAAGCAGCGTATCGTACTGATACGAAATAGCCTGCCCATTTAATTATTTAGGAATGGATAGATAAATTAAGATTTTGTACAAATAATGTTTTTCATTTTTCTTCCTCGATGGATTCTGGCACCCCAAGCAACAGCTGCTCGCACCCCAAAGGGTATATATATATATATATATATATATATATATATATATATATATATATATATATATATGTGTGTATATGTATGTGTGTGTATATGTAGATATGTATGTGTATATATATATATGTGTATATGTATGTGTATATGTATGTGTATATGTAGATATGTATATGTACAGTATATATATGTTTATATGTGTGTGTGTATATATATATATACCTGTATATATGACAGCAACACTCATAACAGTGACAAAACAATTACATTGACAATCATGTTACATTATTTTCAAAATGTTTCCTTTTCTTTTTCATTACTTCTTTAACACACTACTTCTCGGCTGCGTAGCACGGGTATTTTGCTAGTCAGTTATAAGAATCAATTGATGTTCAAAAACAAATATTAAGACTGGGCGCTCTGCCTTAGCTCATAGAAAGAACTGGTTGACCTTAAAGTGACTGTATACTGCAATCTTGCTGTACTGACAGGTGTGGCATACGGTCAGGGCCCTTGCCCAGCTGAGATGCCTCTATGCTGGAAGGACTTCTGGAGATAGTGTATCCAGAGCATAACTTCACCTGGGGCCTCATGTATAAAAGGTACATACACGCAAAAATGTTGTGTACGCCCATTTCCACGCTCACATCGCAATGTATAAAAACAAAATTTGGTGTAAAGCCACACACATTTTCACGCCAGCTCAATCCTTGGCTTACGCAAGTTTTTTGCTCAGTTTTGCAAACTGGTGGCACCCAGCATCAAAGCAGTGCTTTTGTTCCAGTGTGATTTGCCTTTCTTTTTTAGATCCACATCCCTGACGTGGCTTTATCAAATTAATCAAACTGCATATTGTTTATTAGTTTAAGGCATCTGATTGTAATTAACCCTCATCCATGAATGCCGTTTCCATGAATGGGGGGTCTTGCAGACCCCCATCTTGCAGACCATTTTAAACTGGTTAAATCTGCCTAAAAAGCAATACAATAACTTCAGAATTTTTTATTACCTCTGAAATGAAGTAAATGTGATGTAAATTTTCAATGGTTTACATGTTACCTTTTTAATAGTAATGCGTGTTCAGTGTTCACCAAATCATATAAAATACAGTCATAGTAGCACTAAAACAAGACGTCAGTTACACGACTGATTCGCATATAAAACAGTCACTCAGAATCTGCCTCAACTTCAACTTGTTTGCAGGCCAGACACACAAGGGAACGCTCTGAATGTTCCTGGCAAACCGGAAGTTTGCACTGGGAGCAAGCAGCCTTTTATCTTTCTCTCCTTTGCCTTTGGGCACATGTGACAGCATTGCTTCTTAGCTACATTTGCTGCATCTCCACAGGGCTGTTTCATCATCAATTTTTGTTTATTCATCACTTGACACAGTGTCATTTCCATCATCATTGTCCTCTTCATTTCAGTTGTCTGATGTATCGAAATCTGACAACTCCTTCATTATTTCAGCCAGGGCTTCACTTGCATTTCTTTGTTGGTCGTTGACTCATTGTTCATAAACACATCAACTGGACTTGCTCCTCAACAAACTATACGCCAGCGATACCTCAAGCAGGACTAAGAAAATCTAAACCAAAGAAAATACAAATTTAAATAGAAAATTCAAATATAAAACAAGCAAAAATGCTCGTACAAAAATAGTAATGTTTCCATGAATGGGGGGTCTCAGAGACCCTCAACTACTTTGTGCTACTGTACCACTTATTTGCACTAAGGTATTGAGAAGCAGACAACACAAAATGAAAAGTCAGAAAATTTCATGGCCGTCGTATCACCTTGAAAGGGAAAGAATTTGTAAATCTGCAACTGGGGGTCTTGGATTAGGGTTATGGTTCACAGAATGGCCAAACTTTTCCAAATACAATAGCTGCTTTAGCATTGTTACTCTCAGTGCACTACTCAAAGTATTTATCCCACTGAATCTGAGTGTGGGAATCACAGTTCTACAGCAGCTAATCAGAAAGAAAATTATCAGAAAAAGCATTAAGCACACACTGCCTCAGCCATGTGTCCTGTCTATTGAACTGCTCTCATACGACAAATGCTTCAGAGCCTTTCCTGTAGGGACCTCGCGGTTCAGAAACAGTTTCATCCCATGAACTATAAACAACAACAACAACATTTATTTATATAGCACATTTTCATACAAACAATGTAGCTCAAAGTGCTTTACATGATGAAGAAAGAGAAAAAAGACAGAATAAATAATTAAAATTAGGGAGCACTAATTAACATACTCAATCAGTCCATCAAGTGCTCCTGGTAGAACTGTTTCTAGTTATAAGTACTTCACTGTAAACCTGCGATACAGTTATAATATTGCACAATCTGAACCACTTTATAAAGCGCATATTTATATATGACATCATTTTTAAGATGAAATGCAGGAAAATATGTTTATTACATTATACAGATAAAATGTTAAAAATTTAATAATTAAATATGTGAGGACATGGTGAACAGCAGTAGCGATGAACTGGCACCCCATTCAGGGACTGATCCTGCCTCGCGCTTTATGCTTGCTGGGACTGACATGACCCTGAATGGATAGGAGGATAGAATAATTAAACATGTACTACGAAGATATTTCAATGTTCCTTAAAAGTTTTGAAGAATCAATGTTCTCAGCTTACAGATGGTTTTACATCTATTACAGAGCTGATTGTGTGGCGATTGGGAATCTGGAGAAAGAAAAGGAAGGACTGGAATTGGGGGTTAATACATTTGAAAGAGACAGTACTGCTGCAATAAATTATTTCATCAAAGGTTGGGCACGGTGCAGCAAGAATCTTTTGTGAGGCAGGAACAATCTCTGAACAGGGTGTGAGCTCATCACTATCACTGTGCCATCACGTTCCCATGTTTAATAACGTGATTTAATTATTTAAATTATTCAGAGATCTGTAATATCACAAATGTAATGTAATTGTTGTGGTAGTAAATTAAAGGAGTGGATGGATGAGAATTACTTGTTTTTAAACACAGATAAAACAGAGGTGTTAATTGTTAGAGGGAATGATGCTGATCACAGGAATATTTTGTCATCATTTAACTCAGTTGGAATCATGATTAATTTTACTGAATCTGCCCGCAATCTAGGAGTTATCTTTGACTCTAATCTAGCATGTCAGTTAAAGCGCACATTACAAAGTTGTCCAAATCATGTTTCTTCCATCTTAAAAATGTTGGGAAATTAAGGCGCTTTCTAAATAAATAGGATTCTGAGAAATTAATTCATACATTTATTTGTAGTAGGATTGATTACTGCAATGCTGTGTTCACTGGATGTTCTAACTGTTCTTTATACAGCCTCCAGTTAATCCAAAATGCTGCTGCAAGAATTATTACAAAAACAGGAAAATACGAACACATAACTCCAGTTCTTAAATCCTTACACTGGCTCCCAGTTAAGTTTAGGGCAGATTTCAAAATCCTCATTTTAACATATAAAGCATTAAATGGCCAAGGTCCAGCTTACATGTCTGAACTTATCATGACTTACAAACCAGAGCGCACATTAAGATCTCAAGATGCTGGTCTGCTTATGACTTCAAGGATTAATAAAATAACAGTGGGAGGTCGAGCTTTTAGTTACAAAGTCCCAAAACTGTGGAATGGTCTCCCTGCTACTATAAGAGATGCCCTTTTGGTCTCAGCTTTTAAATCCCAGCTGAAGGCTCACTACTTCAGTTTAGCATATCCTGACTAGAGCTGCTGATCAACTGTACAGACTGCATCTCTGTTGTTAGTTATTAGCACCAAAAAACATAAGTAACATGATAGTTATAATTTGTTACTAACCCTCACCTATTCTGTTTCTCTTCTCGGCACTCAAATGTGGCACTTGGTGCCACAGCTCACCTGCCAAGTTGTTTTGCCTGCCTCAGGTAAAGTCATCCCTGATGGAGGATCGCAGGAATCGTGGGGTAGAGGCGTCCTTTCATTGGATTTTCTGGCCCAGCGCTGTTTTAGCTGTGGAATGGCCAAATGGGGGAGGGAGCTTGATGGCTGAGGCCTCCAGGTCTCTAAACAAATCCAAATCCTATTATGTGATATCGTCTACTGTTAAATTCTGCTCTGTACTTGTAATTTTTTTATTTTTATACTGTATTGAGAATTTGTTCTGTTTTGTGTATTGTATTGTATTGACCCCCTTCTTTTTGACACCCACTGCATGCCTAACCTACCTGGAAAGGGGTCTCTCTTTGAGCTGCCTTTCCCAAGGTTTCTTTCATTGTTTTCCCTGCAAGGGTTTTTTGTTTTTTGTCTTCTTAGAGAGTCAAGGCTGGGGGGCTGTCAAGAGGCAGGGCATGTTAAAGCCCATTGCAGCACTTCTTGTGTGATTTTGGGCTATACAAAAATAAATTGTATTGTATTGTATAATTAATTCTTTGTCCTGTCGGAGGAAGGAAAGCCCATTTAAGAAGCACGTAGTGATACACACACATAGAGCACATACAAAACAAAGCATTTAACGTGCTACTTTAGTTACAATGGGACTTAAGAAACTTAATTTACTTAATTTTTAAGTAAATTAAATGATTTGAAGGTGAAGTTTATGATGCTCTACTTTAATGACAAAATAAACTGTGATTAAAGTGGAAATTTCGATATTAAAGTTGACATTTCAAGCTTTTTTCCCCACTGTGTTCCTATTTTTTTTTCTTTTCTCTGTACCCTAATAAGCTTCCATATGACTCTCAGACGATGGGCTACAACTCACCTTTTCACAGCGACTTTGATATCTGACAACTTCTTATTTATTTTGGGCACTTTGTGAACTTAAACTTTTGAGTTTCTCCCTATTTACAACCCTATATATGACATCATATAGTACTGTTATGAAAAGCATGTATTTAAAGTAGTCACTAACTGCTCACATGCACAGTTACTTCATTCTATTATCACTGTTATTTTTGAATATGACTCACTGTTACTAAAATATTTAATAATATGAAAACCGGTTCTCTGAAGTAACTGAAAAAGTGTAAAATGCATTAGTTAACTAAGTCATTGAATACACCCGAATGTTATGCACATCCATACATTTACTGCCTTGTTAAACTTGCTTAAAGTAGGTAAGGTTACAGGAATTTAAATTTTTATACTGGCAGCATCAGGTGTGAGGTATGAACCAATCTAATTTATTACTGGAGGACAGAAGAAAATAATTACTGATCAAAAAAGAATCTCTTAATGTATGTAAGTAGTACAACTGGGAGAGAAAGATAACACTTTAGTTTAGGTATCCATTATAATGTTCTCTTAAATGTCTCCACACTAGAACTGATTTTTTAATACTTATTAACATGTCATAAAACAATGAACAATGACACGGATATGTTTCAGGAGTCTTCTTATTTTATTTTTAATGATAATTTATTATTGTTCATAACATACACATAAATACAATTTTTATGTTTTTTAATAAAACGTGTATATTCTGTTAATAGCTTCTTCATAATGGATATCCATACTCAAGCATGACCAAGATAAAAAGACATTAAACATGTACCCATTTCTAGAGATTTTATGTGTTAATATTTATTTGTAAGATATAAGAAGATCATAAAACATACCAGTTTACTGAGTTTTTTTTACTTTAATTTCATCTAGAATTGAAGTGCTTAATGGAAAAGAATAATGTTTATACATTACCATAATAATATGAATCTTAAATCTACTGAAAATGTGACATTAAAAGTTATAAAGTGACCAAAAGCTTTATTTACTATTTCTTGCTGTATCTTTTTTATACACTAAATATATGCAAGATAGTTTGAGGTTTTGTGCAAAAAAAAAAAAAAAAAGTTTAAGAACTCTGTTAAATTAAATTACTGACCACTCTGAAAAAATAATTTTAACAAAATACCACATAATATGCTTTATTTCTTATGAACACGATTATTTTATCTATTTATGCATTCATTTTTAATCAATGTATCTAGTTTTGGAATGTGACTGGGTGAGACAGAGTCTATCTGGTCTGGAAGCAGCCCTGGATGAGGCACCAGTCCAGTGCAGGGCACACTCACTCATAACAGGGTAATTTAAAGATGCCACTGAATATAATACCTACATTGTTAGGATGTGGAAGAATCAGTACTCTGATTAAAACCAATGCAGTGTTCCAGTCTTCTCTGTAAGGTAGTACTTTTAACTGCTGTGGCACTATTCAAGCCATAACATTAATTTAAAAGCATTTTGTTAGATGTTCTAAGCAGAAAAAAGGAGAACATTATGGTTGGTTTACCTAGAGAGATGGAGTGCAGCACACTGGTCTGTGAAATGCTTCTGGTAGAGCACCACCTATGACAATGGTTGCAATGTTCGCTCCATACTTCATGTGAAATGCCTAAAACCTTACCTTTTTAAAAGCTATCAGTTGAATCAAGGTACCAGAAACTTATGAAACTCAAAGCTCTCATGATAGATAAAGTCTTTCAGAAACAATCAGATATATTTTGGCTTGCCCCTTTTGCTTGTACTCACAAGTGCAGCATTTCAGTCTTTCATAATGTCATAGTTCTTACTGAAAATTAGTTACCGAGAACTCCTGAATCTGAATCTGACAATAACATTTAATGAGCCCTGGTTGCCTGAGCATGTACACCCTCTATTTTGAAATCCATGCATCCATCCAATATCCAACCCACTATATCCTAACACAGGGTCACGGGGGTTTGCTGGAGCCAATCTCAGCCAACACAGGGTGCAAGGCAGGAAACTAACCCCAGGCAGGGCGATAGCCCACTGCAGGGCACAAACACCCAGCACACACTAGGGACAATGTATAATCACCAATGCACTTAACCTGCATGTCTTTAGACTGTGGGAGGAAACCCACGCAGACATGGGGAGAACATGCAAACTCCACGCAGGGAGGACCCGGGAAGCAAACCTGGGTCTCCTAACTGCGGGGCAGCAGCGCTACCCATTGCGCCACCCTATTTTGAAATGCCACTGCCAAGTTGGATGTGTTGGCATAAATGAAAGTTTCTCTACTTTTTCTTGTCCATGTTTTAAATTAAAAAAAACAAAACACAACTGTGAGACTGCATGCGTACATCAGGGTTCTCTTTCAAATTCTTTCAACCACCACCTCATACACTTTTGTAAAAAAATACATATAGTCGGGGTTCTGATGATATACCTAGCCTAACAGTAATATCAAAGTTAGTACTAAAGGAGTGAATGACATATATTTTACTGATTACTGTGCTAAATATGTTTTAATTTTATGGAAGGCTTTGTAACCTTTGCGATACATGCCAATACACCATCCGAATTGACCAAGAAAAATTTTATTTCTCTATATAAACCTTTCAAGAGCCATGTTATTCCAATTCAGATTCAATACCAATTATTTGATTTCAGATTGCACATCTGATTCACATCCACAAAACCTTTAGAAATGAACATAAAAATCTTTACGGGTTAGTGGAGACCATTGAGTCTATTAAGCTTGTTTGGTCAGCAAACAACTATGGTACCCCACTATAATATCAAAATACTGCATACTGCACATATATAAAACATAAAATGAAAGAAATTTCACTTACTTTTAAAGATTACTTACTGATTTAATTTGCATTTTTGCAAAGTGCTTATTAAATGCATTTCGAATTTCCTTTGTTCTAGTAGCATAAACAAGAGGATTTAACACTGGTGGCACAAGAAGATATAAAACTGCAAACATAATGTGTATCTGGGGTGGCACAGATTAACCAATTCTGTAAACTAAAAAAGTGAACAATGATGTAATATAAAAATAAAGAATCACAAAAAGATGAGAGCCACATGTGTGAAATGCTTTCAGCTGAGCAGACTTTGAGCCAAGCTTTAAAACTGTCCGCAAAATCATCACGTATGTGAATGTAATAAATATAACATCCAAACCTAATATAGAAAATGCGACAAAGAGACCATAGTAGCTATTCATTGATATATCAGTACATGCCAGTTTTACAACGGCCATGTGATCACAATAGCAGTGTGAAATGACGTTTGTGGCACAATAAGGCAATCTTGAAGCAAGAGTTGGAATCAAGCCAGTTAAAATAAAACCTCGTATGAGAAATATTGAAAATGTTTTAGCCACAAATTTGTTTGACAATATTGAAGTGTAACGTAAAGGGTTATAAATCGCAACATATCTGTCATAAGCCATAATAACTAATATGGAAGATTCAAGAGAGGAAAAAAAATGAATGCAGAACATTTGAACAAAGCAGCCCTCAAAGGTTATTCTTTTCTCATTAAGGAAAAATATGTGAAGCATTTTGGGTAACGTTGATGTGCATAGACCAAGATCCACTAGTGCTAAAAGAGAAAGGAACAAATACATTGGAGTGTGTAGATTTTTTTCAAGTCGAACCAGGAAAATGATTATGAAATTGGCTGCAACAGCTAAAAGGTACATGACAGTAAAAGGAATAGAAAGCCAATGCTGGTAACTGTCCATCCCTGGAAACCCAAGAAGGACAAACTCTGGTGAATGCAGGGAGGAGATATTGCCCACTGGCATTGCTGCGGTCTCTGCAAAATAAACAGAAATAATATGAATCATTAAAAGTATAGGTATACATTTAGTAGACAGATTTTAAAAATTATACCTTTTATCAAAGATTACACAAATTATGACTCTAATTCATTTTAAAATAATATATATTCTAAACATGTAAACAGCTTTAGACAGTAGTAAATAAACTAATAAACTTACGATGTGTACTTTGCTGACAATATTCAATACTTTCATTAAATGGATTTTTTCTAAACCTTTCACATATATATTTTTTGACAGTCTGACGTACTATCCAGTAACAGCAAAACTAAAATTTATCCAGAAGTGCCTACTTATACATCTACAGTCTTCATTGTTCATTGGTGAGAGACGTTAGACTGCCCAGAGGAATACGTATGTTATTTTATTTAACCATTTACCAGTATTTTTTTAATGATACACATGAGACATCATCTGCTATGTGCCTTGAAGCTGTGAAGATCTGAAAACAAATACGTGTTAACTTTGGCACAAGCAAACAACATTTATTTATACAGCACATTTTCATACAAAAAATGTAGCTCAAAGTGCTTTACAAAATGAAGAATAGAAAAATAAAAGACACAGTAAAAAATAAAATAAGTCAACATTAATTAACATAGAATAAGTAAGGTCCGATGGCCAGGGTGGACAGAAAAAACAAAAAAAAAACTCCAGACGGCTGGAGAAAAAAAATAAAATCTGCAGGGATTCCAGATCATGAGACTGCCCAGTCCCCTCTGGGCATTCTACCTAACATAAATGAAATAGTCCTCTTTGTATTTAGGGTTCTCACGGAAGGACTTGATGATAATGGTCACGTAGACTTCTGGCTTTCAGTCCATCAATGTTGGAGCATCATGATGCTTTGAGTAGGTGGTGGTGGCGCGAAGAAACCGGAAGAAGTAGTGTGTTAAAGAAGTAATGAAAAAGAAAAGGAAACATTTTAATAATAACATAACATGATTGACAATGTAATTGTTTTGTCATTGTCAAGAGTGTTGCTGGCATATATATATATACATACACATCTACATATATACACACACACATATACATACACATCTATCTATCTATCTATCTATCTATCTATGTATCTATCTATCTATCTATCTATTGTCGCGGATGACAGGGGCGACGACCTGGCTGGGACACCTTGGAGGACCGGAAGTGGGTGTGTGCCCATCTGGGATCACGTGGGGGCCGCCTTCCTGGTTTCTTTGGGGGCCACGGGTTCAGGGCATGGAAGCCCACCCTGTAGGGGCCCGTGGTCACCGCCAGGAGGTGCCCCAATGCCTTGGGAACTTATGACCTCAGCACTTCCTCCACACCAGGAAGTGCAGGGGGGAAGATTAAGATGGATACCCGGAGAGCTGCCGGGGTAACATCCGGCACTTCCACTACGCTGGGGCGTGGCAAACGAGGGAATGCCGGGAACCACCTGGAGCTCATCTGGGAGCGTATAAAAGGGGCCGTCTCCCTTCATTCAGGACTGGAGTCAGGTGGAAGCAGGACAAGGCACGTGAGGAGTGTGGAGGCGGCCCGAAGAGAGGCATTTGTGAGGCCAGGACTGTGTGTTGGGGTTTGTGCACATTGAACTGGGTCTGAGTGACCATTATTTGTAAATATTGTATATAATAAATACGTGTGGTGGTGAAGAACAACACGTCCGCCTGTCTGTGTCCGGGTCGGCTCCACATCATCTATATCAATCTATATCTATATATGTATATCTATATCTCTATCTCTATCTCTATCTCTATCTATATCTATATCTATATCTATATCTATATCTATATATATATATATATCTATATATACATATATCTCCTTTGGGGTGCGAGCAACTGTTGCTGGGGGTGCCAGAATCCATCGAGGAAGAAAAATGAAAAACATTATTTGTACAAAATCTTAATTTATCTATCCATTCCTAAATAATTAAATGGGCAGGCTATTTCGTATCAGTGCAATACGCTGCTTGTTAAAACAGATGACTCCTGCTCTTACATGCACTTAGTGCTGCGTGGGTATTATGAACTATCGTATCTGTTTGAAGTTGTATTTAAATTTAAATATAAGTAATTTTTATTTGGTCGACAGAAATATGTTTAGTAGGAATGTAAGTTAAATTTAGTCATCATTGCATAAGTTTTTTTTCTTCATCATAGATATTTAAAGACTAAATTCAACTTCCATTCCTACCAAAGATATTTCTGTCGACTAAATAGAACCTACTTATATCCAAATTCGAGCTATTGAGCTGTCGCCTGCCTGAATAAGTCACTTACTTTTTACCGTTCATTTAATCATGGCTAGTCGCGGAAAAATTATAACATGGAAGGAGGATTACACTGAGTATGGCTTTACCAAAACAATTATTGATGGCGAATAAAGTATCCATTATTCATAAAGCTTCAATTGGTGTACTTGTTTTTCTGCGTTAACCTCATATTTTTTCATACTTCTTTTCAAACCAAGGGGGTGCGACGGTAAAATGAATCGGGAAGCGCTGATATATATATATTGAATATATTGAAATAGTTTTACTGTCAAATAATTGAAACAGTACGTGGCACGTGTTTCGCCCTAATTCTGGGCTCATCAGGCAGTACACACTCACTGCACCCCCTCTCGGGAATCGATCCTCGGACGTCAGCGCTAGAGGCGAAGCCTCTCATGTTGCACCACTGTGTCTGGTTTGTTTATTTGACAGTATGTAGATTGGGGTGTGTGTATATATATTTATTACTTTTGAGAATGCAACGTATAGTTTTATCAAGGAGGAAAGCAATGTTGCCTCAAATCAATGGCAACCTTTATTAGAGTGTGTCCCTGAGACTTATTAATTGTCATCGCGAAGCAGAGCCTTACTGGAAATTTAAGGCATTTCAATTGAAATGGGAGATCAGAGGGTATAACGGTGATGCCAGGAATACATTCAGAGTGTGGCGCTCTGCTGTTTTTTTGTGTACCTGCCTTCACACAGCTTCTCCGCTGCTTTATAAACGAACGCCATATAAGGCCATCATTTCTCCTTGCTTCGTGGTTCTGTACTGTTTTATTGCTCGTTTATTACGATTCTTATAGTTATTGTGTAGCTATTCCAGACTTACTTTACTGTTCAGGTACCCATTTCCTTTATTTAATCCGCGGCTTGTACGTTAATTTTTGCTCGTTTATTACAATTATATAGATATTTATTGATTCCCTTCTTTAGCTGACTGCCTGCTCATATAAGATGCTCCGCTGGTTTTTTGTGAAACAGCCTTTACACAGCTTCTCCCCTGTTTTATAAACGAACAACATATAAAGCCATCACCTTGTCAATTGTGTAATGCGTTTTTTGAACAGGTTTGATGCTTGGAAGTGATTACTCGTACTCTGTTCAGGCATTTCACGTGAGCTGCTCTCTTGTGTGAGGTTGCGATGTCCACGGCTTTATTTAATGTTAGCAAAGACCCGGCACTTAAACGTTTCTGGCTGCACTCCGGTTGTAATATGACGAAGCTGTGCGAGCTCACTCTTGAGAATGCAACGTATAGTTGTCCAGGAGAAAAGCAATCTTGCCACAAATCAATGCAACCTTTTATAGTTAAAAGTTTCTCACTACAGCAAATTCAACTCTGTTACAAAGTGATCCAAAGTCTCGTTTATACCTCGTGTCTTTAAAGTCATTAAAGTTGTACCTCGCGAATGAAGTATTCGTCGAAGGCATGACAAACATTAGTATGAGCGTGTCTATAAACTTCATTTAAACTTACGTTTACACTGTGCTTTGTTTCCACAGTAGCTGCACTTATGAATTAACTTTGGAGCTCTTCCTTGTTTTCTACGTACTGCGTCAGTTCACGTGATTACGTGGGAGGCGTTATGATGTAAGACGGAACTCCGCCCTCCACAGCCATCAAGCTGAAGTCCATTACAGTATATGGAGAAAAATAGGTTCCAGTTATGACCATTACGCGTAGAATTTCGAAATGAAACCTGCCCAACTTTTGTAAGTAAGCTGTAAGGAATGAGCCTGCCAAATTTCAGCCTTCAACCTACACGGGAACTTGGAGAATTAGTGATGAGTGAGTGAGTCAGTCAGTCAGTAAGTGAGTGAGGGCTTTGCCTTTTATTAATATAGATAAGCAGAATTTTAAAGTCAATTCTGAAAGACACAGGTAACCAGTGTAGAGACATCAAAACTGGAGAAATGTGTTGGGATTTTCTTTTCCTAGTTAGGATTCTATCAGCTGCATTCTGCACTCGTTGCAAATGATTCATGTCTTTTTTGGGTAGTCCTGAGAGGAGTGCGTTACAGTAATCTAGTCGACTGAAAACAAAAGCGTGAATTAATTTCTCAGCATCCTTTAATGATATAAGAGGTCTACCACAACTCACAAAGAATTTTCTCCCTGCCAGGGAAGGATTCAAACCAATTTAAGACACTGCCAGAGAGGCCCACCCATTGACTAAGGAAATTTCTAAGAACATTGTGATCAATGGTGTCAAATGCGGCACTCAGATCTAGGAGGATGAGAACAGATAATTGGCCTCTGTCTGCATTTACCCGCAACTCATTTACTACTTTAACGAGTGCAGTTTCTGTGCTGTAATTTGTTCTGAAACCTGACTGAAATTTATCAAGAATAGCATGTTTATTGAGTGGTCATTTAACTTCAAAATGACTGCCTTCTCTAGAATTTTACTTAAGAAGGGCAGTTTAGAGATAAAATTCTCAAAAGCAGAGGGGTCAAGAATATTTTTCTTGAGCAGAGGTTTAACTACAGCAGTCTTAAGACAGTCTGGGAAGACCCCCGTATTTAATGACGAATTTACTATGTAAAGAATATTATCAATTAGCACATCTGATACTTCCTTGGAAAACCTTGTTGGTATTGGGTCAAGGACGCAGGAGGAGGGTTTCAGTTGAGAGATTATTCTATGTACCTGTAAATCAGGTAAATCTATCCTGGTGAAAGTATTTAATTTGTTTATAATGGAGTACTGGGGCTTAGGAGGTTCTGCAGTGTTGGGGAGATATACTATGTTATTTCTAATATCATTAATTTTTTGATTGAAAAATACAGCAATGTTCTCACAGGTTTCACTGAAAGTATTCTGGGGGCATTCCTTTGTGTTACCTGGGTTTAAAAGATGATCAATTTAAAATAAGACTGGGATTACTAGCATTGTTATTTATAATCTTAGAGAAATAGCAGCACCTCTCAAGACGGACTGTTATTGTATTCTGTTATTTTAACCTTTAATATCTCATAATGGATAGTTAGTTTAATTTTCCTCCATTTACGCTCAGCTCTATGACATGTTCTTTTTAAATCAGGCACTCTTTGGGTCTTCCATGTCTTTTCAGGTGCAACTATGTCAACAGTAGCTCTTACTTTAGAATTAAAGTTTTCCACCTTACTATTTACATTATCCTCGCTATTATAGTTGGCACTATAAACGGACTGATTGCTTAGAATGTTTGTAAGTTTTAAAGCTGCTGATGAGTCAAAGAAGCGTTTTTAACAATATGCTTCTCATGAATGCTTTCTATCATTATTTCTATATTAAATAGTAGAAGAAAGTGGTCTGATAGACCAATATCAATGATGCTTTATATCAACTTTAGTCCTTTAGTAATCACTAAGTCTAACGTATGACCTGCTTTATGTGTAGGTTGATTAACGAGCTGTCTCAAATCAAAAGAGTCCAGGAGGTTCATGAATTCCTTTACTTTTGGTCACACTGATTATCGATATGAAAGTTAAAGTCGCCGACTATTAAGAGTGTGTCATAGTTCGTAATTAAAATTGACATTAAGTCGAGAATTCCTCAAAGAAAGACGCATTAAATTTAGGAGGTCTATACACGGATAATACTAGAACGTGAGAATCTTCATGAATAACAACGGCAAGATACTCAAAGGACTTAAATTTACCAAAACTAACATCTTTACATTTTAACCGGCTCGAGTAAATGTTTGCCAAGCCGCCCCACTTTTTTCCCTGGCGGTCTGCACGAGTAAAACTGTAATCCGGGGGCGCAGATTTGATTAAAACAGCCGCGCATCTGAGTTAAGCCACGTTTCACTTAGTGCAATAAAATCAATGTTTCTATCACTAATGAGATCGTTTATAAAAAATGTCTTGTTAGTTAAAGCTCTAACATTTACTAGTGCCATATTTAATGTTTTGGAGGGGCAGAGCTGAATTCTATGTGCGTTATTGGTATTTGGAACAAAAACTAAGTTATTTTTGTTAACGCTCTGTGTGTATTTTTATGTAATCTACAATCTGTTTTTATAGTTTTAATGCATTGTTGATCTAAAGTAGTAATTGCAATTAAATTATTGGTGTTTATGCTGCACTGCCTAGATTTTTTACATGCATTAAGATTGGTTATTAGAATATTAATGTTGTGTACTTTTACGGAAGACTTTGTTAAGCCATTATGTCCTTTACGGAAGGGGTTTACAGTAGAAATAGATAGTCAAGATAGACAAATTACTTTAGCAATGTTTTCGGAGAGGACCCGGGCACCAAATCTATTCAGATGCAGTCCATCCCGCTTGAAGAAACACGGCCTTTCCCAAAAGAGGTCCCAGTTGTCAATAAACCCGATGTCTTGAGTCTTGCAGAAGCCTTTCAGCCAGTTGTTTAAACCCAGCAGACGACTGTAGTATTCATTTGATCGTCTGATGAGAGGTAGTGGACCCGAGATGAAGATTTTTGTCGATGTGGTCCTCTCCTTCGTGTCTTTAACTAGTGCTGCGAAGTCAGCTTTGAGAACCTCCGAATGTCGATGCCTTATGTCGTTTATGCCGCCATGTAAAATAATGGATCCAACTGCTCTCTTATGCTTCTCGTAGATGGTCGGCGCACGTCTCATCACATCCCGGACTCGAGCACCGGGAAAACAAGAAACAAAAGATTTTCTATTAGGGCATGTGATATTGAGGTTTCGTACAATCGAATCACCTACCACGATTACATCACCCGGGGTTGAAGGCAAACTGGGGATGCGGAGAGGGTCGAACCGGTTCTGGATTGAGGTGCTCGACTGTGCCGATGGGGGTGTTCTAGCCTTGAACCCCCGTCTGCATAGCTGAAACACGCCGAGGTCTTCATCGGCATCGTCGTCGCTCCTACGAGGTGCGGGGGTGAAGCTTACTTGCCCTTGGAATTGAGCGGCACCAGGTGGGGTTTATGTTACGTCGACTTCAGATTTCGAGGATGGTTTATCCAGCAGCCGAGCCTTCAAGTCTCTAAGGTACCTTCGTCTGGACAGGAGTTTCTGAATCTGTTTGTCGAGTGCCTGGAGTTCTTCGACGACGACGGCAACGTGATTCATCTCACTGTTGGCCATTGTCTGCTTCTACTACAGCTTCGTGACCATAAGCATTTTCTATGACTGTTTATATTTGCTCACTAAACATTGGTAAAAATCATTTTAACTAAATGAGACATAAACTGTTTTTTACATTTATTTTTAATATGAATTTTCATCCATCCATCCATTATCCAACCTGCTATATCCTAACTACAGGGTCACAAGGGTCTGCTGGAGCCAATCCCAGCCAACACAGGCCGCAAGGCAGGAAACAAACCCTGGGCAGGGCGCGCGCACACACACACACACACCAAGCACAATTTAGAATCGCTAATGCACCTAACCTGCATGTCTTTAGACTGTGGGAGGAAACCAGAGCACCCGGAGGAAACCCACGCAGACACGGGGAGAACATGCAAACTCCATGCAGGGAGGACCCGGGAAGTGAACTCGGATCTCCTAACTACGAGGCAGGAGTGCTACCCAGTGCACCACCGTGCTGCCCTTAATATGAATTTTCAAGCTAAAACTAAGATTGTTATTACAGTCATGGCCGAAATTATCGGCACCCCTGGAATTTTCCCAGAAAATGCACCATTTCTCTCAAAAAAATTGTTGCAATTACAAATGTTTTGGTATACACATATTTATTTCCTATATGTGCATTGGAACAACACAAAAAAACAGAGAAAAAAAGCCAAATCTGACATCATGTCACACAGATCTCCAAAAATGGACTGGACAAAATTATTGGCACCTTTTCAAAATTGTGGGTAAATTGTTTTATTTCAAGCATATGATGCTCTTTTGAACTCACCTGTGGCAAGAAACAGGTGCTGGCAATATAGCAATCACACCTGAAGCCAGTTAAAATGGAGAAAAGTTGACTCAACCTTTCTGTTGTGTGTCTGAGTATGCCACACTAAGCATGGAGAACAGAAAGAAGAGCAGAGAATTGTCTGAGGACTTGAGAACAAAAACTGTGGAAAAATATCAACAGTATCACGGCTACAAGTCCATCTCCAGAGATCTTCATGTTCCTTTGTCCACTGTGCGCAACATAATCAAAAAGTTCAAAACACCTGGCATTGTAGCTAATCTCCCTGGACGTGGATGGAAGAGAAAAATTGATAAAAGACTGCAACGAAGGAAAGGCTGAATGGTGGATAAACAGCCCCAATCAACTTCAAAACATATTCAAGCTGTTCTGCAGACTCAGGGTGCAACAGTGTCAGCTCGAGCTCTCCGTCGACATCTGAATGAAATGAAACGCTACGGCAGGAGAGCCAGGAGGACCCCACTGCTAACACAGAAACATAAAAAAGCCAGACTGGAGTTTGACAAAATGTACTTGAGGAAGCCAAAATCCTTCTGGGCGAACGTCTTGTAGACAGATGAGACCAAGGTAGAGCTTTTTGATAAAGCTCATCATTCTACTCTTTATAGAAAATGGAATGTGGCCTACGAAGAAAAGAACACGGTACCTACAGTCAAACATGGTGGAGGTTCTAAGATGTTTTAGGGATGTATTGCTGCCTCTGGTACTGGATGCCTTGACTGTGTGCAAGGATCATGAAATCTGAAGACTACCAAAAGATATTGGGGTGCAATGTAGGGCCCAGTGTCAGAAAGCTGGGTCTGCATCAGAGGTCATGGGTGTTCCAGCAGGACAATGACCCGAAACATATTTCTAAAAGCACCCAGAAATGGTTGAAGACAAAGCGCTGGAGAGTTCTGAAGTGGCCAGCAATGAATCCGGATCTAAATCCGATTGAACACTTATGGAGAGATCTCCAAATTGCTGTTGGGAGAAGGCACCCTTCAAATCTGAGAGACCTTGAGCAGTTTGCAAAAGAAGATTGGTCAGAAATTCCAGTTGAGAGGTGTTGATGGTTATAGGAAACGCTTGATTTCAGTTATTTTTTCCAAAGGGTGTGCAACCCAGGGCTCTAGAGTGCGACCAATTTGAAAAAATCAAAGGTTGCACCGGTGCGACCAGCCGTTCGAGGGGGAAAAAAAACAAAACTCCGTGACTCTTAAAGTCTCCCTGTTGTTCAACAACAGACACACATTAGGCCCATATCGTGGTCTAAACCAATCAGAGATAGTGAAGGGCGGATCCCGCCCCCCCTCTGATTGGCCGTGGTCCAGATATTCCTGTACGTGTGTGTACGGTTTGAAAATGCATGTGATGCAGTCAGACAGAGAGGTGAGTAGCCCATCAGGTAAACAGTGGATGTAGCCGTGGATTATGAGAGAAGATGAAAAGAACGATGGACAGCTTTTTCGTTAAGAATGTTAAGTTAGGGCCTGATCCGTCCGAAAATCATAACCAATAATCTGACACGGAGCCATCAACTTCCCAAGTTATAGCAAGCCCTGGTCCGGAGAGGGAATTAGATAATGAGCCACATACGATTGAGTCCGAGCCCACTGAAATTAAAAGGGGTAAAGTGTATACATTTCGAAAAGAGTGGCTTGACCAGTATCCCTGGCTAAGATACAGTAAATATAATGCACTGTATTTACTGTAAAGAGTGTGGGAAGACCATGGCCGGCAGTAATGCATTTGTGACTGGTTCTAATACATTTAGAATTGAAACGCTGAAAAAGCACAATGCATCTATAAAACACATTACATGCCGCGATAAATGCACTGCTCAAGTGTCCCCTCTCCCCGCTGCCTTTCAGCGGCAGGCAGCAGCAAACAGATCATCAGACGAGGCCTAGATGATAATTAAGTTTAACGTTGCCTACAATATTGCAAAAGAAGAACTTCCCTTCACTAAATTCAAGTCCGAAATAATTCTTATGAATTAAGAAAAATGGCTTGAACGTAAACCCGACGTACAGCAATGATGTCGCGTGCGCCCAATTTATAGGAGTCATCGCAGATACATTGAAAAAAAAGACGTCTGTGCAAATTGCGAACAGTGCGTACATGGCATTCCTGATCGACGGAGACACAGATATCGCCACAAAGGAATGCGTCATTGTGTACGGTCGTATCTTGCGGAGAGGAAGACCGGTGAATATACTTATTGGACACATTGAGGTCGAGCATGCTCATGCCCAAGTCTGGAAGATTTTGATGCTAGAGAGTGTGTGGCCAGCTGGTTTAGTCAAGGCCAAAGATTAAGAAGGCCAAACTACAGGAGTTGGCCATCCGAGGGGCATGTTACTGCAATGGAGGTTAGTCCATAAGACATTGAGCCATGAGATGTTCAGTTTGAAGCCCTTAAAACACTTAATTTAGATTTTCTTTTTAGTTAATTTATCTTGAGATTTTTTAAGTTCAAATTTCAGCTCAGTAAAGCACTTTAAGCACCAACACTTTTTCAGTAAGTTACCTTTCTTGTAGAATTGTGCTTGCCTTCAAATAAAGAACTTTATATTGACCAGATTGTTAGTTAATCATTTACAAGTCAATATTGCCTATATGGACAGCGATTAAAAATAAATAAATAAACAAATAAATAAATAAATAAATAAAGTGAACTTGTAAAACTGTGGTGTTAAATGTGATGCGGTTGAAAATTTGGGTGCACCTAACTTTTGTTTTAGTGCAACCAGTGCAAAAAGTTAGTCTAGAGCCCTGGTGCAACCAAATATTAAGTTGAGGGTGCCAATAATTTTGTCCAGCCCGGTTTTTGAGTTTTGTGTGAAATGATGTCAGATTTGGCTTTTTTTTTTGTGTTGTTCCAATGCACATAAAGGAAATACACATGTGTATACCAAAACATTTGTAATTGCAACAATTTTCTGGGAGAAATGTTGCATTTTCTGGGAAAATTCCAGGGGTGCCGATAATTTCAGCCATGACTGTAGCTGAAGAGATGGTTTTAAATTAAAGTAAAGCATTTGTAAAGTAAATGTTTTGCAGTATTTGAAAACAGTATAGGCTGAAACCTTCTCACTGAAGTTTGCTGGTATATAACATTTTAAACATTCTTATTCAAGGACTGCATATTTCAGATTAATCTTTTCTCTGCCAATTATTTGGCAGACAGCACTCAGAGATTATTATTATGATGTATTCAGTATGATTGCAGTGTCAATGATTCATAGTGGGCCAAGCCCTGCTTTTATTTTCAAACATACTTTGTTTTCATTGGTACATGGACTTGAATTGATGACACCAAAATTGAAAGATGGAGTTGACTAATAGAATCCAAAAGATATCTCATTTTTATTTTTATATGCGCAACAGGTATCAATACCCATGAAAAAGAACTTTAAATATTAATAGAACACTTACATTTTTAAAAATGTACACATGTCCTTCAAGTGATGTGTTTGTACTGTTGTTAAATCCTACAAGGGAAGGCCTGTTTTTGCAGACAAATAATTAACTTACTAAATCAAGCCACTACAACAGACAGGTAATTTTATACTTTTTAACACAAATTGCAAGTTCATCAACTGTTGGAGAACTGCTATAAAAGAGAACGAGGACTGTTTGCATTTTGCTGGCTGTTTAAGGCCAGTGAATTCACTGAATGAAAAAGCATTACTTTTCAAAGATATTCTGCATTACAAAGTTATAATTATATTAGTTATTATATTATTATAGGTCAGAGGATGATATGAAAGGTAAACTTCATGTCTGTGTATTAAATAAGATGTCTGCCTCCCACACATCATGCAACTCCTCCCACACATTTTGTAAACTGTACCCTTCTCTTTACCCTTCCATTCCAGAGAGACCCCTTTAGAAGTCCGAATGCAAGAAAGCTCACATAATTTTTTTCACACACCTCTCCCCCAGTACCTTCACTCAACATGTCACCTAAGAAGCTTGTCACCTGCACAGTACCTTTGATCCCACTCCATCTTGAATTGAATTGGATTCAGGTTTCTAATAACCCCTCTGCTGCTCATGTCATCTGGCCATACTCCCACCTGTTCCCCACCTCCTTCCACTAGAAATCTCCTGCATTTACCTTGTGGGGAGTCCTTTTGCTTCCAGACTACATTTCTGAATTTTCCATCACTTTTTGGATTGCATTCATGTATGCCAAATTATGTCAAATTTTAGGAAGCTTAATGAAATTTAGTGGAAGAAAAATGAAAGCAAAACAAAGGTAAAGTAGGTAAATCTTAAGGTGCTTGCACACCTAATTAAAAGTACTACTTATATAAAATAATAGTAAATTTACTCTTTGTAGCAGTATTGCTCAATACACATTCTTGACAGGTTCACCAGTAATTCAGTGCCCTTATTTTAAGACTATTATTTTTTTCAGTTTATACTCCATGAGTGACTAAAAACACTTGGTTTCATGCCGCAAATTCAGACATATGCTCCACAATCTTTGCCCCTGTTTTTTGTCAGAAACCTGAAAAATGGATGATTTCTTTATAGTTCACTTTTCACATGAAGGAAGCAATAAGAAGACTTTTTTTTTTACTGGATGTGGAAGGTAAGAATGTATATCTCAATCTTTACAATAGGCAATGTGTAGAAAAATAAGTTAGTAGAATATTAACTCCACTGGTATATCCATCCATCCATTATCCAACCCATTATATCCTAACGACAGAGGTCTGCTGGAGCCAATCCCAGCCAACACAGGGTGCAAGGCAGGAAACAAACCCCGGGCAGGGCGCCAGCCCACAGCAAGGCACACACACACACACACACATCAAGCACACACTAGGGACAATTTAGGATCGGCAATGCACAGCATAGCTACAAAGGTGTACTAAAAAAGCTCATGCAATTTTGAACCACACTAATGGTAAAGTGGTGAACTTTATGCATATTTGGTGATGATTGCTTTGACAGTCTTTTTTTTAGAAAAGGAGACATTAACCACACTGGGAGGGATACTCATATTTTCTACAGGTGCTGACTGTATCCCTACATGTGGCTTTTTCCCAGAACCTTCCATTGAATTTCTACATTACTGTGGTACTGCACATTCGAGATTGCTTCAATGTGCGTAAACTGTCATAGGATGCCCATTTATCCAATGTATAAGGAATTTAAAATAAAAATGGTGTTTGCATATTGCAGTACTCAGGGATTTGGAAACTGTTTTTTTTTTTCACAATTCTATTCCAATTGTGATCCATCCATCCATTTTCTAACCCACTGAATCCAAATACAGGGTCACGGGGGTCTGCTGGAGCCAATCCCAGCCAACACAGGGCACGAACCAATCCTGGGCAGGGTGCCAACCCACCACAGGACACACACAAACACACCAGGGCCAATTTAGAATCGCCAATCCACCTAACCTGCATGTCTTTGGATTGCGGGAGGAAACCCACACAGACACGGGGAGAACATGCAAACTCCACGCAGGGGACCCGGGAAGCGAACCCGGGTCTCCTAACTGCGAGGCAGCAGCGCTACCACTGCGCCACCGTGCCATTGATTCCATTTGATTGGTGTTATACTTGTAATACTTGCAATATTTGTACAATAAAAAAGAAAGAAGATAGAAATATATGTTTTTTGCTAAATTTATGCATGTTTACCTTTGACTAAAAAATAAATTGTGTATTGCTTGCTTGGAAAGTGATATTAAACTTTATTTTGAGCTACAAGACAAGATGTAATATTTTTGACATGAAAGTGCTAAAGGAAGATTGTTTTCTGAGCTTGGAGATAAATGTTATTTACTGAAATATGGCAAGATAGCATTTGTTACATTGCTTGTTAGTGTAGCTTTCTTCAATGCCAAGTGATATTAATAACAGTGTTCAATACAGTAAATAAATATCAAGCTAATAAATTCTGAAGATATTTCTGATTTCATTTTTGACTTTGACACTATTTTGGTGATGATTGGCACATTATCAGATTACTAAGGCACGTTTGTCCATTGAAGAATGTAAAAGCTTTTACAGCTGATTATTTAACATGTTCCCTTTAGTAGATACACATAAAATATTTACCTCTGTGACTATTGGAAAGCCCATGAAGTTGAAAAGAACATTCAACCTCTTTGAACAAGAATTAAATTCTTTAAAACTAAGTCTTATTAACTAATCAGAAGAAACCATTAAATAACTTTAACATCTGAATGTGAACTTATTGCACTGTATGTGTTGATACAGCATTGCAGACGTTTATATAAACATCAGTGCTAAAAGTTATGTTATTTTCCAACATATCTATATTATTACTTAACCACATTTGTAGATCTTGATCAATAATATCAGATGGGACTATTGTCTGTTTGAAAAACTGACAGTGTAGGATGAATTTCACTTTCAACATTGTGCAAAGTTTCTCTGTATATACTATGCAGAACAGAACTATTCAAAGAAATAGGACTTAAAATTCCTAAATGCCAGAGCTGTAGAGGAGAACACCCATTTTGTGTTAAGAGCCCATGGCTATTCCATTGATTAACAAACTCTGTCACTGACCTTTGAATCTGTGGAATGTAAGAATAGTGCAGACTGAAAATATGCAGTTCATTAGTAGCATTTAGAATTCCCTGATGCTCCATAAACAGGAAAATGCTGCAGTAATGGGAGGTAACAACTTAGTAATAAGGCTTCATTGATTAAGACCTTGTTGTTCTAACATAAATGTTGCAATCTCAGGGTTCTCTCTGCCATAATCCCCATGCACTCTAGTGGGTAAGCCAAAATGTCTGACACCTTCTTCAAATAATGTAATCACGCTGGACAATTGAAAATAAATGATTGTATGACTGAATCCATCTATATAGCCTTGAAAAACCAAACTCCATGAGATCAGTTTATGATTACTGTTTGTATGTTGTGATGGATGGCCGGCTTCATATTCCGGCCCTCACCCCCAGGCCGCCAGGAGGAGCTCTCCTGAGAGCATGGACGGGTCCCGAGTTCCAGCAGGGCCTCATGGACTTATGCGCAGCCCTGCTGGGTACCTTGGAGACCACTGGGATTCGCTGTCGGGAGGCCAGTAGACTCATTTGTGCACTATGACCCGGAAGTTCGTCACATGAAGAGCGACGGGCTTCCGTGGTGAAGCAAAAGTACTATTTACCCTGACCCAGAAGGAATAAGGACTTGTGGACTGTTGGCCAGGAACACTTCCGGGTCAGGGACTATAAAAAGACTGTGGGAGCTCCCAGACGGCGAGCTGAGCTGGGTGGTAGGAGGGCAACGCGTCTGGGAGTGGAGGATTGTTGATTTATTATTGTAGTTATTGTGTTTATTTGTGAGTATAGTGTGGAGTGGAGGGTGCTTAGTGCACATAATTATTATAATAAAAGAATTATTGCACTTTTACCTAGTGTTTTGGCGTGGTACCTGAGGGTTCAAGGGAGTACATCTAGTGCTTATTCTGTAATAGTGTTGAGAAATGTACTAGGGGAAAATTCAAATGAAATACGATGGGCAAATGTTTATTGCAGAGGTTGTATATTTGGTCTAATTGAAATGGTTATCAATCATGACAAGCATATCATATTAACAGATAAAAAAGAGTCTATAGATTCTGTAAGTCACTATACAATTAAACTTAATAATAATATTTTATTTTCAGTGTTCCAGTATACAGTACAGTATATGCATTTCACGATTGACTGTAGGTGTTTCAGTACACAGTGTACTTGTTTCACTGTACAGTGTAAGCATTTCACTCTGGAATGTATACATTTTGGTATACAGTGTATCCATTTCACTGTAGAATATGCATGTTTTACTGTATGCATTTCAGTATTGAATGTATGAATTTCAGTATAAAGTGTATGCAATTCAGTATATGATGTACCCATTTCACAGAGTATATGTATTTCAGTATAGATTGTATGTAATGTTAAGAATGATTTGTGTCCTAAATGTCACCTCATACATTACAGTATCTAGGTGGATTTTGTGGAGGTTGATGAAGATGATGTTGAAGACGTTTTAGCATCCTATGACCAAAAGTGATAGATTAGGAGCTGATGCATTAGCGAGAGGACAAGATACGAAACCAAATCAAACACAATAGCAAGCCACTCAGGAGTGAAGTCATCTACAAACTGAATGTAGAGCACTTGCTTGAGATTTTCACTATGATTGACAGTATTGCAATGATTGCAGAAAAGTATGACTTTAATTATGGAAAGGCACTTAGGTTTAAGGCAGGTTTGTAGGATGTTTTGAGTGTCTACAAAACACTGTATGAGAGAAAAATGTGTGAGGCTAACCAATCAAGCATACTGCTGTATTTCAACCATTCCCAATCAACAATATTAGCTTTAGCAGACAGTGAACCTCCACTTTTGACATTGAGTCAAGTAGACATAGAAGAAGATGTAGATATCAGTGACCTGCCTGCCCTGATCACAGGACGATGGAGAGATGTTAATGGATGACTCTCTTTCTTTCTCTGTCCTACACTCCAGTCTCCTGTAGCTCCCACCACTTCAAACTCTTGTGCTTTGGCCTGACACTCCATCATCATCACCACCACCACCTCTCAGTGCTCCAGTGTGCTTGCTGTCTTCCTGGTTCATGTAAGTGAAACTACATTGTAAATACATTATTTATACTTTATAGTGACTGTATATTTATCATAACATTCCTGATTTTAATATATGTCAATGTTACTTCAGGTTTTATGCGTTATATGGCATAATTTAGCAGGTTATTTTATGGGTCTGAGAACACTGAAAACTTTTCCCCATATTAATTAATGGTAATTGCTTCTTCGCTTTGTACAGTCTTGGTCCATGAAAGGTTTCATAGGAATGCTCTACTTTCAGAAAGCAGGGGAAGCCAGTAATGGGTACAAAAATTTCTCTTAGGAATGAAGAGCTATGAATTGAGTTAAGGACTGTACAAAATGCATTTGTTTTCTGAAACTGTATTTGTTAATGTTCTTTTAGTGCTATTTTACTTTGTTACTGTGCATTTGTAAAATATACTATTTTGTGACATTGTCTCTTATGTTTTTAAATGAAGGAAGCAAGCTCCTGGCAGTAAGCATAAAAAGACTGTGAAGCACTATGAGTTCCAAGTTTTATAGGAATGCATGTTTTACTGATATGAAATGTTGGTTTTAAAAGCCAGTATGCTACAACAACCTGCAAAAGCCTTTCCCTGGATAAAATGTTTGGTTCGGGAAGAACCCCTTTTGGAAGAGGTGCAAATCCACCCTAGGACACTTCACACACTGCTCCAAGTAGGACTCTGACATTAACCTAAAGTAAATGAATCAGGCATGCTCCTTCATTCATTGTCGGCATGTGTACCCAGTATCAAATGATCTAAACTGTGATGGTCAGCCTTAAATTTAATCTTTGTAAGAAGAGATTACAATTTCAAACATAAAATGAACAGAACTGACTTACATCAACAGCAACCTCTGCTGTAGTATTATCTGTACGTAAAATACAGTAACAATATCAACAAATAATGCTGTGTTGTAAAGGACACTTATCAACAATTTATTATTTTTTTTGATACAACAGAACTTCAATAGCTTCTTTCCTCAGCTCACTAATTGCTGGTATCCACAAGTTCCTGTCCAGTTTTAATGGTGCATACACATTTTTTTATTCAAAGTACCTTTCGCACAGATCAAAGTACTCCAGCTGAATCCATAATAGACAGACAATCAAGAACATCTTCTTTAATCCTTCTGTTCCTCTCCAGGCATGTGTTGTCTTCCTTTATTCCCATGATGAAGGGGCTCCATTTCAACTCAGCCCTGATAGTACTCCTTGTTTAAGAGTATTGCATCTAGTAAGAACTTCTGAGTAGGGGGATTCTCCACATAACATGTGATCCTTACCCTGGCAGCTCCCACCAGCAGCTCCCAAGAGCTCCAAAAGGGCTGCCTATTGGAACTACAACTCCTGTGCAGCCCTGTGAGTGTCCAAAAGTCAAGGTGCCAGAGTGACATAATGACCTGTGAGCCAGTCTTTCATTGTCCACCCATTATATTAAATCCACTGAAAAAGCAAGTGTATCTTAACATCAAGCAAAGTGAGGAATATTGTAAGGAGCGCAAAAATTAAGCTAAAGCTGGAAAAATGTGTGTGTCCAGGTCCATCTTAGGTATATCAAGTAACCAAATGAAGAAGCAGGCTGTAAATAATTGTCAACTGTCTATTTAGAAATGTTGCAGGAAAGAAAGTCTACTTTTACAATAAGAAATAAAGTGCATTTCCTGAAATTGCATGAAACTTCCCTGGGAACTGCAAAGGAGATGCTTAGTGATTTGGAAATTATAAGGAGAGCAGTGTTTTTTTAGATTACATAGACTGACATCAAAATAAACTGCCATAATCAGATGCTATTTATCTTTGCATAGTTAAAGAAATTAATACATTTCTAAGCTAGGAAATAGTATCTTATTAAATAAGGAGTCATCAGGCTCATACCAGTAACTATAGACCAGTAAACTAACAGAAGAACTTTCAGTTTCTGTTTTTCAGATTGCTATTTAAATTTGTTGATTTTGAATTTAGTTTATTGCAGAATGCTTTTATATTTATAAGTGAGTGTTATATTGTCTTTTATGTTTAGTACAGTATATCATATTTATAAATCTGTAAACAGCTTGTACTCTATTTAAAAATAATTTTCTTAAAATGAATATTTTATATATAAGTTAAACCACTTACTATTCATTTGATGAGTTAACCTGTTTTTTCAAGAAATGTTTAACAAAAGCATGCCTGATTTCTTTGGTTCGAATGGCATAGACAAGTGGATTCAACAATGGGGGTACAAGAAGATATAATACTGCAAACGTAACATGAATCTGAGGAGGAATGTTTTGTCCAACTCTATAAACTAAAAAGTTAAATAATGAAGTTATGTAAAAGTAAAGAATAACAAACAAATGAGAACCACATGTGTTTAAAGCTTTTAAGCGTGCAGCTTTTGATCCTAGCTTTAGCACTGCTCTCAAGATCATTACATAGGTGGAAGTAATAAACAATGCATCCAAGCCCAAAACTGAAAATGCTACAAAAAGTCCGTAGTAACTGTTCATCGAAATATTGGTACAAGCCAGCTTTGCAACGGCTATATGGTCACAATAGCAGTGTGAAATGAGGTTTGATGCACAGTAAGGCAATCTTGACGCTAAGGTTGGTGCTAAACCAGTTAAAATAAAGTCTCTTAAAACTAGTATTGAAAAAAATTTTACCAAAAATGCATTTGTCAGTATTGTTGTGTAACGTAACGGATTGTAAATAGCAACATATCTATCATAGGCCATTATAACAAGAACCGAAGATTCAACAGTTGCAAAAAAATGTACACAAAACATCTGAACAAAACAGCCTTCAAAAGTAATGGATTTCTGATTAGTAATAAATATTTGTAACATTTTGGGTAATGTTGTTGTGCAAAGACCAAGATCTACAACAGATAATACTGAAAGAAACTGATACATTGGAGAATGTAGGTTCTGTTCAACTTTCACAACAGATATGATTAAAATATTTGCAGCAATGGCCAAAAAAAAGAGAAGAGCAAATGGAACAGAAAGCCATTGCTGATTATTGCCCATTCCAGGAAATCCAATTAAAATAAATTCTGATGGTCGTATAGTTGAAATGTTCTGTGTTGACATTGTTCAACTTTCTGCAAAAAAAAGATAAAGATTGTTATATTCTATGTTATATTTGTAAGCAAAAAGATAACAAACAATAAATTTTGTTGCATTTACATAGCAATAAATATACAGTATATATACATATCCAGTATTAAAGTGTAATAAATGTATTAAAAGCTAGATTACTAATGAGGATTTGAGCATTGAAATGTTTAACTTGCCATTTAAGCTGCCTAAGTACTGCAGACAGGCATGTTAGTTAATGGTCTGAAAAACTGAATCAACAGCCTTTATAAAAAGATGGAGGTCCCAGGGGTTTAATTTAACCTGCCTTTGTGATTTCTGTATAGTAATATGTGATAAGTAATAAATGGAAAAAATAAAAACTCGGCCTTCTCAAATGTCAATACTGTGTCAATTATATGTTTTAATGGAAATGTAAGTTTTTCAAGTATAATATTAAAAAACAATATTTTCAAACAGACATAATTGAATTCAGGGGGCAGGGGGTTAGCCTATCAAGACAGGCAGGCAACAGCCCTTCACATGTCGCCAGTGCATTGCAGGGCCAGCTCACACTGGGGCCAATTTAGAGTGGTCAATTAACTTAACATGCACGTCTTAGGGGATGTTGGAGGAAAACTAAAGAATTAGGAAAGCCACCCATTAAAAAAGCAAAGGTCTGAAAACACCAAACAGACATTGCAATTCTGAAATATATAATAAGAAATTCACTGCAAGAGAATTTTTATGAAAAAAGATACAAATTAACAGCCTGTGCTGGTCAGAAAGCAAAAAGGAAAGCATAATGCATACTTTAGACTTTCAAGATCATTTAATATAATACTCAGATTCAAGTAGGTTGTCAGGAGGCAAGTCTGTACTTGGACTGTTACTTTTCATATTGTATTGAGCTATTCTGGTATACAGTATTTAAAATTGGAGCTATAGCTGAAACTGAGGAAGCAACAAAGACAGTTCAAATTCTGGGCAGTTTCAAACATGAACAAACACATAAATACAAATAATTATAAATACAAAATGGCAAATATTGTTCTAAAATGAGGAAAATTATTATAAAGAAAAAATTTGTAATTATTTTTTAATGTTGAAGATATTTTTAATGTCTTGGTGGTAGCATTCATTGCAGCACCTCGCAATGTTTCATAATTTCTTTGTTGTTGCAAATGCTGCTTATTGCAAGTCATGTAATTCCTGACAGCTCTACATTTGAATCATAACTGATATGAGGAGAAAAGGAGAATTTACAGCTTTCTTTGTCTAGTGACTGATGGAATTTGATACTTTATAACAAAAACGTACAAAATCTTTGTTCTAGGTGCATCAGCAGGATCAGCTAATGAGCTCCATATTCCCCTTCCTGAGCATTTCACAGGGAATACTGTACCTCTAAATTTAGAGGCTTTTTAAATCAATGTTATCTTATGTTTAATCAGCATCCAAGATCATAAAACATTAAACATTTGAAATCAGCATTCATGATTTCTTAGCTGGATATATTTGTATCCAGCAGGGGGGCGCTAGCTCCCTTGCTGGAATGAGTTATTTTTTAATTGCGGCATGTTACATAACCAAAAATTATATAGATATGATATAAAAAGGCGATAGCCCTCCCCTGTGGTGGGCTGGCACCCTGCCTGGGGTTTGTTTCCTGCCTTGCGCCCTGTGTTGGCTGGGATTGGCTCCAGTGACCCTGTCGTTAGGATATAGTGGGTTGGACAATGGATGGACGGATGGATAGATAGCCCTCTCTCAGTGATACAGTGGTAAGAAATAACATAGGAGAAATAAGTTGGCTTTTTAATGACGGATTACGTGGCATAAGAGACGAATGAAGCCATGACAAGACCTTCGAGAGTGGGGGCCCGATGTATAGAGTATGCCATTTTCGGCTCTGCGTTGGAAGGATTTTCTGGATCGGATGACGTTATCTCCCATCTGTCCATCGGCTTCAAAGGTATGCTGGGCAATATTCCAAGGCTTTATACTCTTTCTTCATGTGCAGGCTCCCACTTTGGTGAATCATGTCATTCCAAACAAGGAAAAGGAGATACAGTTTCATGCTGACTTTGACACACAAAAATAGTATACAATGCCCATTTCACAGTTGTCCCTGTTTTGTCTTCTAATGCTTGCTTAGTAGTTCTAAATGATGAGCCCCTGTGCTGAATTTGTGTCCATTGTGCATGTGAGTAGAAAGAAAAGTAGATTTATAAAATATTTTTGTACAGAGGACAGTGACATATTAAACTTATGTTACAATATCCCCGTTCAGCAATGCAAGTTCTATTTTCTGGGGTTGATTCAATTATTACCAGTTTAATAAGGCATTTGAGCTTTGCTTTATATGTTAGAAGTAGGATTTTGGCTGTGCAGAAAAAGGAAGGGGGGCCGGGGGCGGCCCTTGTTTATCTCTGCCTTGCAATAAATCATCTAATAATGGAAATAAGGAATGAAACCGCCAAAAGGAGAGGTCAGTTCCTAAAGTTCCTTATGGCATAATGGTGAGAACTGCCAAAAAGAAAACGTTATTTTTGAAAGTTTATTACGGGGCATGGTGCAAAATGAAACATACTTAACGTTTGTAAGTACAGTGTAAAGGATGAGCATGGGAAATTTGGGCTTCCTACATATATTGGAAGTCGCAGAAATAGTGAGGAGGGGTTTCCCCTATATATATTGTAATGTACAGCCGGGTCCTATGTCCGGTCGGGACGAACTTGCTGTATAAGGTCTGGGGGAGCAGCCATGGACTCCTCAGTATCCTCCCACGTCACGCTTGGTGGCAGCCTCCCTGGTTGATGATGCCTCAGTTTCCCACAGGGTTTCATGGTTAGATGGAGTTTTTCCCTCCCTGTGGGGACCTGGGATGACCACCAGGGGGCAAGGCAGAGATAGTTAAGCCCAGCTGGTTTAATCATCGGCCCCACATGGGAGTGCAATTTGGAACAGGTGAGCAAGCACCAGGAGCACTCCCAGGAGGGCCATAAAAGCAGCCAGCAACCACCACTCAGGGCCAGAATCAGGAGGAAGAGGACAAGGTTGCCAGAGAGGAGAGGTGGTGCCGCTAGAGGAAGGATTACTGTGTTTAAAGTAAGGTGCTTTGAGACTGTGTTGTACCTGTGGGGTTCACAGGGAAGATGTGCCCCACAGGGGAAGAGTGTTTGGACTGTGTTTTAAGTGTTTGGGACTGTGTTGGGCCTGTGGGACGCGGGGAAGACGTGTCCAACGGCTGAAGAGAAAATAAGAAGATTTCTGTTCAATTTACACATGCCTCAGTATGAATCTGTGCCTTATTCACACTGGCATAGTCGGCAGGATTCTGGTCCATCATTTTGGACCGGGACCTGTACAAAAATATTGTGTGGGGACCCGGCATAGCAGCGCGCTGCTACATGCAGCAGAGCAAGGCACGTGCGCGACACAACAGTGCGAGCAGCGCGCACCCGATATAACCGCGGGTGCACAGACACAGCACAGTGCAGAGCGGGCTCCCGAGACAGAGAACGCACTACTAGCACAGAGCACGCTCCCAAGGCAGCACAGCGGCGCAAAGCACACGCCTGCACGAGCGGCAGGGAGCCACAGGAAAGACGCCCTCAGGAGCAATATACCGAATGGGGAAAAAGAAAACCGGGTGGGCTCGAAAGCCATCGAACAAACACGGCCATGCCGTTAAGAGCAATGGGATCCATAGAAAGGTTGGCGACGGACCCAGAGATGATTCACCAGGGGTGAGGTATGCATTTGTTCCGTCTGCCTGCCTCCTCGATACAAAAGAGCCGAATCCCTGTCAATGGCCGGCTGATGCCTGTCCGTGGCGCAATGGTGAGACGAGCTCTGAGGGGAGCAACACTGACCTGAGAGCCCTATTTGACTCCGGACAATGGTCGAGAGACGAGAGCCCAGAAGACGTCCCTAGTACGGTTGTCCCACAGGAGCAGGAGGAACCCCTCCCTGTAATAGGTAAGGGGTGGTGGGACATGTGTCGGCTGCCCGTCGACAGCGGTATCCAGACAGGCGCGACATACCTCCAACCCGCTCCCGAAGACGTCCTGGAGGCGCCTGTAAAGAAAGCTCAGGGCCTCTGCGAATCATGGTCGGCGCAAGACGAGGTGAGTTCAAGTCTGTCGCCGGCCGATAGAACTGACTTCTCCTGGGCTGCACACGAGGTGGAGGTGGTCCTCCTACCTCTGCAGTCTCTGGCCCAGATCTTTCAGGTCCTGCAGGAGGTGAAGGGAGGTCTGGATAAGAAGCTTGGCGCACCGTTGGAAACCATTGCTGGATGGCTCAGCAGACACGATACATCATCCACCAGCCTGCAAGACAGAGCAGTACAAGTAAGTGAAGCCTGTGTTGTAAAAATGGGGGGGGGAGCACAGAAGCTGCCGTCACGATTAACACGGCTTGCCAGGCCGCCCAAGACGTTGCCACGGTGACTAATAACGTGGCAGGAGAGTGTGCTGAGAGGCAGCTGAAAGATGTCAGCTGTCAAACTACCTTGCCCCAACTGCCAGTGCCGGTCTCATGAGCATCTAAAGGGGTGCAGACGATGAGGGGGTCCCTCTTCTTCCCAAAAAAGGACTCAGACCACCAATACACCTCAGGGAAAGAAAAAGAGCTGGAAACTCCGGAAAGAGTGCAGCATGAGCCCGTTGACGGGAAAGCACAGACGGGCTATGCAGCAGAGGGCAAAGTTGCCATAAGCCCTCAACTGATAAGAAGGAGGGGCGGGAGTTTACTACCTGCTTCCGCTCCCGCAGGGGTCCGACAAAGGAGAATCGGATGTGTTATAACTGCAGCCACTGTGGCAAAGTCTGGAAGTGTTGTCCAGAGAGGACGTTCGAGTGGAAGGGACGTCGGGGCAACACCCTGTGGACGAAGGTTTCAGACCAGACAGCAGGTGCGGTTATAAAGCAGCTTTATTTTTCAGAGCCACGGTGAGAAGAGTTTCAGAAAAGCAGACAATCAAATATACATGACAGCAACAGGGCTCTTCTGAACCCCATCTGTTGGGTAGGGTCCAGTTTTATACCTCTAGAATGCGTGATTTGATATCATTATAAAATGTAACAGTCAACACATTTATTATACACAAACCTTGAGCCCCTTTAACGTCCCTTGTAAAACTTGATTTCTTGGCTCCTTTTGTTATGGCGTTCAGATGTAAGCTAAGGGAAAACGTGATAAGGCAGACTTATGTGTGGAATGCTCAGACCTTGAGTCCTTTGCACAAACATTTTTCTGTTTGCTAAAGCAAAGCATGCTGTTACTTGGTTTCGTAAAGCTTACTTCTCAGACATGAATTAGTACAAGGGAACGAAGAGAACATTCGTCTTCCACAACCCCCAGGTCTGTTTATTATATTTCCACAGGGCGGAGCCATGGAGCAGGGGACACCGATTCCCTTTACAGGAGAGGACTGACCCTCGCGGAACAGGTCATTGAGCCCCATGACTCTCATCTAGGAGAGGGGCAATGTAATGGATGGCCGGGTTCCATGCCCGGCCCTTCTGCTCATGTTTCAGGGGAGCCACTATGACAGGAGAGCCGGGAGGACCCCACTGCTAACACAGAAACATAAAAAAGCCAGACTGGAGTTTGACAAAATGTACTTGAGGAAGCCAAAATCCTTCTGGGCGAACGTCTTGTGGACAGATGTGACCAAGGTAGAGCTTTTTGGTAAAGCTCATCATTCTACTGTTTATAGAAAACGGAATAAGGCTTACGAAGAAAAGAACACGGTACCTACAGTCAAACATGGTGGAGGTTCTAAGATGTTTTGGGGATGTTTTGCTGCCTCTGGCACTGGATACCTTGACTGTATGCAAGGCATCATGAAATCTGAAGACTACCAAAAGATATTGGGGTGCAATGTAGGGCCCAGTGTCAGAAAGCTGTGTCTGCATCAGAGGTCATGGGTGTTCCAGCAGGACAATGACCCCAAACATATCTCTAAAAGCACCCAGAAATGGTTGAAGAGAAAGAGCTGGAGAGTTCTGAAGTGGCCAGCAATGAATCCGGATCTAAATCCGATTGAACACTTATGGAGAGATCTCAAAATTGCTGTTGGGGGAAGGCACCCTTCAAATCTGAGAGACCTTGAGCAGTTTGCAAAAGAAGAGTGGTCGGAAATTCCAGTTGAGAGGTGTAACAAGCTTGTTGATGGTTATAGGAAGCGCTTGATTTCAGTTATTTTTCCCAAAGGGCGTGCAACAAAATATTAAGTTGAGGGTGGCAATAATTTTGTCCAGCCCGGTTTTTGAGTTTTGTGTGAAATGATGTCAGATTTGGCTTTTTTTCTCTGTTTTTTTGTGTTGTTCCAATGCACATAAAGGAAATACACATGTGTATACCAAAACATTTGTAATTACAACAATTTTCTGGGAGAAATGGTGCATTTTCTGGGAAAATTCCAGGGGTGCCGATAATTTCAGCCATGACTGTAGCTGAAGAGATGGTTTTAAATTAAAGAAAAGCATTTGTAAAGTAAATGTTTTGCAGTATTTGAAAACAGTATAGGCTGAAACCTTGTCACTGAATTTTGCTGGTATATAACATTTTAAACATTTTTATTCAAGGACTGCATATTTCAGATTAATCTTTTCTCTGCCAATTATTTAACAGACAGCACTCAGAGATTATTATTATGATGTAGGCAGTATGATTGCAGTGTCAATGATTCATAGTGGGCCAAGCCCTGCTTTTATTTTCAAAAATCCTTTTTTTTCATTGGTACATGGACTTGAATTGATGACAGCAAAATGGAAAGATGGAGTTGACTAATAGAATCCAAAAGATATCTCATTTTTATTTTTATATGCACAACAGGTATCAACACCCATGAAAAAGAATATTTAAACATTAATAGAACACTTACATTTTTAAAAATGTACACATGTCCTTCAAGTGATGTTGTAATTTTACGAGATGCTCTAACAAATGTGTTTGTACTGTTGTTAAATCCTACAAGGGAAGGCCTGATTTTGCAGACAAATAATTAACTTACTAAATCAAGCCACTGCAACCAACAGGTAATTTTATACTTTTTAACACAAATTGCAAGTTCATCAACTGTTGGAAAACTGCTATAAAAGAGAACGAGGACTGCTTGCATTTTGCTGGCTGTTTAAGGTCAGTGAATTCGCTGAATGAAAAAGCATTACTTTTCAAAGATATTCTGCATTACAAAGTTATAATTATCATATTAATTATTATATTATTATAGGTCAGAGGATGATATGAAAGGTAAACTTCATGTCTGTGTATTAAATAAGATGTCTGCCTCCCACACAGCATGCCACTCCTCCCACACATTTTGTAAACTGTACCCTTCTCTTTACCCATCCATTCCAGAGAGACCCCTTTAGAAGTCAGAATGCAAGAAAGCTCACAAAATTTCTTTCACACACCTCTTCCCCATTACCTTCACTCAACATGTCACCTAAGAAGCTTGTCACCTGCACAGTACCTTTGATCCCACTCCATCTTGAATTGAATTGGATTCAGGTTTCTAATAACCCCTCTGCTGCTCATGTCATCTGGCCATACTCCCACCTGTTCCCCACCTCCTTCCACTAGAAATCTCCTGCATTTACTTTGTGGGGAGTCCTTTTGCTTCCAGACTACATTTCTGAATTTTCCATCACTTTTTGGATTGAATTCATGTATGTCAAATTATGTCAAATTTTAGGAAGCTTAATGAAATTTAGTGGAAGAAAAATATTAAAGCAAAACAAAGGTAAAGTAGATAAATCTTACGGTGCTTGCACACCTAATTAAAAGTACTACTTATATAAAATAATAATAAATTTACTCTTTGTAGCGGTATTGCTCAATACACATTCTTGACAGGTTCACCAGTAATTCAGTGCCCTTATTTTAAGACTATTATTTTTTTTCAGTTTATACTCCATCAGTGACTAAAAACACTTGGTTTCATGCCGCACATTCAGACATATACTCCACAATCTTTGCCCCTGTTTTTTGTCAGAAACCTGAAAAACTTAACCACAGAAAAAATGGATGATTTCTTTATAGTTCACTTTTCACATGCAGGAAGCAATAAGAAGACAGTGCAATTTTCCATTGATGGTTTTTGGAGGGATTTTTTTACTGGGTGTGGAAGGTAAGAATGTATATCTCAATCTTTACAATAGTCAATGTGTAGAAAAATATGTTAGAATATTAACTGTACTGGTATATCCATCCATTATCCAACCCATTTTATCCTAACGACAGGGTCACAGAGGTCTGCTGGAACCAATCCAAGACAACACAGGGCACAAGGCAGGAAACAAACCCCGGGCAGGGCGCCAGCCCACAGCAGGGCACACACACACACACACATCAAGCACACACTAGGGACAATTTAGGATCAGCAATGCACCTAACCTGCATGTCTTTAGACTGTGGGAGGAAACCGGAGTACCCGGAGGAAACCCACTCAGGCACGGGGAGAACATGCAAACTCTATACAGGGAGAACCCGGGAAGCGAACCCAGGTCTCCTGTGAGGCAGCAGCACCATCCACTGTGCCACCCTCCCACTGGTATAATGTTGGTTTAATTATTAAAGCAAGTGGGGTTTATGCAATAATTATCTTGAAAATACTCTGTCACAATCAACACCATAATAAATAATGAGGAGAAATCCTTTCCTTGCTCTTTGTAGTAAGAAGGTTTGGACTTTTATAAAGTGACACATGATTTAATTATGTATTCTGTTAATACAAACTCGAATTTTTGGCTAGAATTCTTAAAGAGCTTCTCTATAACATTGATTATTATTTTGACACTTTAAAATTCCTTTTCTATATCGGGGAACAGTTAAAAATAAATTGAATGGTTTTACAAAATACTGGTATGTGTATTTCTCAGTGTTCTAAAGAATTGCTGCAGTCAACAATATTAAAAATTCTGTTAATTTAGATAAATTGATTTGATGTAGTACCTGTTACCTGTTCGCAGCACAGCAATGGTGTACTAAAAAAGCTCATGCATTTTTGAACCACACTAATGGTAAAGTGGTGCACTTTATGCATATTTGGTGATGATTGCTTTGACAGTCTTCTTCTTTTTTTTTTTTAAAAAGGAGACATTAACCACAATGGGAGGGATACTCATATTTTCTACAGGTGCTGACTGTATCCCTACATGTGGCTTTTTCCCAGAACCTTCCATTGAATTTCTACATTACTGTGGTACTGCACATTCGAGATTGCTTCAATGTGCGTAAACTGTCATAGGATGCCCATTTATCCAATGTATAAGGAATTTAAATTAAAAATGCTTTTTTTTCACAATTCTGTTCCAATTGTGATGTATTGTATAATATATTTAACATTTGTTAGTAGAAGACCAATGTTTGTTTCCATTTGATTGGTGTTATACTTGTAATACTTGCAATATTTGTA
The DNA here is from genome assembly GCF_016835505.1 of Polypterus senegalus. NCBI lineage: Eukaryota > Metazoa > Chordata > Cladistia > Polypteriformes > Polypteridae > Polypterus > Polypterus senegalus. The sequence goes on from NC_053155.1 coordinate 279,193,308, forward strand.
CAAGTAAATTAAAAAAGAAACAAGATAGGAATATATATTTTTTGTTAAATTTATGCATGTTTACCTTTGACTAAAAAATAAATTGTGTATTGTTTGCTTGGAAAGTGATATTAAACTTTATTTTGAGCTACAAGACAAGATGTAATATTTTTGACATGAAAGTGCTAAAGGAAGATTGTTTTCTGAGCTTGGAGATAAATGTTATTTACTGAAATATGGCAAGATAGCATTTGTTACATTGCTTGTTAGTGTAGCTTTCTTCAATGCCAAGTGATATTAATAACAGTGTTCAATACAGTAAATAAATATCAAGCTAATAAATTCTGAAGATATTTCTGATTTCATTTTTGACTTTGACACTATTTTGGTGATGATTGGCACATTATCAGATTACTAAGGCACGTTTGTCCATTGAAGAATGTAAAAGCTTTTACAGCTGATTATTTAACATGTTCCCTTTAGTAGATACACATAAAATATTTACCTCTGTGACTATTGGAAAGCCCATGAAGTTGAAAAGAACATTCAACCTCTTTGAACAAGAATTAAATTCTTTAAAACTAAGTCTTATTAACTAATCAGAAGAAACCATTAAATAACTTTAACATCTGAATGTGAACTTATTGCACTGTATGTGTTGATACAGCATTGCAGACGTTTATATAAACATCAGTGCTAAAAGTTATGTTATTTTCCAACATATCTATATTATTACTTAACCACATTTGTAGATCTTGATCAATAATATCAGATGGGACTATTGTCTGTTTGAAAAACTGACAGAGTAGGATGAATTTCACTTTCAACATTGTGCAAAGTTTCTCTGTATATACTATGCAGAACAGAACTATTCAAAGAAATAGGACTTAAAATTCCTAAATGCCAGAGCTGTAGAGGAGAACACCCATTTTGTGTTAAGAGCCCATGGCTATTCCATTGATTAACAAACTCTGTCACTGACCTTTGAATCTGTGGAATGTAACAATAGTGCAGACTGAAAATATGCAGTTCATTAGTAGCATTTAGAATTCCCTGCTGCTCCATAAACAGGAAAATGCTGGAGTAATGGGAGGTAACAACTTCATTTCTTTGGTTGTGAACAATTATCACAGTAATAAAGCTTCATTGATTAAGACCTCGTTGTTCTAACATAAATGTTGCAATCTCAGGGTTCTCTCTGCCATAATCCCCATGCACTCTAGTGGGTAAACCAAAATGTCTGACACCTTCTTCAAATAATGTAATCACGCTGGACACTCTGTTGTTAACAAGACAATTGAAAATAAATGATTGTGTGACTGAATCCATCTATATAGCCTTGAAAAACCAAACTCCATAAGATCAGTTTATGATTACTGTTTGTATGTTGTGATGGATGGCCGGCTTCATATTCCGGCCCTCACCCCCAGGAGCATGGACGGGTCCCGAGTTCCAGCAGGGCCTCATGGACTATGTAGTTTTTATGCGCAGCCCTGCTGGATACCTTGGAGACCACTGGGATTCGCTGTCGGGAGGCCAGTAGACTCATTTGTGCACTATGACCCGGAGGTTCGTGACATGAAGAGCGACGGGCTTCCGTGGTGAAGCAAAAGTACTATTTACCCTGACCTGGAAGGAATAAGGACTTGTGGACTGTTGGCCAGGAACACTTCCGGGTCAGGGACTATAAAAAGACTGTGGGAGCTCCCAGACGGCGAGCTGAGCTGGGTGGTAGGAGGGCAACGCGTCTGGGAGTAGAGGATTGTTGATTTATTATTGTAGTTATTGTGTTTATTTGTGAGTATAGTGTGGAGTGGAGGGTGCTTAGTGCACATAATTATTATAATAAAAGAATTATTGCACTTTTACCTAGTGTTTTGGCGTGGTACCTGAGGGTTCAAGGGAGCACTAGCGCCCCCTACTGCGACAATGTCTACAAGAAAATATTCAATTTTATGAATAATATCAAGAATCTCTGTTAAACTAAAAGTATATAGTCTGCTTTTCAAAAGAATTTGATGTAAAATACATCTAGTGCTTATTCTGTAACAGTGTTGAGAAATGTACTAGGGGAAAATTCAAATGAAATACGATGGACAAATGTTTATTGCAGAGGTTGTATATTTGGTCTAAATGAAATGGTTATCAATCATGACAAGCATATCATATCAACAGATAAAAAAGAGTCTATAGATTCTGTAAGTCACTATACAATTAAACTTAATAATAATATTTTATTTTCAGTGTTCCAGTATACAGTACAGTATATGCATTTCACTATTGACTGTAGGTGTTTCAGTACACAGTGTACTTGTTTCACTGTACAGTGTAAGCATTTCACTCTGGAATGTATACATTTTGGTATACAGTGTATCCATTTCACTGTAGAATATGCATGTTTTACTGTATGCATTTCAGTATTGAATGTATGAATTTCAGTATAAAGTGTATGCAATTCAGTATATGATGTACCCATTTCACAGAGTATATGTATTTCAGTATAGATTGTATGTAATGTTAAGAATGATTTGTGTCCTAAATGTCACCTCATACATTACAGTATCTAGGTGGATTTTGTGGAGGTTGATGAAGATGATGTTGAAGACGTTTTAGCATCTTATGACCAAAAGTGATAGATTAGGAGCTGATGCATTAGCGAGAGGACAAGATACGAAACCAAATCAAACACAATAGCAAGCCACTCAGGAGTGAAGTCATCTACAAACTGAATGTAGAGCACTTGCTTGAGATTTTCGCTATGATTGACAGTATTGCAATGATTGCAGAAAAGTATGACTTTAATTATGAAAAAGCACTTAGGTTTAAGGCAGGTTTGTAGGATGTTTTGAGTGTCTACAAAACACTGTATGAGAGAAAAATGTGTGAGGCTAACCAATCAAGCATACTGCTGTATTTCAACCATTCCCAATCAACAATATTAGCTTTAGCAGACAGTGAACCTCCACATTTGACATTGAGTCAAGTAGACATAGAAGAAGATGTAGATATCAGTCACCTGCCTGCCCTGATCACAGGACGATGGAGAGATGTTAATGGATGACTCTCTTCCTCTCTCTGTCCTACACTCCAGTCTCCTGTAGCTCCCACCACTTCAAACTCTTGTGCTTTGGCATGACACTCCATCATCATCACCACCACCACCTCTCAGTGCTCCAGTGTGCTTGCTGTCTTCCTGGTTCATGTAAGTGAAACTACATTGTAAATACATTATTTATAATTTATAGTGACTGTATATTTATCATAACATTCCTGATTTTAATATATATCAATGTTACTTCAGGTTTTATGCGTTTTATGGCATAATTTAGCAGGTTATTTTATGGGTCTGAGAACACTGAAAACTTTTTCCCATATTAATTAATGGTAATTGCTTCTTCGCTTTGTACAGTCTTGGCCCATGAAAGGTTTCATAGGAATGCTCTACTTTCAGAAAGCAGGGGAAGCCAGTAATGGGTACTAAAATTTCTCTTAGGAATGAAGAGCTATGAATTGAGTTAAGGACTGTACAAAATGCATTTGTTTTCTGAAACTGTATTTGTTAATGTTCTTTTAGTGCTGTTTTACTTTGTTACTGTGCATTTGTAAAATATACTATTTTGTGACATAGTCTCTTATAATGTTTTTAAATGAAGGAAGCAACTTCCTGGCAGTAAGCATAAAAAGACTGTGAAGCACTATGAGTTCCAAGTTTTATAGGAATGCATGTTTTACTGATATGAAATGTTGGTTTTAAAAGCCAGTATGCTACAACAACCTGCAAAAGCCTTTCCCTGGATAAAATGTTTGGTTCGGGAAGAACCCCTTTTGGAAGAGGTGCAAATCCACCCTAGGACACTTCACACACTGCTCCAAGTAGGACTCTGACATTAACCTAAAGTAAATGAATCAAGCATGCTCCTTCATTCATTGTCGGCATGTGTACCCAGTATCAAATGATCTAAACTGTGATGGTCAGCCTTAAATTTAATCTTTGTAAGAAGAGATTACAATTTCAAACATAAAATGAACAGAACTGACTTACATCAACAGCAACCTCTGCTGTAGTATTATCTGTACGTAAAATACAGTAACAATATCAACAAATAATGCTGTGTTGTAAAGGACACTTATCAACAGTTTCTTTTTTTTGACACAACAGAACTTCAATAGCTCCTTTCCTCAGCTCACTAATTGCTGGTATCCACAAGTTCCTGTCCAGTTTTAATGGTGCATACACATTTTTTTATTCAAAGTACCTTTCGCACAGATCAAAGTACTCCAGCTGAATCCATAATAGACAGACAATCAAGAACATCTTCTTTAATCCTTCTCTTCCTCTCCAGGCATGTGTTGTCTTCCTTTATTCCCATGATGAAGGGGCTCCATTTCAACTTAGCCCTGATAGTACTCCTTGTTTAAGAGTATTGCATCTAGTAAGAACTTCTGAGTAGGGGGATTCTCCACATAACATGTGATCCTTACCCTGGCAGCTCCCACCAGCAGCTCCCAAGAGCTCCAAAAGGGCTGCCTATTGGAACTACAACTCCTGTGCAGCCCTGTGAGTGTCCAAAAGTCAAGGTGCCAGAGTGACATAATGACCTGTGAGCCAGTCTTTCATTGTCCACCCATTATATTAAATCCACTGAAAAAGCAAGTGTATCTTAACATCAAGCAAAGTGAGGAATATTGTAAGGAAAGCAAAAATTAAGCTAAAGCTCAAAGCTGGAAAAATGTGTGTGTCCAGGTCCATCTTAGGTATATCAAGTAACCAAATGAAGAAGCAGGCTGTAAATAATTGTCAACTGTCTATTTAGAAATGTTGCAGGAAAGAAAGTCTACTTTTACAATAAGAAATAAAGTGCATTTCCTGAAATTGCATGTACAAAGAAATTGATAAACTTCCCTGGGAACTGCAAAGGAGATGCTTAGTGATTTGGAAATTATAAGGAGAGCAGTGTTTTTTAGATTACATAGACTGACATCAAAATAAACTGCCATAATCAGATGCTATTTATCTTTGCATAGTTAAAGAAATTAATACATTTCTAAGCTAGGAAATAGTATCTTATTAAATAAGGAGTCATCAGGCTCATACCAGTAACTATAGACCAGTAAACTAACAGAAGAACTTTCAGTTTCTGTTTTTCAGATTGCTATTTAAATTTGTTGATTCTGAATTTAGTTTATTGCAGAATGCTTTTATATTTATAAGTGAGTGTTATATTGTCTTTTATGTTTAGTACAGTATATCATATTTATAAATCTGTAAACAGCTTGTACTCTATTTAAAAATAATTTTCTTAAAATGAATATTTTATATATAAGTTAAACCACTTACTGTTCATTTGATGAGTTAACCTGTTTTTTCAAGAAATGTTTAACAAAAGCATGCCTGATTTCTTTGGTTCGAATGGCATAGACAAGTGGATTTAACACTGGGGGTACAAGAAGATATAATACTGCAAACGTAATATGAATCTGAGGAGGAATGTTTTGTCCAACTCTATAAACTAAAAAGTTAAAAAATGAAGTTATGTAAAAGTAAAGAATAACAAACAAATGAGAACCACATGTGTTTAAAGCTTTTAAGCGTGCAGCTTTTGATCCTAGCTTTAGCACTGCTCTCAAGATCATTACATAGGTGGAAGTAATAAACAATGCATCCAAGCCCAAAACTGAAAATGCTACAAAAAGTCCGTAGTAACTGTTCATCGATATATTGGTACAAGCCAGCTTTGCAACGGCCATATGGTCACAATAGCAGTGTGAAATGAGGTTTGATGCACAGTAAGGCAATCTTGAAGCTAAGGTTGGTATTAAACCAGTTAAAATAAAGTCTCTTAAAACTAGTATTGAAAAAAATTTTACCAAAAATGCATTTGTCAGTATTGTTGTGTAACGTAACGGATTGTAAATAGCAACATATCTGTCATAGGCCATTATAACAAGAACCGAAGATTCAACAGTTGAAAAAAAATGTACACAAAACATCTGAACAAAACAACCTTCAAAAGTAATGGATTTCTGATTAGTAATAAATATTTGTAACATTTTGGGTAATGTTGTTGTGCAAAGACCAAGATCTACAACAGATAATACTGAAAGAAACTGATACATTGGAGAATGTAGGTTCTGTTCAACTTTCACAACAGATATAATTAAAATATTTGCAGCAATGGCCAAAAAATAGAGAAGAGCAAATGGAACAGAAAGCCATTGCTGATCATTGCCCATTCCAGGAAATCCAATTAAAATAAACTCTGATGGTCGTATAGTTGAAATGTTCTGTGTTGACATTGTTCAACTTTCTGCAAAAAAAAAATAAAGATTGTTATATTCTATGTTATATTTGTAAGCAAACAATACATTTTGTTGCATTTATATAGCAATAAATATACAGTATATATACTTATCCAGTATTAAAGTGTAATAAATGTATTAAAAGCTAAATTACTAATGAGGATTTGAGCATTGAAATGTTTAACTTGCCATTTAAGCTGCCTAGGTACTGCAGACAGGCATGTTAGTTAATGGTCTGAAAAACTGAATCAACAGCCTTTATAAAAAGATGGAGGTCCCAGGGGTTTAATTTAACCTGCCATTGTGATTTCTTTATAGTAATAAGTGAAAGTAATAAATAGAAAAAAATAAAAAACGCAGCCTTCTCAAAACTCAATACTATGTCACATATATGTTTTAATGGAAATGTAAGTTTTTCAAGTATAATATTAAAAAACAACATTTTCAAACAGACATAATTGAATTCAGGGTTGTTGGCAGGGGGTTAGCCTATCAAGACAGGCAGGCAACAGCCCTTCACATGTCACCAGTGCATTGCAGGGCCAGCTCACACTGGGGCCAATTTAGAGTGGTCAATTAACTTAACATGCACGTCTTGGGGGATGTTGGAGGAAAACTAAAGAATTAGGAAAGCCACCCATTAAAAACGCAAAGGTCTAAAAACACCAAACAGACATTGCAATTCTGAAATATATAATAAGAAATTCACTGCAAGAGAATTTTTTTGAAAAATATATACAAATTAACAGCCAGCACAGGTCAGAAAGCAAAAAAGAAAGCATAATGCAAACTTTAGACTTTCAAGATCATTTAATATAATACTCAGATTCAAGTAGGTTAATTGTCAGGAGGCAAGTCTGTACTTGGACTGTTACTTTTCATATTGTATTTAGTTATTCTGGTATACAGTACTTAAAATTGGAGCTCTGCGGTGGGTTGGCACCCTGCCCAGGATTGGTTCCTGCCTTGTGCCCTGTGTTGGCTGGGATTGGCTCCAGCAGACCCCCGTGACCCCGTATTCGGATTCAGCGGGTTAGAAAATGGATGGATGGATGGAAATTGGAGCTATAGCTGAAACTGAGGAAGCAACAAAGACAGTTCAAAACCTGGGCAGTTTCACTTAGAAATTGTAGTTTAATTTAAAAATGTTTAATGTAAAATAGTACACATGGGCAAAATGAACATTAATTATAAATACAAAATGGCAAATATTGTTCTACAATGAGCAAAATTATTATAAAGAAAAAATTTGTAATTATTTTTTTAATGTTGAAGATATTTTTAATGTCTTGGTGATAACATTCATTGCAGCACCTCGCAATGTTTCATAATTTCTTTGTTGTTGCAAATGCTGCTTATTGCAAGTCATGTAATTCCTGACAGCTCTACATTTGAATCATAACTGATAATGATTTAGTTATGTCACAAATGATTTAAACAACTTCAGAAAGAGCAAAAAGTAGATAAGGAAAAAACAGAAGAATTTACAGCTTCCTTTGTCTAGTTACTGATGGAATTTGATACTTTATAACAAAAACGTACAAAATCTTTGATCTAGGTGCATCAGTAGGGTCAACTAATGAGCTCCATATTCCCCTTCCTGAGCATTTCACAGGGAATGCCTCTAAGTTTAGAGGCTTTTTAAATCAATGTTATCTTATGTTTAATCAGCATCCAAGATCATATAAAATTAAACATTTGAAAGCAGCATTCATGATTTCTTAGCTGGATATATTTTTATTCAGCAGGGGGTGCTAGCTCCCTTGTTGGAATGAGTTATTTTTTAATTGCGGCATGTTACATAACCCAAAAGTATATAGATATGATATAAAATGGCGATAGCACTCCCCTGTGGTTGGTTGGCGCCCTGCCTGGGATTTGTTTCCTGCCTTGCGACCTCTGTTGGCTGGGATTGGCTCCAGCAGACCCCCTTGACCCTGTCGTTAGGATATTGCGGGTTGGAGAATGGATGGATGGATGGATGGATAGATGGATAGATAGCCCTCCCTTAGTGATGCGGCTATAAGAAATCACATAGGAGAAATAATTTGGATTTTTAATGACGGCTAATGTAGCATAAGAGATGAATGAAGCCATGACAAGACCTTCGTTATCTCCCATCTGTCCATCGGCTTCAAAGTAATTGGTAATTCCAAGGCTTTATACTCTTTCTTCATGTGCAGGCTCCCACTTCGGTGAATCATGCCATTCCAAACAAGGAAAAGGGGATACAGTTTCATGCTGACTTTGACACACAAAAATAGTATACAATGCCCATTTCGCAGTTGTCCCTGTTTTGTATTCTAATGCTTGCTTAGTAGTTCTAAATGATGAGCCCCTGTGCTAAATTTTTGTCCACTGTGCATGTGAGTTGAATGAAAAGTAGATTTATAAAATATTTTTATACAGAGGACAGTGACATATTAAACTTATGTTACAATATCTCCGTTCAGCAATGCAAGCTCAGTATTTTCTGGGATTGATTCAATTATTACCAGTTTATTAAGGCATTTGAGCTTTGCTTTATGTGTTAGAAGTAGGATTTTGAAATCAGCCCTAAGCTTAACTGGAAGTCAGCGTAAGGACTTGAGAACTGTTATGTTATGTGTTCATTCTTTATGGTTCTTGTAATGATTCTTGCAGGAGCATTTTAAATTGACTGAAAGCTGCATAAAGAACAATTTGTACAACCAGTGAATAATGCATTGCAGTAGTCAATCCTATTGGAAATAAATGCAATTAGTTTATTAGTTTTTTGGATATTTAAAACACTGAGTTTATTTTCTAACATTTTTAAGGTGGAAAAAAATATTTTGGATAGTTGTTTAATGTGTATTTTAAATGACATGCTAATGTCAAAGATAACACTTAAATCACATTCTAATTTAGTAAAACTAATTGTAATTCCATCTGGGTGAAAAATTAATAGAATATTATTATGGTCTGCATTATCTGACCAACATCTTTTTTTAAGTATTTGGGCTGTTTTCATTTTCTAGAGTTAACTCAAATACAAAGAAAACACACTTTCAGACAGCTAAAAGTTTAGTTGTGCAGGATCAACTTTAGATAACTGCAGGTTAGCACTTAAACTGACATATGTACTGTATCTCAACATGACAGGAGGCTTTGAAGTTGAGCAACTTACCAATAATCTTTATTTTCCTAGCCATTTTTATGTCTTTCAGATGATGCAGAGCACTACAGCTCCTACCTTCTTTAGCTTGAAACCCTTACGGAAGACAACTTCAGATTCTTTTAACCTAAAAAATAAGACTGTGCTGTGTGTTTAATAAAGGCTCCAATTCTGTTTTTCCAAGTTCAAGGACAAAATATGGCTTCAAGCATCCTCCTGGTTGTTTAATGAGAAACTCAGAAGCTAAAATGCGACTCTATTATTCAGAGACAAGTAGTACTCATCCATCCTATCCTTTAACTCACTGACAAAGCTAATGAACACTAGAATTACCAGAGCCTACGAAAAAACTTGTAGATCCATCCCACCTTAAAATGCTTCACACCTCTATGTCAGCATCTTTTGTCCTTTAAATATGTTGATAAGAAGAAAACAGCAAGCAGCCTGCTATCACATCCCCCACCCCGCACAGTTTTCTCAGCTCAAGTCTGTTTACCTGCATGTCAGTTGCTTAGAGTTATATAGAGTGAGAAGTCAAGCAAAATGACACCTTTTATAAATACTATATCGTTATTTGGAACACATGCATTTCATGTGTGTTCCATGTCTACAACAATCTATGCACAGTAAACACATCGTTAAAACAGAAACATTTTTCATGTTTTAGTAATAATTGACAAAATGTAGACATGAAGTGTATATTGTGAGAAGCCTGAATTCCAAATATCAAAGAAACACTTTCACAAAAGGTACAAATATAACAGAACAAATGTGCTTAACCGAAGAAAAAGAAATCAGGTTAGTGTTGCATGTTGTCCTGATTTCTCGGGTAGTATACTGATTAGAGCTGCTGGCTCCAATTCAGAAGGTTCTGGGTTCGAGTCTTAACATCTCCCAAAATAAACGTTTTGAGCAGTGAGCTGTTCTTATTGTTAATATTATACAATAAAAGCATACATTTGATTTGCATCTGTAACAGCCGCTGTAAATGTATAGTAGTTGTCAAAGTTAGCGTCTTTTTTTTAGTTTTACTTTATTTACTTATCTTCCTATAGCATAAAGTCACAAGTATACTGCAGGGCTTCCTCTGTTTGATCGTCAAGGGCATGCTCACAAATTACACGTGTAATGCCACAAAAAATACCTGCTGACACTTTAGTACGCGAGCAATGGTACGAGAATGCAGTTAGACTTTTTTTGGGCACATACACCACACTAGTGTTTAGATCTGGACGGTGTATCATTGGCGAGTTCTGTAAGCCGTGCTGTTTCTTTGAAGAACAGGTGATTGGCCGGATGATGTTGGACTTTCGCCTTTACACCTGGTGCAGCTGCGTTGTTCTTATATTTGAGTGGACATTTCTTGCAGGGAGGGCTTCTGTTTTCTCCGATCTGAGTTCACCTCTGTTATAGTGCGTCTTTATTTGAAAACAGCAGTGTTACTTAGAGTCAGATCAGGAGAGGCGGGGTGGTGGAGTGGGTGTTAGAGCGTGATCGTCATTGAGAGAATAAAACAAGCTTATTCAGTGCAGCCCCCCAGTTTTATTGTCTGATTCACTTTCAAGCTTCCAGACACACACACCCCCCTTCCGATCTGATGCCGTTTTCAAATAAAGACATAGTACAAACTTGTTTTGTTCCACCCCCTCTTTATTTGAAAACCGTTTCAAGAACCGCAATAAAATAAAATGGTCAATGGAATGAAATGCTGTGCTTAAATCTAAAAACTGTGGAACCATTCCTCTTGAGAGAGGCTGGACTTTGTTCAACTCTCGTGTTGCTGTGGGAGAGAGGCGTCGGGCAGGGGTGGGCTTGCTTATGGCCCCCCGGCTTGAGGCCTGCACTTTGGGGTTCTCCCAGTTGGACGAGAGGGTCATTTCCCTACACCTTCAAGTTGGGGGAAGGACTCTGACTGTTGTTTGCGCTTATGCGCCGAACCACAGTTCAGAGTACCCAGCCTTCTTGGAGTCCCTGGAAGAGGCGCTGCGAGGTGCAGCTCCTGGGGACTCTATTGTCTTGCTGGGAGACTTAAACGCTCACATCAGCAATGAAAGTGAAACCTAGAGAGGTGTGATTGGTAGGAACAGCCTCCCTGATCTAAACTCGAGTGGTGTTCAGTTGTTGGACTTCTGTGCTGGCCTTGGATTGTTCATAACAAACACCATGTTTGAGCAAAATGGTGTCCATAAGTGCACTTGGCGCCAGGATGCCCAAGGTCACAGTTCGATGATCGACTTTCTAATTGTGTCATCAGATCTATGACCTTATGTCTTGGACACTCAGGTGAAGAGAGGGGCTGAGCTGTCAAATGATCACCACCTGGTGGTAAGTTGGATCAGATGGCGGGAGAGGCTGCCGGATAGACCAAGCAGACTCAAATGTATAATGAGGGTCTGCTGGGAACATCTGGCGTAGGAACTGGTTAGAAAAATCTTTAACTGCCGCCTCCGGAAGAACTTCAGTCTCATTCCGAGGGAAGCGAAGGACTGAGTCTGAATGGGCCATGTTCCGAGCCTCCATTATCAAAGCAGCAGAACGGAGCTGTGGCCTCAAGGTTGTCGGTGCCTCTTGTGACGGTAATCCACGAACCCGGTGGTGGACACCTATGGTTCAAGAGGCTGTCAGGCTGAAGAAAGAGTCCTATTGGGTCTGGTTGACCATTAGGACTCCAGAGGCAGCTGAGGGGTACCGGCAGGCCAAGCGTGTGGCGGCATCGGCTGTTGCAAAGGCAAAAACTCGGGCATGGGAGGAGTTTGGGGAAGCCATGGAAAACGACTTTCGGTCGGGCACCAAGAAGGTTCTGGCAAACCGTCAGGTGCCTCAGGAGGGACAGTGAAGGTGAGACCCTGCTGACTTCAACTGCAGACGTTATTGACCAATGGAAGGAATAGTTTGAGGATCTTCTCAATCCCACCAGCACATCTTCCTTAGAGGAAGCAGAGCTGTGTCGACTCCAGGTGGGTCCTGTCCATAACAGGGGTCAAGGTTGCCAAGATAGTTAAAAAGCTCCGAGGTGACCTGGCCCCTGGGGTGGATGAGGTTCACCCTGGGTTCCTCAAGGCTCTGGATGTTGTGGGGCTGTCCTGGTTGACGCGTCTCTGCAACATTGCATGGACTTCGGGGGCAGTGCCTCTGGATTGGCAAACAGGGGTGGTGGTCCCCCTTTTTAATAAGGGTGACTGGAGGATGTGCTCCAACTATAGGTGGATCATACTCCTCAGCCTCCCCGGTAAGGTTTATTCAGGTGTGCTGGAGAAGAGAGTTTGGTCGATGGTCGAATCTCGGATTCAAGAGGAACAATGCGGATTCTGTCCCGGCCGTGGAACACTGGACCAGCTCTACACCCTGGCCAGGATCCTGGAGGGGGCATGGGAGTTTGCCCAACCAGTCCACATGTGTTTTGTGGATTTGGAGAAGGCATTTGACCGTGTCCCTCGAAGTATCCTGTTGGGTGTGCTCCAAGAGTACGGGGTACAAGGCTCGTTGTTACGAGCCATTCAGTCCCTATGCAGACGGAGCAGGAGCTTGGTCCGCATTGCCGGTAATAAGTCTGACTCGTTTCCTGTTGATGTTGAACTCAAGCAGGGTGGCTGGACTTTCCCTTAGAGATAGGGAGAGGAGTTTAGTTATCCGGGAGCGACTCGGAGTAGAGTCGCTGCTCATCTGCATTTATAGGAGTCAGTTGAGGTGGTTCGGGCATTTGGTTAGGATGCCAGCTTGACATCTCCCTGGGTGGGGGGTGTGCCGGGCATGCCCCACTGGGAGAAGGCCACGGGGCTGACCCAAGACACACTGGAGGGATTATATCTCGTGGCTGGCCTGGTAACGCCTCGGGGGGGGTCCTCCCAGAGGAGATGGAGAAGGTGGCCGGGGATAGGGAGGTCTGGACTTCCCTGCTTAGGCAGTTGCCCCCGCGACCCGACCTTGGATAAGCAGTGGATAATGGATGGCATCATTTCATGATGTTAAATTTGATCATAGTGTGCATGTATGTCTTAATAAAATTAGGGAAGTGTTTACATTCTCCAAGGCATATGTATGTGAAAAAAATGTAACAAAAGCTTGTTTACTCCACCAGGTCAATATTCTTTATGACTAATTTGAGGTTTCCATGTCTCAAGTAATACTCCTCGTGGCCATCACTTTACGGAACATGGCAGTAAGGCGTCTGATTCCATTTACTAAATGTTTTCAATTTTTTTCCAACAGCTAACCATTAAGAGAAAGTAACAAATAATGAAATTCATTCCAAAATTGAGTCAAAAATTATCCACACTAAGGCTGTAGAATTAATTTTAATCAACTTTCAGAAAAGACAAATACACATTTTTTGACATAATCTCCCTGCTTTTTAATACACTGTTACGCTTGGGTCACAGAATTGCACAGAAAACACAGGAGACTGTAGAGACAGAAACTTTACTCAAACACTTCAAACAAACATGTTTCTTTCAGAAGTAAAATGATCTCAGTATGCAGTTAGTTCTTGATTAAAGAATAGACATCATAGGGGAGCACAATTGGATTAGGACCCCCAACAGGAGCAGAGGATGACTGGGGGAGAAGAGAACAAAGCAATCAGCCAAACCAAGACTGACAGTTGCTGTTCAGGCTTTTAAGTATGCAGAAGTCCGTGCGAAAAGCATATCGCGCAACAGAGCAGCCACAAGTAAGCCCAGCTAGTAAAGGAGCAACGTGAAGGTAGTCTGTCAGTATTTTTAGAAGGGGTTTTCTAAGGAGCGTCTGTATCCTCTAGGGGTGTGATCAGCCCCCCAGCTCACAACACTTTGTCCATCTGTCAACAAGCTTTCGTATTTCTTCATTAAAAAAATGTTTTAGGCTGAGGTGCGAGCCACGAATGCACCGCTGTCTTCACCTCTTCATCAGACGTGAATTTTCTTCATCGTAGGGCTTCTTTTGAAACCTAAGTCTGTCATGGATTTTTGCATAGGCAGAGACATGGCTGATTTGCAAATATTTGCCATATCATCTACTGTCACTCGTCTATTTAACAGAGTCATTTCACAGTCAATGTTGTCATTAGTCATGGATGTGGATGGGCGACCAGCTCCTTCTTCATGGCTGAAACGTGTGAACTTCCTTGAACTTCTCTATCCATTCATACACACTTCTTTGTGACAAAACACATTCTCCATACTGTGCACAAAGTCTTTGATAAATATCAGCACCAGGCCCATCCTCAGACCAGAAAAAAATTAATTGCTGCACACTACTCTTCTTTCATGCAAATCACAAGTGGGGCAGCCGTTGTTTCTCACACCGCAGTTGCAAATGATCTGATGTAACACATTCACAACTGCACGGCAATGACTCGGGAGACAAGGACCTTGTATAGAAAGTAAAGTTTTAATATAACCGGTGTGGATAATTTCTGACTCACCCTCGTATAATTTATAAATGATGCACTCAGTTCTTAAATCAGATCAGAATTCTTGATGAACTTCACTGAATTTTACTTTTTAGGTATGAACATAGTTGTCTGCAGCCATGCGACAATAAGCACCCACTCACTAGTATGACCTCAGATTGCTTTGTCTTTAACTTGATGGTTTCATTTAAAAGTCTTTTTAAATATACTTCAGTTATCTTCCCACATTTCAAAAATGTGTTGCCTGTCTGATGTAAGTGAGTATATTATGAGACTGACAGGATTGGTTCTTTTCTTGCACCCACTGTAACTCTGAGCTGAATAAGAAAGTTCAGAAAATAGATTGATTCAAATAGATTGGTTCAGAAAATAGATTGATTCACACATATTTTTTACTAGCCATGTGCGCCCAACTATGTTGCACGTGTTAAAGTTGTCTGTGAAGGGCTACCTGTTTAAACGCGGCTGCCAGTCGTGAACTGGGCCCTTCGTCGCACAGCATTATGATTTTTTATAAGGGAAACAAAATTAAAAAAGAAAACCCTTGGATATTGATTCGATAGGAACGGCCCACTTGGAATCACTATCCAAATCGTTATTATGTGGTGATGTAGGAGCATTTCTGTTTCTGTCCATTCACAGTCCGTGTTGTTTTCAGGACGCTGTCGTTTCCTCTCACGATGTCTTCTCAACCTTTCTCCAATCTCGCAGGTTGCTTTGTGGCAATCCAAAGAGTAAGGCAATATACATGGAGCAATGGTTATTAAAGGAGGACACATAGGTATCCAGGCTCTTTAAAGCATAAATAGAGATCACTTCACTGACATATGAGCATGTATAACTGTGAGACACGCAGCACTCGCCAGCTACAACGTAACAATAATAATTTCCGGAAGGTGCTGTTACGTTGTCATTCATTTTACCCACTGTCTTTCTTTTCATTCATATGTTACGTAGGCAGGTACCTTTTATCTTCGGCAATCTCATTCTCTAACCAGGCCTCAGGAGCTAATCAGCATAACACTGTCCATCACCCCTTTCGTTATTCCGGCACATTGTTGACATCCATGAGTAACAACAATGTACTAAACTGGAAGGTGGTCCACGCATGCATGGAATTCGCGGACAAAGATCAAGATCTAAATGAAGATCTCTTTAGTTAATTTAAAGCACAACAATTTGTTTAGTTGGAATGTCTGCGTTTTGAGGTGTGACTGGAGTACTACAGTCTTCAGTAGTATAAGCCTGGAGGAGATTCTTAATGCAATGCCTACATTTTAGCTGTCTCTCTACTGCCATCTAGTGCTTCTTCTAATTCATTCGCGGACAAACAAAGATCAAGACCCAAATGAAGATTATATATAGAGATAGTAAAATTTTTTGTATGCCACTGGCCACAGCATTCTTCTGTAATGGCTAAAGAACTACAGTATGTTAAGAAGACGAGATCCTATTACTCCTAGCCTGGTTCCTACCACTAATTTTTATTGGTGGTTTTCTCTGAAACAAAATTAAGTTTAATTTGCATTACCTTCCTAAATCTCTCGTGTGACTTTTCAAAATATGCAAACTTATAGCTAGTTATTCAGTGTGAGAGTCAAACCCTAAACACTTTTTTAAACTGGTACTTGGCTGTATGCTTTAGGTGTATATCAGTCTGTAACTGTTATTGTATTTTCTATTGACGTCAGAAACAAAATGTGGTATGTTTCTCAGAACATAAATATTTTCAGGCTGTCCCAGTTAAATGATGGCAGATTGATGGGGCAAAAGAATCATTACTAAACAGAGTTATGGTAATGATTTTCCTATAAGTTTATCTTAATTTCCACTACATAATGTTTAACACTAGAATTCCTGAAGCCTACGAAAACCTGTAATCTCAGGCCACCTTAAATTCCTTCGCACCTCTCCATTAGGGTCTTTTGTTTTGCAAATGTGTTAAGAAGCGAGCAGACTGCTATCCCATTCTCCCCACAGCCGGAGCTGAACTTGGGCAAAAAGCTCTCCCAGCTCAAGTCTTGTTTATCTGGGTGTGAGCACCTGGAGTTGTACAGGGTAAATAATATATCGTTATTTGGAACACATGCATTCATGTGTGTTCTGTGTCTACAACAAGATGGGTAAATGTAGGATGACAGGAAATGCGAGAAATGCAAGAAGTGTTGAACACATATCTAAAATAGAATTTTTTTTCATGTTATAGTTGTAGCTGCGTTTTCCCAAAATTACCAAAGCTCAGCAGCTTCAACTAAAAAAAATGGCATTCAAAAAAAGCCTGACGCGCAAAAATTATCCCACAGACAAAATATCTTCATTTTTAAAAGTTTAGTTAAGTTTCAAAGTAAAACAGTTCACACAAAAAAGAAAATTAAAATAGCAAAAAAAAGAAAAATTAATGTTAAGAAAAGTTCAGTTCTAAGCTTAATCTTTTTACATCTCAAATCGTTACTATTTACTTAACATTTCTGAACCATTTCAAAATGGTCAGAAAACCGTATGCTTATCCCATTTCTAAGTTGAAAATGGATCTTTCAAGTCCCTGCTTACTGGGACCTGTTCTAAACAACAACTGATCTTATTATCACACTGTTTCTCAGTTATAGTACTAATTTATAGGGGGAAAAGACTATGCCATAAGCCATGACTATGAAAGAAGTTTACATTCTATTCAAATTAAGCAAACATTAATATGAGTTTAACTCAAAACTTTAACTTTCTAAGATTGTCTCTTACAATAGTACTAATGACAAACGTTTGACATAAAGTGTATAATGTGTGAAGACTTAAGTCCAAATATCAAATAAACACTTTCACAAAAGGTACACATATAACAAAACAAGTGCGCTTTTACTCAAGAATATATCCGAAGAAAAAGGGTTAGGGTACAATGTTGATACGACTGCTTAGATGGTGCGGTGTAAGAGCTGCTGACTCAGAATCAAGAAGTCATGGGATTGATTTTGGGCGCTTCCAGGAATTACCATTCTGAGTAGTAAGCTGCTGTTGTGCTGATTGACACATCTATAAAACAAAAGATGCAAAATGAGAGGTGTGAAGGAAGTTAAGGTGGCCCGGGATTACAAGTTTTTTCATAGGCTTCAGAGATTCTAGTGTTAACACAGTTGTTTCTTAAATTAAAAACATGATATAAGCTGTTAATCATCTCAAACCAAGTATCATTTGAAATCAAAATTGTCTGAGAGACCTGGGCAAACTGTTAGAGTGGGGAAGGTGCAAGAAATAGCTATAAGCCTTAAATCAACCTGTCCAAACTCAATTTCTGAATAAGGTAGCACCTAGTATGCTTGTCCAGTATGTTTCTAATCTCATCACTGTTCTGATGGTTTTGCATTCAATTCCTTCCTGTCATTTCTCCTTTTAGATAGCTGTTATCCTGTTCCTATGAGAATAAACCATGGAGCATTGATTGTTAAATAAACATGTCTGTTTTCAGGCTTTACTGTTATTCAGTGCGTATCTTGTTATTACATCTCAGTGCTTGTTACAATGTTATTCTTAATGTTGTAGCGAATTGGCAATAATTAAGTGCAGCTTAGAGCAGTATCTTAATTTATAATGTTTTTCCTCTTCACCTTATACAATTTTCAATATTATAAATATTATCATTATTATTTTTGTGGTGAAGCCTCACTGTTTGTATCAGAAAACTAGAAAACATCATCATAAGTGTTATTTTATGGCAAGGGGTGCTGTAAAATTGTGATACCATTCATTCTCAGATATGGCCTCTTACTCCTCAGTGGAAGTGAAACTAGGATGCTTTGTAAATACTTCTTATGCCCTTTTGTTATCCTAGTGTGACTTTTAGTGCAATTCCTAGGAGTAGAATAATTCTGAGATGCTTGATAAATAGGAGCCTTGATCTTCCTTGCACTCTCTGATGTAACCAAGTTTTTTATCACTCTACATTGCAACAGGCTTTACCTTCTTAAAATGTATTTTGTATGTAATATAAAATATTCTCTTATTATGTTGTAACTTGTATCCAATAAACAGAAGAAAATTGCTTTTTACACAACTCATTATTTTGGATTCAGAATGTTTCCATTCACATGGAATACCAAACACTTGTTTAAAATAACTCATATTCTTCATGGTTTAGCTGAGTGAGTAGATCATGAAAAGTTTTTCTTTTCCTCATATTAATTTTACTATGCAATATTTGATTTTGCTTATAATTACCCAATTTTACAAAACACTTATTTAAAATAATACAAATTCTTCATGGTTTAGCAAAGTGAACAGCTGATGTAAAGTTTTTCTTTCCTCCCATGTTAATTTTACTATGCTTGCAATTATTCTGTTTTTTTTTAAATTGAAATAGTAAGTGAATTTATATAAAATAAGAACTAAATGAAGTTAGATACAGTAAAGTATACTTATATCAATCCTCGTAAACTTATTTTTTAACAACTTATACTGAAAAATATCTCCCATTTGTAAGCTTGCATCACAGTGACATAGATCCAGTCTTTTAACACTAGTTTTAATTTCTAAGTGCTTTATTCTTTATATAGCAACATTTATGATTCCTTTTTTCTGAATTTCTGATTTTTCCATCAAAGGAATAAACTATTATTTTCTTTCCTACAGTTTTCTGTTAAAAATACCAAATATAGTAGTGATTCAGTATCTAGGAAGGTTTTTCCACCCATCCTTCCATTACTGAGTATTTTACTTTTCATTGCAGCATAGGGAGTGAAGATAATTCTACAGAACTGAATACAACACAGGAATCAACCCTACACAAGGCTCCAACATAAATGGTTTTTTTTTAGATGGCTCTTACGACTGGGGTATTATGGAGGTGCAGTGGCAGCGCTGCTGTCTCTCAACAAGGAGGCAAGGGTTCAGGTCTTGGGTGCTCCCTACATGAAATTTGCATGTTCTCCCCGTGTACATATAGGTCTCCTGTCGGTGCTCTAGTTTCCTTTCACTGTCCCAAGATATACAGGTTAGGTGGACTGGTGATGCAAAACTGGCCCTAGGTTCCTTGTGCCTCATGCTTGCTGGGATAGGATACATCTTACCCATGTACCTGTTCTGGATAAGTGGACTTAGAAAATGGATGGATATTACAGTGTATTAAGATCAATAATATTGTTTAAACATTATTTATTGATAGAATAGAATTGGTGCAAAAAAATAAATAAAGATGGTGTGATTTCATCAGAATTTATTAGACATATAGTTAAAGTAAATGGATGCACATATAGAAAGTTTCGAAAATTGACCAAGTTTTTTTAGGGCTCTCATCAAACATGTCCAAATAACAATTAAAGTGAGTTGCAAGGAAGCACAGTATAGCAGAGACAGATACAGTGACTTCAACTTAATTCTGTCCTTGACCCTTGCCCACATGGCATTTACATCTTTTTCCCATGTCTGTAGTTGTTTTCATCTATGAATGCCGGTCTTCATTCTTCCTTTCCAAGACTGTATGTTTTCAAACTCTCTCCTGTGTAAGTGTGAGTGGACCCTGCTGTGACCTGAAAATCTCTATAAGCTCTGGTCCATGCAACCCTAAATGTAATTCAATGGATCTGACAATGTCATATTGTATTGTAATAAAAATTATCGAGACAAATAATAAAACCAAAAAAAGATGTGCAAAGTTTTATTAGTCTAAGATTTAATATTCTTTTCTGAAATATGTTTAAAAAGTATTTTACATTTTAAAAGCATTCTGAAACTTCTAAGGATTTCAAAATTGCATAAATTCATGTGTCTTACTGTAACCCATTGGCTATAGTTCTGTTTTAGACCATGACAAAATGCGTTCACCTATTACAAAATCAATGTATAACCATGCATGAACTACTGCTACAAAATAAAATGAAAACATTTTCTTTTGTTAACAATCGTATTAATGTTTGTTCATAATAACCCGGCTTATCCAAACAGGCAACCAGGAGATTTCCCTTAGCAGCATTTCTGTAAGGACAGCAGCGACCAAATGTAGCACTTTAATTATTATGCATCTTTTTAGAAACTTCCTAGCAAAGCCAGTTATCTACCAAGCTCTCCCATGTCAGGCTGAATGGCTAAAGCATGCATCAGTCCCAGCTTGGGCTGTCCAGCCCCAATTGTATGGCAGTGGTGCCAGTTCTGATCAGCAGGGCTAGTAAAATGCAGCATGTTAAAATAGCCAAAAACTGGCTACACTTCTGAAAAAGAGAAGAGAATTAAAAGAACAAGCACTCCACAAACACAGTACAATGTCAGTATAGTAACATTGAGAGTATCTCTCGGCTTTTTATCTTAGTGATTTTAGAAAAAAGCAAGTTCTCAAAGTTAAAACAATAAAAAAATCTCAATATATGGGATTTGGTACACTGTATTAATTCCCCAGGGGGAAACCGTCCTTTTGCATGAGCTCAATGATGACAGTTTTCAGGGACTGGCTGTAATTTACATACAGTATGAACTGCAGCAGAAAATTCAAATAGAAGATGCAGTTAACATGTTTGCAGCCATGAAAGTCCTATGTACACACTTCTGAAATGAAAGGTTTATTAATGTAATACTACCATTAATGTCATTTTGTTTGCTTAAGTATGTTGTCAGTCTGGTTTGTGCATAATGGTTCCGGTAGTAAACACACTTTAATAATAGTGTAGATTGATGCTCTTCTTGGAGCCACATCCTATATGAATGAATGACTAAAGAAGCAAACTTAAATGTAAAAATTCATCAATTCATTACTGTGCTGAATAGTCTTTTCCATTACAGGTAGACTATGATGATCTGAGCTGTAATAGTTGCAGAGTGTGACAGATTTAAAACTTAGCCTTATTTAGCAAATAAATATTTTAAGTCCTTGCTGACTGTTTTCTGGAGTTGGTGTTTTTATTGAAAACAGTTTTTAAAATAGCATGACGGATTTCCTTGGTTCTGATGGCGTAAACAAGAGGATTTAAAACTGGTGGTACAAGAAGGTATAAAACAGCAAACATAATATGAATTTCAGGTACAACTTTCTGGCCAGTTCGATAAACTAAAACACTAAATAGGTATGTTGTATAAAAATACAAAATTACAAACAAATGGGCACCACACGTGTTCAATGCTTTAAGAAATGCCTCCTTTGAGCCAACCTTTAGAACAGATCTCAGAATCAATATATAACTAAATATAATGAAAATGGCATCCAATCCAAATATAGAGGCAATTTCAAAAAGGCCTAGGTAACTATTCATAGATATATCAGTACATGCTAATTTTAAAATACCCATATGATCACAGTAACAATGTGGTATGACGTTAGATGAACAGAAAGGTAACCTGGAGGCTAAGATTGGTAGCAAGCCTATTAAGATAAGATCTCTCAGAAAATGAGATAGAATTATTTTAGCTAAAAATCTGTATGATAAAATTGACATATATCGCAAGGGATTGTAAATAGCAACATATCTGTCATAAGCCATAATAGCAAGTATTGAAGATTCTAGTGATGAAAAAAAGTGAACACAGAACATCTGAAACAAGCAGGCGTCAAAAGCAATAGCTCTGTCATTGAGCCAAAATATCTTTAAAATTTGTGTGGTTAAACAGCACAAAGCAAGATCGACAAGTGACAGGGTTGCAAGTAAAACATACATAGGATTATGCAGACTATGATTAACCTTTACAGTATAAATGATCAACACATTAGCTACAAGAGCTATAACATACATGACACAAAATGGAATAGAAATCCAAGTCTGGTAGCTCTCAATTCCTGGAAATCCAATCAAAAAAAATTCTTTTGGACGTAAATAAGAGGTATTCAGAGCAGACATGCTGGTTGTTTTTTATCTTAAAAAAGAACAGTAATTATGGATTAATGGTGAACACAGCAAAGCAAGATAAAAACAAAGCATGAACATATTTGCTTCATACTACCAAGAAGAATTTGACATTTACATTGTAATACAAAATACACAATTTTCTATTTATCTAAAATTCTTAATTGCAACATTTGAAAATTTACCTCACTTTCATGATATGCTATCAATTAACAAATCTGAAGACTTCGTTCACTGCAATAAGCCTAGTCTCCTCTATTTAAAAATGAAAATTATTCTTATTTAACAAACTGTATTCTTGCCTTACTAGTATAGAGTCAGAAGCACCACAGCTAATTTATACATTTACATTGTAACAACAGAGTTATTCATTAGAGTTAGTATTGTCAGAGGATTTTATATTTTCTCTTATGAATAAACGAAGTAACCCTTGGAGATTCTACCTTATTATAGAGGATTATTATGCCAGAAACTAATGCAATACAAAGTGTATATTACATTTAAACAAAATGTATATTTGTGTAAGACAATTGATTTTTGTGTGATATTTTTCATCATTGAAAAGAAATGAATCAGATCATTTCTTGTTTTTTGTAATGTCAGGAAGTACCTACAGTATGTCAATTTGAAATTCAATGCAAAGATGCATTGTATTTTAGTTTGATGCCATTAGATTGTGCAATGAGCATTTTTAGTCCTTTATTCAACACATACTATTTCTTGTAATAGGAATTTGTAATTTTTTGCATACCCCAACTTACTCTCCAGAGACACACAGTTTTGGAGTCAGGATGCAGGGACAGCTATTTGTACAGTGCCTGAAGCAATTGTAGTTTAAGGGCCTAACTCAAGAGCCCAATGGAGTAAAATTGTTTCTGTCACTGCCAGGATTCAAACTGGCAACCTTCAAGTTACCAGCTCAGATCCTTAAGCCAGAGAGCCACCACTTAAACTAAAAGCAAAACAAGGTCATTAAATTTAATTTTAAGTGTTCTTGAGGCACCTTTTTTACACTTGCACACATTAATCGTGGCAAAAGTAAAATAAATCAATTACTAATCAGTATCAGAAGAAGGAGGAAGAGATTCAACAGTAAGGGCAAGAGACATTCCAGTCGCAACTATGCTCTTGCACACTTACTGAAACAGAGAAAGGTGTCATTCAAATCTTTACGAAAAAGCTTACTTGAAGGATAAGTAGTCTAATTTCTGTTTATCGCTAATTATGTGGTGTCACACACCTGCAAGTAGGAGGCAGCTAAAGGACCTAAGTAATTGTAATAAAACATCCGACCAGGGGGAGGCGGAGTGCGCCGACTGTCTTTCTCAGTTCCCTACAGACTTTTCCCGGGAAATCCTGCAAGGTGCCGACCCCTTTGCTGACGTCACTTCCCGGACCAGAAGATATCACTTCTTGACCCCCAAACACACTCCCCCTCCAGAAACTCGGCCCCTTGGTACTTTCCTACCTGGGTTGTTAAAAGTTCATGTCCCAGTTTCATCCTTCATCCTGCCAACTACACTACTGTAATAAAGATTAGACAGAGACATCATAAAGGTTTGGGGCAGCCACCCATATAATGTTTTCCTGGCTGCAAAAGCTGAGGTGTTAGAAGCACGATGTGCATAGAACAGAGTCCACAACAGAACTGATTACAGAAGACAAAGATGGAGGCTTTAAAGGCCCATAAAGGAAGTGATGTCATTAAAAGGGCCAGAATCAGAAGTGACGTCAGCAAAGGGGGCCAGCACCGGAGGTGATGTCGTCTGGTTTTGAAGTGATGTCAGCAAAGGGCCCGGCACCAGAAGTGATGTCTTCTGAGGTGCTGGAACCTTGCAGGATTTCCCGGGAAAAGTCTGTAGGGAACTAAGAAAGACAGTCAGCGCACTCTGCCTCCCCCAGTCAGATGTTTTATTACACTTACTTAGGCCCTTTAGCTGCCTCCTACTTGCACATGTGTAACACCACATTAATAATTAGCGAAAAACAGAAATTAGACTACTTATTCTTCAAGCAAGCTTTTTCATAAAGATTTGAATAACACCTTTCACTGTTTCAGTAAGTCAATCCTTATGTTGAAGAGACAGCCATGAGTGTGCACGTGTGTGACAGTGGTTCACTTTTTTAAGTTTGGCTAATTTTCTGTGTCAACTTTATAAATACTGATCACATGCAAACATTTATAAACGTAATCACTAATCTTCTTTACTATCTTTTTTTTCACTGCTACTGATAGCTATATATTTCTTTTTTTATTCCTTCATCTACACTCTGGTGAGCATTTAACAGATATGCACTGCTCTGATCTCACTATTGAGATGTAATATGTACTCAAACAGCTACACTCATTGATTGTAACTCTGAACTGAATAGGAAAGTTTCAAAATGGATAGATACATAAATGTTTACTTATTAATGTTTAATGAAATTTAGATTATTCCATTGACCACAGCATTCTTCTGCAGTGGCTAAAGAATTACCGTATGTACGTGTGTACTACGCACACATTTTTTCCTAAAAAGTAGCATTAGAAAATCAGGTGCGCGTCATACATGAGGAAATGTGCGCGTTATACATGAGGAAATTTCTGCTTGGGCTCGCTCACTTACTCGCACACTCACGCTCTCTCTCTCGCGCATTTGCGCTCTCTCTCTCGCTTGCTTGCTCGTGCTCTCTCTCTCACTCGCTTGCTGGCACACTCTCACTCGACAGTGCTCGCTCTCTCTCTAAACGCTTCCTATACAATCACAACGCGCGTTGTACATGGGACAAAACTTTTTTCACGATTTTCTTTGTAAAAATTAGGGTGCGCTTCTTACACAAGGGAGCGTAGTACATGAGTAAATACAGTATGTTTAAAAGATGATACCTTGTTCCTTCTATACATCATTAAGGTTGTTCACAGTTGGCTTTCACTGAAACGTACAAAAGGTTAATATTGTGATAAGAAGAGGTTCGTGGCAGTGCAAGTTTTTTTTATAATAAACAGTACATTTATGCAGCATAGGTGAGTAGCAGTATGGCAGAATAGCTCCAGGGTGTAGGTGAGGCACTGGCAAAGTGTTTACATGCTGAGGTGCGCAGCAGCCAATTGCTTCATTAGTGCCCTGGGTTTGTTGATTGTGGCACCTGCGCCCAAGTATTTGGCTTAAAAAGAACCAGTGCAGGAGAGGAGGGGGAACGCTTTTAGAAGGGAAACCAGTGGCAAGATTGGGAGGCAAAGGTGGAAGCAGAAGCAAAGACGGAGGCGTGGTTGGGCTCCTCACAGGCAGGGAATCAATTGCACTGCTGAACAATGGTGTTTAGGTGGTGATTGATGAACAAGCATTCTAGGGATCCAAAACAGAGGCCGGTAGAGGCAGACGGGACAGAACTTGAAAGAATGGGGCTGCAACTGTCTGCATCTCTGCCAGCTGGAAAGACCCATTGGGAGTGAGCTAGCGAGGAACAATGAAACCTGGTTTCCTGATTGGATTTTAATTCATTGTTGATTTTTACTGTGCACGCTTGATTTTATTACAAAGTATTTATTTATACTTGAAGATTTCCACTGTTCGCAGTTTCAGGGTTTTGAACCCTGTACTGATTTTATGGAAAAAAAGCAATATGCAGAGTTTTGCACAATCACTCTTGTGTAAGTGTCCTCATTGCTCTGCTCATTCCAGTTTACATCTATCAATGGTTTGGGTTCAAGAGGAACTTGGAAGCTGCAGCTAACTCAGACTGTCACATGTACAGTATTCCTTCCTTTATAAATAAGTCATTGACTGTTTTTAAAATATGCCAGTTTATTGCCAGTCACCTCAATGTGAGTGCAAATGCACATGTACTTTTTAAAGCAGTACTTGGCTGTATGTTTTAGATGTTGAATAGATCTGCAATGGGAATTGTATTGAAGTCAAATGGAAATTAAATGAGGTATGTTGCTATGAATAGAAATATTTTCAGGATATTCCAATTAAGTGATGGCTGTTTTGGTTGGACTAAAGAATCATTGCTAAACTGAGATATGCTAATGTTTGTACTATAATTTTATATGAATCTTATGTATATACGGTTTAGCACAATTGTTTCTTAAATGAAAACCATATTATCAGTGATTTTTAACAAAACCACTCATATCTGCAAGCCTCATAACAAATAACAACTGAATTCAATATAAACTGAGAGACCTGGACAAAAGTAGGAATTCACTGCATACCTTTAACTGTCCCAATAGGTAAGGTGCAACCAAGCAGCTATAAGCCTTATATCAACCATTCCAAACATATCCTAAATCCCTAATTGAATAAGGTAGCACCTAATGTGCTTGAACGCTTGAATGTTATAGTTTCAATATTCTCTCTTTTCCAGTGGTTCTGCCTTGAAAAACTGGCTGCCTTTTCTTCCTGACAGATAGCTATTGTTCCTTTTGTTACCCGCTGTAGCAGCAGTAGGTATTTTAAACTCTATCTGGGGATGGCTTATGGTGCCTTTTCACAAAAAATTATGATCTTAGGGACATCCCTCTAAACCTAGATGTAGGACCAATATTTTACAGTGTTCTGTTTTTGTGATCAATTGTATGTTTTACTAATAAGTCGAACAGTAAGTCAAAAATGTCAGTTTTTAAAAATGGTAAACAACATGAAATAAACTTATGGGCTTAGTGACAACCCTTTGAAGCTGGCTGTAAGATCAGCATGTCACAGTGCCCTTTCATAGAGACTGGTTTCTCAGGAATACTGGACCCATGTTTTGTTGTTCCCAGCAAGCAGTAGGACAGTTTAGTTACACTCAGGACATAAATATGTCACTTATCTACTTGGGACATATGGCTGGGCTTCCTTGAATACTCCCACACACCTGAACCTTATAGTGAGGACTGTACCCCACTCTCTAAGCATTAAGACCACATATTAAAATACCACCTCTTGGCAAAAGATCCTTCACAAGTGATACTGAGGTCCTCCTTCTGTGACCTGAGGCACACTAATGGAGTATGGCATTCTGCTACTCAGTGTATTTACTATGGACTTCTCATTCCTTTCCTGATCCTTCTAAATCCTGGTGGTAGGAACTTTAGGACAGATTGGCATCATCCTTTCTTGACTTTGGAACTCAGGCTTCTGTCTTAAAAAACCTCAGGACCAGACACTCTTAATGCCAGCTAAAAAGTCTCAGTTTACATGACAGTGCCCCTCGTCAGAATGCAATCTGCATGTCATGTTTGATAAGATGATCAATCCCAGACCAAGTAATATCAGAGAGACATCCTTTAGTGGTACCAGCAAGACACCCAATTTTGAACAAAATGCCATAATTCATTGATTGGCAACACCAATTGTTAACCAATGGGAACAGCTTATCTGCAGCCAAGAAACCAATGAAAAGACCTCTGTTCCTTCCTTTAAAAACTCTTGTAAAACTTAGATTGTTTATGTTTCTTCTTACCACCGTCACTATAATCAATCTGGCTGTAACATTGGCAAAAATCCATAGTCTATAGGATGTGGCCATGATAGTCGTTGGAGCAATCCCTTTAAAGAGAAGGGCAACTGTGCTGGACTGGAAGGGTGGAACACCTGTCTGTATTTGAGTTGGTTCAAACCTTGCAGAGAAATAGTGCACAAGCAGAGAAAGACTGTATACATAAAAGCCACATGCTTGTCTTGCTGAAAATGGTAACTGACTCATTAGTATTTGCCCAGGATATGTGATTTTGCTAGCAACAATGCAGTGTATTTGATCCTCAAAATAAAATGGTGGTACTGCCTACAACCAAAGGGTTCTACCAAGGTGAAAAATGCTAAAAAAGTGCACTGATTTTTGCACGTCTGGAGAAAGCTGAGAAAGACAGGAACAAAGAAGTTTTTACACCAGAACTATAAGTACACCTACTTTGATTCTGAGAACTATTAATTGTAACCTAGTATTTAGGACAAAGCCAACTAATTTATTATGGTATTGGTGTCACTGTAAGTGAAAGGTAATAACTTTGTGAAGGATAAGTTCTAGCTGCTACAAGTTTCTCCCTAAATCCAGTTAGAAAGTGCAGAGCAGCAATTTGCATGCACACCCACAGAAACTGCTGTGTGGAGATAGGTAAGCTAGCACAGATTATCTGTGAGTAAATGAACACTATGGTGAAGGTAAACAGAAGCTTCATAGCTGGCTAACAAACGTATCCATCTTAATCATATGAGTTAAAAGATCACAATTCATACATTATGTGCCTTTTTCTTAAGGAAATAGTTCCACTAAGCATTTATAATGTTTTGTTTGTCATTCTTCTATGTGTATATATACTATATACATACATGTTTATGTATATACTTGAATATACACATCTTCCATTATCCTCATATTATAAATTAATTTGTTTATTGCAATAAGCTTGTATGGTAAAAGTCTTTTGTCGTGTTGTCAAACCACAACAGAAAAGTGAAAGTGTTACATGTAACTGGAAACTAAAGCAGAAATCCCTCACTCAGCCTACATTTATTGGCATCCCCCATTGTGAGCGTTTTTTGTAATGGTGTTAAATAATTACCAGTATAGACAAAAGCACAACTGCTAATCAATTAACTGAGTGATCAATTAAACCCCTCTATCTTACAGAACTTCTAAGCTTTCAGAAGCCCACATCATGGGTCTAATCAACATGACATATGTAGTAGGGAGACAGATTATAACCCAAATGTGATGGGGATCTGCTAAGCAGAAACCAACTCTTGATTTGTTTCTTGCATTGAAATATTAATGTCTATTGTGTTTTAGCACATCTAATGAATCAATAAGTCAATGTGTGTGTTAGTGTTTGTCATAAATCAACCAGTAATCTCTATATCATAAAACAGCAGTTTGCCTGAGTAACGCTTTAGGTAGTTTTAACTGGCCTCATGTAATTTATATTCAAACTTACAGTACATTATCAGTAAAGAGAGATGACTGCTTGTAAATTACTGTATTAAGTTCTGAAATGTTCTAATTGCTTTTTGTATCAGAAGTGCATCCTCCAAGAGAGAAAAAAAAACAACATTGTTGATTCTATGTGGAAACATTTGTGGACATTTCTGGTACTTACACATTTATAGTGTCAATGATGTCACAAAATATTAATTTAAGAGTGTTGTGAAATAACAGATGATCTTCAGATTCAGTTTAATCACAGAGATTGTATACTGATATTTGACACAGTTTGCAGCCCTCATTTGTTTTTCTATATAATAGCTGATTTGATCTTCACATGCAACTTGCCTCGCTTTCCTATCATGACTACAATCAAATCACTTTGATTAGTAATGTTATAAAATCATCTGAAGCTTATTTATAATGAAAACAATAAGGTATGGTTAGTAGGAAGGATCTTATATCATTAATTGAAGTGGACAGTGGCCAGCATTTCATTTTTGATCTATTATATCTAACTGTACACTTCTGTTCTGTCAGTTTGTAGAAATCTCTAACATCCAGAGGTACAGTTTAATCCTCCAGTATCTTATTATAATGTATTTTTTAAATTTCTTGTTTGTAACTCATATTAAATAAACAGAAGAAACATGCATGGAACATACAGTATATGTTTACTTCAGATTCAAAATGTTTATATACATTCTAACGGAATAAAAAACACGTATTTACAATTATACAAATTGTTCATGGTTTAGCTAAGAAAGTAGATAATGAAAACTTTTCTTTTTTCCCATATTACTTTTACAATGCAAAATATTTTTTTTGTAATTATATCATTTTATTAAAAAAATAGCAAATAAGTGTATACAAAAAAAATATTGTACAGTCAGATGAAGTAAAATACACTTTTATCCACCCTTGCTAACTTCTTTTTTAAAAACACCTATTAAGAAAAAATTCTCAATTATAAACATGCAGCATAGTTACACAAATCCAGTCTTTTTGCTGTATTTTTATTTCAAGAGAACATTTTCGTTACATAGCCAAGTGCAGGATGACATTTTTTTCTTATTTTTTATCAAGTGAGAAGCATAGTATTTGCTTTCTAATAGTTTTCTATTAAAAACACAAAATATAGCTATGATTCAACATGTAGGAACATTGTTCTATCCATCCTTCCATTACCAAATGTTTTTGCTTTTCATTGCAGCATTGGGAAGGGAAGATAATCCTACAACAAGACAGCAAAGCAAGACAGGGGCCATCCCTAAGAATAATAATAAGTGGCAAGGAAGCATAGTAGGGCAGAGACTCTGCATCACAAATAGAGTGGCCTCAGTTTAATTCTGTGCTTGACCTTTCCCCACATCCATTTGCATGTGCACCCCATGTCTGCAGGGCTTTTCTTCTATGTATTCCGGTCTTCCTCCTACTTCACCAAAGGTGTGTAGATTAGGTGGTTCCAAACTGTCTCCTGTACAAGTGTGCGTGCACCCTACAATGACCTCATATCCAGGCTCTGGTCCATGTGACCCTCAGCTTGAGTCAATGTGTCTGACAATGTCACATTGTATTGTTATAATATCAAGTCAAATAATAACACCAAAATTGTTATGCAACCTGCTTTTTAATCTATAATTTCTTTTTGTTTTCTGAAATATATAGAAAAAAGATTTTGAATTTCAAAAGCATTTCTCAAGTTTCTAAGCATTTCATATTTCTGTAAATGCATCTGTCTTACTGTAACAAATTGTCAATAGTTCTTTTTTAGACGATAACATAAAGTATACACTCATTACAAAATCAATGTATAACTTTCCATGAACTATTGCTACATCAAATATAAAAACATTTCTTTTTTGTTATCAGTCATATTAATATTTGCTCATAATGACCTGGGTTGGCCTACCCAAATCAGCAAATTAAGAGCACTTCTGTAAAGGCAGCAGTGACCAAATGTAGCACTTTAACTAATTTGCAACTTATTGGAAAGTATTTAGCAAAGCCAGTTATCCTACAAAGCTTTCTCTTATTAGGCTGAATGGCTAAAGAATACATCGATGCTAGCTTGGCTGTCCAACCCCAACTTTATGGTAGTGGTGCCAGTTCTGAGCAGTAGGGTGAGACAGTGTGAACTGCAGCAGAAAAATGACATAGAAGATTTAGTTAAGATTTTTGCAGCAATGAAGGTCCAGTGCACACACTTCAGAAAGAAAAGGTTAATTAATGTAATAATACCTTTAATGTATTTATGTCTTTTTATTTGTTTAAGAATGTTGTAGAGTAGTGACCTCTTATTAAAGCTAGATAAATCCTGTGGGCCTCGAGCCATCCTAGAGCACTCTTTAGTAGTTTTTAAAGTGGAAGTGCCATCGTACCACAATATTTACTCTTTATGTGTTACTAGCTCTGGTGGCTGTCAAAGACAAGTAATAGAATAATTTTTAAATATTTTCTATGTCTTGCCCTACGTGTACTTTCAGCACTTTTCCTCAATATTTGCATGTATCTGAACCTGTCTTCGCCAGCGCTACCTTTCTCAAACATATTTTTGTAAAGTGTGCTTCTCAAACTGTCATTTTTTTAAAGGCATCTTTCTCATCTCCTGTCCTTCCTTATATTTTCTGTCTTTGAAGACGACTCTCTCAGCATGCGTCTCTACTATCCTCCTTGTGACTCACATTTCCACCTTCTTCATGTCACCAAACTGACCAACTACACCAAAGCCAAACTGGCCAATCAGTGACTGGACACTCAGGCCTAGTGTTTAATTAATTAGTAGATTGTCCTATGGCTTTGATGTTTCTAATTTGTAGGGTGGCAGAATGGCAAGCACTGGTTCTGATAATAAACACACATTAATAATATAAACTTTAACTGTAGACTGATGTTCCCTTTGGAGCCACATCCTATTCAGAGCCAACCATATGTACAGCAGGATAAACTCTCAAAACACTTAAGTGGGATAAGCAAGTAACAAAAAAGAATGTGATTGCATTGCACACGAAGCAGGTAACTTAAATTTAAAAGTTCATTTTTTCATTACTTTGATGAATCCTTCTTTGCATTACAGGATAAACGTAAAGTATGACTTTCTGAGCTGCAATAATTGCAAGGTGAGATAGATTTAAAACAGCCTTATTTAGAAAATAAATATTTTAACATTTTGCAGATTGTATTCTAGAGTGGTTGCTTTTATTTAAAACAACTTTTAAAAATAGCACGACGGATTTCCTTTGTTCTAATGGCATAAACAAGGGGATTCAAAACTGGTGGTACAAGAAGATATAAAACAGAAAACATAATGTGGATTTCAGGGACAACCTTCATACCAGTCCGATAAACTAAAAGACTAAATAGTAAAGTTGTATAAAAATACAAAATTACAAACAAATGGGCACCACACGTGTTCAGTGCTTTACGAAATGCCTCCTTTGAGCCAACTTTTAGAACAGATCTCAGAATCAATACATAACTAAATATAATGAAAATGGCATCCAATCCAAATATAGAGGCAATTTCAAAAAGGCCTAGGTAACTATTCATAGTTGTATCAGTACATGCTAATTTTAAAATACCCATATGATCACAGTAACAATGTGGTATGACATTAGATGAACAGAAAGGCAACCTGGTGGCTAAGATTGGTAGCAAGCCTATTAAGATAAGATTTCTCAGAAAATGACATAGAATCATTTTAGCTAAAAATCTGTATGATAAAATTGACATATATCGCAAGGGATTGTAAATAGCAACATATCTGTCATAAGCCATAATAGCAAGTATTGAAGATTCTAGTGATGAAAAAAAGTGAACACAGAACATCTGAAACAAGCAGGCTTCAAAAGCAATAGCTCGCTCATTAAACCAAAATATCTTTAAAATCTGAGTGGTTAAACAGCACATAACAAGATCGATAAGTGACAGGGTTGCAAGTAAAACAAACATAGGATTATGCAGACTGTGATTAACCTTTACAGTATAGATGATCAAAACGTTAGCTGCAAGAGCTAAAAGATACATGACACAAAATGGAATAGAAATCCAGGTCTGGTAGCTCTCCATTCCTAAAAATCCAATCAGAATAAATTCTTTTGGACGAAAATAAGAGGTATTCAGAGCAGACATGCTGGTTGTTTTATTTTAAATATGAAAAATAATTATGCATTAATGGCAAACACAGTAATTGCAAGATAAAAAAAAACATTAACATCTTTGTTTCATAGTACCAATATGAATTTGACATTTACATTATAATACCAAAATAATTAATTTTCTACTTATTTTAAATTCTTAATTGCAGCATGTAGACATTTACCTCACTTTCATGATTCACTGTCAACTGACAAATCTGCAGATTTCTTTTACTGCAATAAACCCAGGCTCCCCTTTTAAAATGTTATTTATTACAGTTAGTATTATCAGAGGATTTTGTATTCTCTCTTATGAATATACAAATTAACCTTTGGGGATTATGATTTTTATGGAGGATCATATGTGCCAAAATTAAAAGTAATCCAAGGTGTAAAATACATTTTAAATCAATGCATATTTGTGTTGTGCCTTTCATTTTGGCCTGATTTTTCTGTCATCATTAAAAACAAATGAGTTGTACAGACCTGTGACATAAAATAATACCAGCATTGTAAGAACAGACAGAGGGATAAGAAATTGTGCAATTTCATTTTACTTTTCTAACACTGAGATGTTTACAATGTGCCATGTAAAGTAAGAATATTACTTAATTCACTTACCTCAAACCATGTTTAATTTTAGTCATGTTACAGGCAGCTTATTTAAATGCAGGACATTAGTAGCAAAACTGAAAACTGGCTATCTTGTTTGTCTGAACATTGTGAAACATTAATAGATGTTTACTGTTTTCTCATTTTTCAAGCATAGGAATATCTTTTGTAATACAGCATATCTTGTAAAAAATGCACATATTTCACTAAAGACATTCACAATATAATGAACTCTGTTATGTTACTGATCTGCTCTACTTTGCACTCTCTGCGTAGCCGATTTCAATGGATGTTTTCATTTAATGTACACTGCAAAATAAATAACTTTTTTGAAAAGTATTGTGTGCGTATTTTTTTTCTCATTTCTTGATTATTAAACATATGAAATAAATAAACAAAAAGTGCTTTGTACATATATCCTTACTTTGGATTCAAAATATTTCATATGTATTTTCATGGTCTGTAAAAAAATACATTTTTGCCACTCCTGTAAACTTATTTTTAAACAATATATATAATACTAGCAAAATACCCGCGCTTCGCAGCGGAGAAGTAGTGTGTTAAAGAAGCAATGAAAAAGAAAAGGAAACATTTTGAAAATAACGTAACATGATTGTCAATGTAATTGTTTTGTCACTGTTGTGAGTGATGAGTGTTGTTGTCATATATGTATATATATATATATATATATATATATATATATATATATATATATATTTACACACACACATAAACATATATATATATATATATACATATCTATACATATACACATATATACATACATATATATATCTACATATATACACATACATATACACACACACATATATACATACACACACATATATACACACAAATACATATATATATATACATACATACACACACACATATATAAACATATATATACATATACATACATATCTACATATATACACACAGCTATTTCGTATCAGTGCAATACGCTGCTTGTTAAAACGGATGACTCCCACTCTTACGTGCAAGTCTGCATGGATATTATGAACTATCGTATTTGTTCAAGTTCTATTTAAATTTTAAGTAGAAGGAATTTTTATTTAGTCGACAGAAATATCTTTGGTAGGAATGGTAAAAACAGACAGGAATATTATTCGTGAATAAATCAACTCAAACCTTAAACAACTTATAATATTTTGCTCTCCATAAAATATATCCTGTCTAAATTATACAAGTTAGAAATAAAGTAAACGTTAAAAGAACAAACATTCAAATTTCTTTACTCTTATGTAATTTTATATAAAAATAAACTTAGATTTTAAATATCCCAAAAGATTTTGCTCTCCATAAAAATATATCCTGTCAAAATTATACAAATTCAAATATGAACATGCTGCATAACAAAACCTGGAAATATAAATAAAATGTGTTCCTTTCAGCAATAACAAATCAAATCATTCAGTTGTCTTTGCTCATATGTCATTTTAGAGCTGGACGCCTGGCATCTTTTTTTGGCCACAGGTTTGTTTCTGTTTGCT
Organism: Polypterus senegalus; assembly: GCF_016835505.1. Lineage (NCBI taxonomy): Eukaryota > Metazoa > Chordata > Cladistia > Polypteriformes > Polypteridae > Polypterus > Polypterus senegalus. The sequence goes on from NC_053155.1 coordinate 279,229,079, forward strand.
GTGAGGTTCTGTGTTGTGGAGATTCTCAGGATGGATTGCAGGTGCTCATCAGTGAGGCGACTCCTGTGTGCTGTTTTGTTAGTCTTTATCACTGAGAAGAGCTTCTCACACAGATATGTGCTACCAAACATGCACAAGGTTCGAGCCGCATGTAGACGGACTTTTTTTGTTCTTCAAAGTCACCAAAGCGCCGTGCAAACTCAGTGCGCAGTGCGCTCAGTTTATCAGCAAAGTGCATATTTGGGAACACCGTAGTGACGACTTGGTTTAACATTACTTGGCAACAGGGAAAGTGGGGCAAGGTGAACTGGTGCATTTGTGTCTCCCATAAAAGCAGCTTCACTTGAAATCACTTTGTGATTGTGCACGGGTTAAAAGTGTGCTGCATTATGGGATCTGTAGTTTATTGTGTTACCAGCGCTTCATATACCCGGGCTTTAATAACAATAATACAGTATATAAAATGATCTCGCGCGGATATAATTACACGCCGGGCGGATGTGGCCCGCTGCCCTTGAGTTTGACACATATGGACTAAATAGAACTTGAAAAGATATATTTTTCAAATGTGATCGCAATTCAGATAGAGTTGACGCGCACTACAGCCTGCATGCCTCAATAAGTCATCCTCCCTCGCTCTTACTTTTTTACCGTTCATCTAATGAATACACTGAGTATGGCTTTACCAAAACAATCATTGATGGCGAATAAAGTATGCATTATTCGAGTATGTAGATCGGGATATATATATATATATACATATATATATATATATATATATATATATACCTGCGTATCGCAGCGGAGAAATAGTGTGTTAAAAAAGCTAGAAAAAGAAAAGGGAACATTTTAAAAATAACGTAACATGACTGTCAATATACAGTATTTGTTTTGTGAGTGTTACTGAGTGTTGCTGTCATCAAGGATTTGATTATCATTATTTCTTTCAATCAGGTTCGTATTTGTAGGATGTGTTGTGTTCAAGTTACATTCCGTGTTTGTCAATCGTTGTAAAGATGACAGGTTTCATTCATCGATTCGTTTCTTACTGCATCAATAAACAGCTCGTCTTCTTCTTTATCTGAGACCTGACACACTGCATGCACGGGTTTTTACACTGTCTTCCTTTAGCGGGACATTGACTTTTTCCAACGTGTGCTTTGTTTCCGCAGTAGTTGGATTTATGAATATGCTTATATGTATCAGACGCTTCATATTTTTTGCTGCCTTTTCAATTGTGTAATTCGGTTTTTGTTCAGCGCACTTTGGAACTGTTGCTTTTTATCTGTGCACTGTGTCAGTTCACGTGAGCTGCTTGGTGTACATGCATCGAAGGTTCCCAGCTGTGCTGGTGCCATCTCGTGCTATGTCCATGGCTGTATTTAATGTTACCTTAGTCCTGGCACTTAAAACTTTCTCTCGCAGTTTCGCTGAGTTTGTGTCAAACACCACCCTGACCATCTCATCTTCCTCTCCATAAGCACAGTCCTTCACCCGTGAATATTTAGTGGCAGTTATTGGATTGCCGCTGACGGACGGCCTTATATGGGCAGGCACTAAATTACAAACGCCAGCGGCAGCCTGTCTATGAACTTAATTTAAAGTGTAGGTTTACATCGTGCTTGTTTCCGAAGTAGCAGAACTCATGAATATGGTTGTATATGTCACTCGCTCGCTTCTTATTGTTTTGCTGCCTTCTCAATTATATAATGCATGTCTTCTTCAGCGCTTTTTTGAGGTCTTCCTGGTTTTCTATGTACTGCGTGATTACGTGGGCGGCGTGATGATGTCACACGAAACTCCGCCCCCACGGCGTTGAAGCTCATCTCCATTACAGTAAATGGAGATAAACTGCTTCCAGTTATGACCATTACGCGTAGAATTTTGATTTAAAACCTGCCCAACTTTTGTAAGGAAGCTGTAAGGAATGAACCTGCCAAATTTCAGCCTTCCACCCACACGGGAAGTTGGAGAATTAGTGATGAGTCAGTGAGTGAGTGAGTGAGTGAGTGAGGGCTTTGCCTTTTATTAGTATAGATAAAATGCATATAATATTTCTTAATTATAAACTCATAGCACAGATCCAAGCTTTTTGCTGTGTTTTGAATTCATGAGCAGTTTATTATTTTTGCTACTTAATATTGCTTAATCGTATTTTTATTTCATATCAACTTTTTTTTTTCTTGTAAAAGCACTTTGAGCTACACAATTTGTTTGAAAATGTGCTATATAAATAAATGTTGTTTTTATTATTCATTATTTAGTAAAGTATATGATGATGTATTGTTTTAGAATTTTTAATTATTTGGATCAAGTGAGAAACTCAATATTTCCTTTTCATTAGTATTCTATTAAAACACAAAACCTAGTTGTGATTCAGCATGTAAGAAAGTTGTTCTGTCCTTCCTTCCATTACCAAAAGAGTAAAAGTAAGATAATCCTGCAGCAAGGAACCAACTCTGCATTTCTTGTTTGTTACTTATATAAAATAAACAGAAGAAAACTGTGTTGAGCATATATGTTTACTTTGGATTAAAAATGTGTATATACATTCTCATGGAATACAAAATGCTTATTTACAATAATACAAACTGTTCATGGTTTAGCTAAGAAAGTAGCTAATGAAAACTTTTCTTCTTCCCATATTAATTTAACAATGCGAAAAATAATTTTGCTTGTAATATCATTTTGTTAAAAAAATAATAGCAAATAAACATATACAAAGTAAATATTGTAGAGTCAGATGAAGTAAAATACACTTTTATCCACCCTTGTAAACTTCTTTTTTAACAACACCTATTAAGATGTATTTCTCAATTACAAGCATGCAGCATAGTTACACAAACCCATTCTTTTTACTGTACTTTTAGTTCAAGATAACATTATTCATTACATAGCCAAGTGCATGATGACATTTTTTCATATTTTTTTTTATCAAGTGAGAAACATAGTATAGCTTTCTAATAGTTTTCTATTAAAAACTCAAAATATAGCTGTGATTCAACATGTAGGAACGTTGTTCTATACATCCTTCCATTACCAAAAGTTTTTGCTTTTCATTGAAGGATTGGGAAGGGAAGATAATCCTACAACAAGACAGCAAAGCAAGACAGGGAGCATCCCTAATAATAATAATAATAAGTGGCAAGGAAGCATAGTGGGGCAGAGACTCTGTATCACAAATAGAGCGGCCTCAGTTTAATTCTGTGCTTAGCCTTTCCCCTCATGCATTTGCATGTGCTCCCCATGTCTACAGCGATTTTCCTCTATGTATTCCGGTCTTCCTCCAGCTTCACCAAAGGTGTGTAGATTAGGTGGTTCCAAACTGTCTCCTGTACAAGTGTGCGTGGACCCTACAATGACCTGATATCCAGGCTCTGGTCCATGCGACCCTCAGCTTGAGTCAATGTGTCTGACAATGTCACATTATATTGTTATAATAATATCAAGTCAAATAATATCACCAAAAATTGCTTTGCAACATTCTTTTTAGTCTATGATTTAATTTTGTTTTCTAAAATGTATAGAAAAAAGATTTTGAATCTTAAAAGCATTTCTCCAGTTTCTAAGCATTTCATAATTCCGTAAATTCATGTGTTACTGTAACAAATTGTCAATAGTTCTTTTTTAGATGATAACATAAAGCATACACCCATTACAAAATCAATGTATAACTTTCCATGAACTATTTATATATCAAATAAAAAAAACATTTTCTTTTGTTATCAGTCATATTAATATTTGCTCATAATAACTCAGGCTGGCCTACCAAAATCAGCAAATTAAGAGATTACCTAGAACAGCACTTCTGTAAAGGCAGCAGTGACCAAATGTAGCACTTTAACTTTTTTGCAATTTATTAGAAAGTTTCTAGCAAAGCCAGTTATCCTACAAAGCTTTCTCTTATTAGGTTGAATGGCTAAAGAATGCATCAATGCCAGCTTGGCTATCCAACCCCAACTTTATGGTAGTGGTGCCAATTCTGATCAGTGGGGTGACAGATTGTGAACTGCAGCAGAAAATCCATATAGAAGATATCGTTAAGATCTTTGCAACAATGAAGGCCCAGTGCACACACTTCAGAAAGGAAAGGTTAATTAATGTAATAATACCTTTAATGTATTTATGTTTTTTATTTGTTTAAGTAAGACGTCAATGTTGTTTGTGCATAATTTTTCACCACAGACTGCCAGCTTGTACCACGTCAGAGACAGACAGAGAGAGACCATGCATTACAGTGAGATTTGCATTGGTCAATGAAGAATATTGTACAGTAATAAACTCTTATTAAAGTGAAATAAATCCTGTGGGCCTCAAGCTGTTCTAGAGCACATTAACCTCTCTTCTCCGGCGCTCCCTTTCTCAAACATATTCTCATAAAGATTGCTTTTCAAACTGTCAATTTTTTAATGGCGTCTTTATCACCTCCTGTCCTTTCTTATATTTTCTGTCTTCGAAGGCAACTCTCTCAGCATGTGTCTCTACTGTACTCCTTGTTTTTCACACTCACACTTCCACCTTCTTCACATCACCAAACTGACCAACCACACCAAAGCCAAACTGGCCAATCAGATTGCTCTGAGTGACTGGACACAATTAATTAGTAGATTGTCTATTGGCTCTGATGTTTCTAATTTGCAGGGTGGCAGAATGGCAAGCACTGGTTCTGATAGTAAACACACATTAATAATATAAACTTTAACTGTAGACTGATGTTCCCCTTTGGAGCCACATCCTATTCAGAGCCAGACCATATGTACAGCAGGATAAACTCTCAAAACGCTTAAGTAAGATGAGCAAGTAACAAAAAAAATGTGAATGAATTGCAAAAGAAGCCGGTAACTTAAAAGTTCATTCTTTCATTACTTTGCTGAATCCTTCTTTGCACTACAAGATAAAGGTAAAGTATGACTTTCTGAGCTGTAGTAATTGGAGGGTGAGATACATTTAGAACAGCCTTATTTAGAAAATAAATATTTTAACATTTTGCAGACTGTATTCTGGAGTGGCTGGTTTTATTTAAAACAACTTTTAAAAATACATGACGAATTTCCTTGGTTCTGATGGCGTAAACAAGAGGATTCAAAACTGGTGGTACAAGAAGATATAAGACAGAAAACATAATATGAATTTCAGGGACAACCTTCTGGCCAGTACGATAAATTAAAACACTAAACAGTAAAGTTGTATAAAAATACAAAATTACAAATAAATGAGAACCACATGTGTTCAGTGCTTTACGAAATGCTTCCTTTGAGCCAACCTTTAGAACAGATCTCAGAATCAATATATAACTAAATATAATGAAAATGGCATCCAATCCAAATATAGATGCAATTTCAAAAAGGCCTAGATAGCTATTCATAGATATATCAGTACATGCTAATTTTAAAATACCCATATGATCACAGTAACAATGTGGTATGACGTTAGATGAACAGAAAGGCAATCTGGAGGCTAAGATTGGTAGCAAGCCTATTAAGATAAGATCTCTCAGAAAATGAGATAGAATCAGTTTAGCTAAAAATCTGTATGATAAAATTGACATATATCGCAAGGGATTGTAAATAGCAACATATCTGTCATAAGCCATAATAGCAAGTATTGAAGATTCTAGTGATGAAAAAAAGTGAACACAGAACATCTGAAACAAGCAGGCTTCAAACGCAATAGCTCTCTCATTAAACCAAAATATCTTTAAAATCTGTGTGGTTAAACAGCACATAGCAAGATCGATAAGTGACAGGGTTGCAAGTAAAACATACATAGGATTATGTAAATTGTGATTAACCTTTACAGTATAAATGATCAACACGTTAGCTGCAAGAGCTAAAACATACATGACACAAAATGGAATAGAAATCCAAGTCTGGTAGCTCTCCATTCCTAAAAATCCAATCAGAATAAATTCTTTTGGACGTAAATAAGAGGTATTCAGAGCAGACATGCTGGTTGTTTTATTTCTTAAAAAAGAACAATAATTATGGGTTAATGGCGAACACAGTAATACAAGATAAAAAAAAGCATAAATATCTTTGTTTCATAGTGCTAATATGAATTTGACATTTACAATATAATACAAAATACTCAATTTTCTACTTATTTTAAATTCTTAATTGCAGCATGTAGACATTTACCTCACTTTCATGATTCACTGTCAACTAACAAACCTGCAGATTTCTTTCACTGCAATAAACCCAGGCTCCCTCTTTTAAAGTGTTATTTATTAGAGTTGAAATTATCAGAGGATTTTGGATTCTCTCTTATGAATATACAAATTAACCTTTGGAGATTACGATATTTTATGGAGGATATGTGCCAAAATTAAAAGTAATCCACGGTGTAAAATACATTTCAAATCAATGCATATTTGTATTGTACTCTTCATTTTTGCCCATTTTTTTTTTGTCATCATTAAAAAGAAACTGATGAAATGATTCATTATTGAAATGTAACACGATTTCCATGAAAATTTGAAATTCTGTGTAAAGGTGTATTGTTTTTTAGTTTGGGGTCATTAGATTGTGCAGTGAATATTCCTTATCTCGAAGCAAAGCAAACTCAATTACATTTTATTTTTAGTCTGCTTGGAGTGCATCGTTATTCTTCCCACTGCTACTCATTAATTGTGGCAAAAGTACTTTAAATCAAATTCAGTGTCCTTAATTTAAAGAGATGTTCCCATGGTGATTAGAGAGTGAAAGTAAAATAAGTGTATCAATAGGTAAGATCTATGAAAGAAGATGGAGATGCCCCTGAATGCTACTGGGTACTTTTTCAGTAGATCTGGGGTTTCACACAGTTTGTTTTGCTTATACCCACTATCTCCTGACTTTGCATGTCATTTCTGCTCCAGGCAATACGCTTTCCAATTAGTCCAGACTATAAAGCTACTTCATCTAACAATTCAAAGTTAGCTTGATGATTCAATGTTTCTGGTCGCTGAGTAATAACTGAAAAAACAGTTATTTTACCATTACCTTATTCCTGACCTTTGATTCTGTCTACACATCTTATATTATTGTTTTGTCACTGTTCAAATAGCCTTCAGTGTTCCTATTTAATACATTCAAACAAATGGAACTTTATTCCAATATTCTAGTTGATGACACTATATTTGAAAAGTACACATTGCCACCACATATACTGTTAGGTTAATTCTGGCAAATTTTGGCAGACCTGTGACATAAAATAATGCCAGCATTGTAAGCGCAGGCAGAGGTATAGGAAATTGTGCAATTTCATTTTACTCTTCTAACATTAAGACGTTTACAATGTGCCATGTAAAGTAAAAACATTACTTAATTGACTAACCTCAGTCCATGTTTAATTTTAGTCATGTTAAAGGCAGCTTATTTAAATGCAGGACTTAAGTGTCAAAACAGAAAGGTTTGTCTGATAATTATGAAATGTTAATAGATGTTTACTATTTTTATATTTTTCAAGCATAGGTTTATACAGCATATCTTGTAAAAAATGCACATATTTCACTAAAGACATTCACAATATAATGAACTCTATTATGTTACCGATCTGCTCCACATTGTACTCTCTGAGTAGCCCATTTCAATGGATATTTTGATTTACTGTACACAGCAAAATAATTTACTTTTTTAAAACTAGGGTGCTCTGCCCCTTGCTCGCTTTGCTCACCAACCCCCGGGATGGAGCTATGTGCTAGCCACTTTGCGGTTCTGCCGCTCGCATACAGGGATGCGGATGTACAATTTAAACAGATCGTTATTTTCATGGGAGTTGTTACATATGCATAATAGAACTAACAATTTTACCTTACAGCAAGTAATTAACCATATTAAAAAATAGTCAAATGTAATAATCTGAAAGAACATTTTGTTCATGTTGCGTTAAGAGATATTTGTTGCATTATATGATTTAATTCTGTTTGGATTTGAAATTAATACTTTTTAAACTTACACTTTAACTATAAAACTTCAGTAAAATCAATTTTTTTTATCACATTTTCATCGATATCGCATTGAATTTTGATTCTGTATTTGGACTTACATTGTAAAAACTCAACATATAACTGCCCGTAAGTGAATTTTGTTTCTTTTTCTCTAATAAATAAACCAAATTTTTCAAATGTTTGTCTCTGTGATTGTCTGTGATGTCTTTGCAAAAGCTATTCTAATGGGAAACTGTTAACATTTTAATATGAATGGCATATCAAGATCTCCTTTGGTGTCTAATGTTATCCACGGAAAATATACTACATTACCTTTCTTGGATACATCCTTCTTACAACTGTAATTCGGGTGGTGGAAGACCGTACAGTGTTAACGGTTGTAGATATTCTTCGAGATATTGTAAGTTGTTTTCATCTTCCACACGATCACCACCAACTGTTTCAGCATAGTCTATTGATACGCATTTAACCAATTTGCCATGTAACCGATCCAACAATTTTCGTGTTAATTCGTTTGACTTCATCATTTCTCGGTGCTAGGATTGCCTGTGTACTCATTTCTTCTGTTGATAGCCCTTCGGGATGAAATTCTTCAAAGGATTTGGACATAATACATCTTCTTTTATTGGGAACTTAAAGTGAGTAAAACGTAAAAATTTATAAGAGCTAAGAGAACATGAACTGTGTCTGTCAAAAGCATTCACACGAATGAGAGGTGAGAGTGCAGTGTGTGTGGTTGAATATGGAGGGCGTGACTTGAAAAAATCTCATGGCCAACATCTCGTCTCACGGGACTTGAAATTATTGAAAAAGTCTCATCTCAGGGTTTCCTTTTATAATAGAGAGATGCATTTTGTGTATATTTTTTTCTCATTTCTTGTTTATTACACATATGAAAAATAAAACGAAACATGCTTTGTACGTACACCCTTACTTTGGAATCAAAATGTTTCATATGCATTCTCATGTAATATAAAACAAAAAAATATACACTTTTATCATCCTTGAACAATTATTTTTTAAAAACACATATCACATAAACCACAAAAAATATCTCTTAATTATAAACTCATAGCACAGTTACAAAGATCCTGGCTTGTTGCTGTGTTTTTAATTTATGACTAGTTTATTATTATTGTTACTTAATATTGCCTTCTCTTATTTTTCTTTCATCTTGTAAAGCACTTTGAGCTACACAATTTGTTTGAAAATGTGCTATATAAATAAATGTTGTTTTTATTATTCATTATTTAGTAACGTATATGATGATGTATTGTTTTAGAATTTTTAATTGCTTCGATCAAATGAAAAAACCCTATATTTCCTTTTCTTTAGTATTCTATTCAAACACAAAACCTAGTTGTGATTCAGCATGTAAGAAAGTTGCTCTGTCCATCCTTCCGTTACCAAGAGGTTTCGTTTTTCATTGTAGCATGGAGAAAGTAAGATAATCCTACAGCAAGGAACCAATTCTGCATGAGACTCCAGCAAATACAATAATTTTTCTTTTAAATGATTGCTAGAACCAGTGTGTTATGGTCAATAAAATTGTTTATACAAGTTCCTTTGTATTGATATAGGTTGCAAAAAATAAATAAAGATGGCATACTTTCTCTAAACTTTAAATAGCATTCATTGAAAGGAAATAGATTATTGTATTGACAGAAAGATCTTTAAAAAGGGACAAAGTGCTGTTTAGACTCTAAACAAACTTGAAAAATAATAACAATAATAATAATAATAATAATGATGAGGGACAAGGTTTCTTGATAGGGTGGAAATGTTGCCCCACAAATAAAATGGAGTGAATTTAATTCTGTGGTAAAGCTTTGCCCATGTAGCATTTATATGTTCTTTCTATGTCCACAGCGGTCTTCCTGCCATCTCGCCAAAGGCGTGAAGATTAGACATTTTCCAAATTGTCTCCTGTATAATGTGAGTGGACCCGACAAAGATCAGGCTTCTTGTCCAAGTTCAGACCCATGAAACTCTCATTTGGATAAGTGTGTCTGACAATGCCATGTTGTATTGTAATAATATCAAAATAAATAACAAAACCAAAATGTTTTGTAAGGTGTTTTTATTCTAATATTTTTTCTGAAATATATATAAGAAAACATTTTGAAATTTAAAGCATTGCCCAAATTACAGTCTTTTATAATTGTAAAATCCTTATATCTTACTGTAACACACAGGCTACACACATGCTTATCCATGAATTGTTGCTACACCAAATGTGAAAAGATTTTTTTTATTATCAAGGATAATAATAGATTTTCCATAATAACCAGTGCTGACCCATCTAGTTTGGCGAACTATTATGTGACCTATTAGAAACTTGATAGCAAAGCTGGGTAATTGACCAAGCTTTCTCCTATCATGTCACAAGGCTAAGACCTGTGTCAATCCCATCTTGGGCTATTCAGCCCATACTTTAAAGGCACTCGAGCAATTTGTGAGATATGGGGTGAGAGATTGCCAATCAACAATGAAGTGTGTAGTATCTTCTTCTGTCTCTTAGGCCTTCCTCTTTTCCTCTTGCCTGGCAGCTCTATCCTTAACAACCTTTTCCCAATATATATTTAAAAAACTGGTTACCACACAAAAAAGAAGTAAAATTTAAAGGAGCAGCCACTACAAAAACAAGGCTCATTCTTCAAGCAAATTGTCTCAGACAGCAGCTTTAAGAGTGTCTCTTACACTTATCATCTAAAACGCTTTGGGAAAAGGCAACTTCTCAAAACTAAAACAGATTAAAATCCAAACAAACAAATTAACAAAACTTATGCAGTACAGTGACACCAGACAGTATTCATGGACTAACTGTAATTTCCATAGTTTGTGAAATGTTGCAGAAAATTCACATAGAAGATGTAGTTAATTTCATTGCAATCATGAAAACCCAGGGCCTGCACTTCTGAAATGAAAGGTTAAATATTGTAATATTATCATTAATTTGGTAATTTTTTATTTCTTTAACAATTTACCCAATAGACAAGCCTGCTTGCCTGTTGATGTAAGATAGAGAAGGATATGCACCAGTCAGTGAAGGTGTGTGTATCGTACTGTTATTAAACCTGCAGAAATCTTGTCTGCCTTAATCTGCTGTAAATCAAATATTTCACTCAAGTGGAAGTCCCATGATGCCACAATATTTACTCTGTACAGTGGAACCTCGGTTTACGAACGTCTTGGAACACGTACAAATCGGTTTACCACCAAAAAGTTCGCCAAGCTTTTGCATCTGTTCACGACCACACACTCGGTATACGAACAAGCCAGTTTCCCTTTCGGTTTGTGCACACCGATGATTGTTCAGCCAGCGAGAGAGAGAGAGACGGCTGGACGCATAAGGCCAAGAAGGCAGTTAAAGAATGCACAAGGCTTGTTTTTAAAGAGACAGATCCGAACATTGTTTTAACCTCGTTGTATTTAATGAAGACTTTTCTATTGAATTTTAACCTCCACTTCACTTCTGTTTACAGCGATTGGCTCGTAGCGCGCATTGTTGCAATATTACTTTTCTTGGTGGTTTATTAAATTACGGATTTTTCAAATGTTAATTTTTTTCCCTGTGCTTAACTCTCATAAAAAAAGTGTTTTTAGTGAGTGGTTCATAGTGCTATAGCGCAAACTCTTGCAGTGTTAGTTTTCTCTGTTGTTTTACATTTAGTTTACTATTACGCTGTGTATTCTATGGTATAATTAACTATATTTGTGCTTAAAAATCTTTAAAAAAATATTTACATACAGTTCATATGGTCTGGAACAGTTTAATTGTATTTACATACAATCCTATGGGGGAAATTACTTCGGCTCATGATCAAATCGGGATACGACCAGAGTTTTGAAACAAATTATGGTCCTGAACCGAGGTTCCACTGTATGTGTTTTTATCTATGGGTTCTGAAGTGGCAGAATGTTATGCACTGCCCTTGACCACACTTGTATAACATAAAATATAAGTGTGGATTTGTGTTTTCATTAACTGTAGAATAAACGCTCAACAACCTTAAGTAGTAAAGGCAAGCAAGATAAAATAATATGAATAAATGGCAAAAGAAGCAGCTAACTTAAATTTAAAAGTTCATCCATTCATTAATTTGCTGAATTGTCTTTTCCACTACAGGAACCAGGTAATAGTTGTAATAGTTGCAGGGTGATTGGGATTAAAAATATAGCATTATTAAGCAAATAAATATTTTAACACCATGCTGACTGTTTGATGGAGTTATTTTTTTTACTCAAAACAATTTTTAAAAATGCATTACGGATTTCCTTGGTTCTGACGGCATACACAAGAGGATTCAAGACTGGTGGCACAAGAAGATATAAAACAGCAAACACAATATGAATTTCAGGGAGAACCTTCATGCCAGTCCGATAAACTAAAACACTAAATAGGAAGGTTGTATAAAAATACAAAATTACAAATAAATGAGAACCACAAGTATTTACTGCTTTAAGAAATGCCTCCTTTGAGCCAACCTTCAGAACAGATCTCAGAATCAATAAATAGCTAAATATAATAAATATAATATCAAATCCAGATATAAAAGATATTGCAAAAAGGCCAAAATAATTATTGACAGATATATCAGTACATGCTAATTTTAAAATACCCATATGATCACAGTAACAATGTGGTATGACATTAGAACAGAAAGGCAATCTGAAGGCTAAGACTGGAAACAAGCCTGTTAAGATAAGATTTCTTAGAAAAAGAGAGAGAATCAGTTTAGCTAAAAATCTGTATGACAATATTGACATATAACGTAATGGATTGTATATAGCAACATATCTGTCATAAGCCATAATAGCAAGTATTGAAGATTCTAATGATGAAAAAAAGTGAACACAGAACATCTGAAACAAACAGGCTTCAAAAGCAATAGCTCTGTCATTGAGCCAAAATATCTTTAAAATCTGTGTGGTTAAACTGCTCATAGCAAGATCCACAAATGATAGTGATGCAAGTAAAACATACATAGGATTATGCAGACTATGATTAACATTTACAATATAGATGATCAAGACATTAGCTACAAGAGATAAAACATACATGGCACAAAAAGGAATAGAAATCCAAATCTGGTAGCTCTCAATTCCTGATAATCCAGTCAGAGTAAATTCTTTAGGATGTAAATAAGAGGTGTTGACAGCAGACATGCTGTTTGTTTTATATTTTAAATAAGAACAATACTTACAAATTAAGGGTGCACACAGCAATGCAAAGAAGAAACAGAAACAAAAAGCATGAACATCTTGGTTTTATATTACCAAAATTTGACATTTACATTGTAATACAAAATACTCATTTTTCTATTTAACATAAATTCTTAATTGCAGCATGTGAAAATTTACCTCACTTTCATTATTTGCTATCAATTAACAAATTTGTAGATTTGGTTTTGCAGCAATAAAGTTAGGTGACTCCATTTTAAAATGAAGGCTGTTCTTATTTAACAAACTGTGTTTTTGTCTTAACAGAATACAGTATGATGTGCAATCTCTAAGTTATGACATTTACATTTTTAAATTGGTGTTATTTATTAGAGCTGGTATTGTCAGAGGATTTTGTATTCTCTCTTATGAATATTCAAAGTAAACCTTGGAGATTGCACTTTTTACAGATGATCATCAGTGCCAAAATTAAAGGTGTAAATTACATGTACAAACACAATCCATATTAGCATTTAATTTTTGCATGATTTTTTTTTTCAAATGATTCATTACTTTTTCAAATGTCTGAAAATATCCAAGGAAATTTGAAAATCAATGCAAAGGTGTATTGTATTTCAGCTCATGGTCTTGAGATTGTGCACTGAATATACCTTAACTAAAAGCAAAGCAAAATCATTACATTTCATTTCCATTCTGCTTGGAGTACATTTTTTTTTTCCACTAGCACACATTAAACATTCCAGAATTAAATGAAATTACCAATCAGTATCAAGCAATACAGTGAACATTATAGGCAGTCATCTTCCAACTATGCTCTTGTACATTCAAGGCTATCTCTTCAACATAAGGAGTGACTTACTGAAACAGTAAATGGTGTATAGTTCAGATCTTACTGAAAATTTTACTTGTCAGTTTAGTAGTCTAATGTTGTTTATTTCTAATTATCAATGTGGTTAATTTTCAAGGTGTGGCTAAAGTTCTGCTTCTACTTTACAAATACCAAATGTTTACAAATATTTGTCACCAAGATGATCGATCTTAGGTACTTCATATCATTTTTTTTGTTTATCACCCATTCTGATAACCAGATATATCATTATCTCATGTTTATCTTCATATGCACTCTGGTAAACATATGACAGTTGTGCAGGTGTTTCTATTGAGATGTGATAGATATTCAAACAGCTTAATTTATTGATAGTAAATGTGAATTGAATAAGAAATTTCACAAAATGGATTGAAACATAAACAACCTAGCTACAGGGAAAGCACAAACCAGTACCAGTCCCAATCCCAGATAAATGGGGAGGGTTATGTCAAGAAAGGAATCCGGTGTAAAATATTACCAGATCAATATGCGGACAACAGTACAGATTTCCATACTGGATGGATGAGCCTGCAGGGGGCTGGCAGAAAATGGGTTTACTGTTGACTGAAGAAGGAGAAGAAGATGGGGAAGGCACGTCCAGAGGCAGAGGGAGAAGAAGAAGGTAAAGAGAGTGGAAGTGAGGGTAAGAACTTTGAATGCTGGCAGTATAACTGGTAAGGGGAGAGAGTTAGCTGATATAATTGAGAGATGGAAGGTTGATATATTGTGCATGCAAGAGCCCAGATGGAAGGGGAGTAAAGCCAGGTGTATCGAAGATGGGTTCAAATTGTTCTACCATGGTGTGGATGGGAGGAGAAATAGGGCAGGATTTATTCTGAAGGATCAGTATGTCAAGAGTGTTTGGGAGGTGAAAAGAGTATCAGACAGAGTGATAATTATGAAGATGTAAATTGAAGGTGTGATGATGAATGTTGCTATTGCATATGCTCCACAAGTTGGGTGTTCGATGGAGGAAAAACAAGATTTCTGGAGTGAGATGGATGAAGTAGTGGAGAGTGTACCAAAGGGAGAAAGAGTGGTAATGAGAGCGTACAGTAGACATATTGGTGGAGGGAACAGAGGAGATGATAGGTAGGTATGGTAAGGTATGGTAAGGGACTCTCTCTTCTGTTCCCTACTGACCCCAACTCTCTTTTCTGTTTCTTTTTCCAGTTTCTTTGTGGTGGCGGCCTGCGCCACCACCACCTACTCAAAGCATCATGATGCACCAACATTGATGGACTGAAAGCCAGAAGTCTACGTGACCATCATCATCAGGTTCTTCCATGAAAACCCTAAATACAAAGAGGACTGTTTGACTTATGTTAGGTAGATTGCCCAGAGTGGACTGGGTGTTCTCGTGGTCTGGAACCCCTACAGATTTTATTTTTTTTCTTCAGCTTTTGGAGTTTTTTTTTTTTTCTGTCCACCCTGGCCATCGGACCTTACTTATTCTATGTTGATTAATGTTGACTTATGTTTATTTTTTATTGTGTCTTCTATTTTTCTATTCATTTTGTAAAGCACTTTGAGCTACATTTTTTTGTATGAATATGTGCTATATAAATAAATGTTGATTGATTGATTGATATGACATCAAGAAGAGGAATGCAGGAGGTCAGATGGTAGTGGATTTTAAGAAAAGGACGGACATGGCTGTGTTGAATATGCATTTTAAGAAGAGGGAAGAACACATAGTGATGCACAACAGTGGAGGATGATGCACACAAGGTAGATTATATCCTATGCAAGACGAACAACAAACAACTCCAAAGTCCATGATGCCCTGCTGGAATTCGGGGCACCTCCATGTTGCAGGGAGGGCTCCATCTGGCGGCTTGGGGGTATTGGCCAGGATAAGCTGCTGCCCATATTCCACAGCAGGTATAAAATTATTTTATCTTGTGGTGGGAGACGTGAAGAGAGAATGTCTGTGGTATTGGGTGATTGAAAAATAAATAAATAAAAGTACATTCAGCCTCGAAGGGGAATGCGGCTATGTGTGGAAGCATGGTGGAGTGCTTCTGGAGATTGATAGGGTGATTGTGCATTCACATTCAAATGTATGTGGATCGGTCAACTGCCTCTTTAGTGCTTCAGGGTCTGCAACTGCCACCAGCACGCCTGTATCCCTAGCAGTATAAAGGAGACCCAGAGTGTGTGTGAGGTAATGAAGGACAGAAAAAGACATGAGAGGAGAGATTGGAGATTAAAGCATGGTGAAAGTAGAAGGGAGTATCAGAGAGGAGCCAGTGTGATGTGGAGTGGAGGCAGGTCACTTTTTTCCAAAAGCACATATCTTGGATTTGATCACCATGACATAAATATTAGGGAGACAGGCTATATCCCAAACGTGATGAATGCTAAGCAGAACTGAAACCTTGGTGAAGTACTAGTTTTTTTGCAACAAAACAGAAAAGTGAATAATGGTGTTTGACAAAACTGGAACAGTTAATCTTTATAAAACAGCAGTTTGACTGAGTCACATTTAATTAGTTTCACATGACTTCACGTTATTTAAATTCAAACACCTATTGTCAGCAAATGGAGGTGAAATCTTGCAAATTACCATGTTAAATTCTGAAAGTTTCTGATTCCTTTTAAACAAGTATATTATCCAAGGAAAAATGAAACAAAAAAATCTATTCATTCTGCATAGAACCATTTGAGGACAATCCTGGCATTTATAAGTTTATAAGGCCATTGGTGTCATGTGTATACTGTAGAATACTAATCTTGATCTTTAATTGTATTATTATATATGGCTGAAATAATTCTGTCAGACATCTGATATATACAGTATGTGGCTGTATAATCCCTTCCTGTACATTTTCAGAAAAATTTGAAGACCTTACAAAACAAAAGAAAACTAAATTACTTAAATTCCTAATTGCATGCAAGCATAACATAGACCGAATTATCAAATCCCATGTCCTCCCTGCATGCTTTTTGAGTAGTGAGCAGTGAGGTGTAGTGGTTAAGGCTTTGGACTTGAAACCCTCAGTTTGTGGCTTGAAATCCTGCTACTAACACTATGTGACTTTGAGTAAGTCACTTGACAAGCCTGTGTTCCAATTGAAAAACCAAAAGAAATGTAACCAATTTTATCATAAATGTAGTGAGTTGCCTTGGATAAAGGTGGCAGCCAAATAAGTAAGTTAAAGTGTGCTCAAGGGGATCCACTGTTCGTTTGCACAACAAAATTTACCAAGTTAAACTGACAAACAATCATCCAAGATATGCAGTTTTTAATGTAAATTTAAAATAATATGAAGTAATGTATTATAATGTTCCCATGCAAGCAGTAAAACAAAAGTCTTAAATGGCCACAGTATAATGAAGGAGTTAAAGAATGGAGCTTTCTGCTGGTTAAAGAGAGTCAATATGAGCATAGGTGACCATAGAGAATCAGAGACAAAAATTCTTTGAAAGAAGATAGAGATTCCCCGAATACTACTAGCCACATTTTAAACACATTTGTGCTTTAATATAATTTTAGTTATTCTTTTCTTTAAGCTCACTATTGCATTTACTTGCATGCCATTTAGGCTGTGGGTAATATATTGTCTCATTAAACCAGACAATAAAGCTACTTTCACCTGACAAGTTAAAGTTAGCTTGTTGATTCATACCTTCTGGTTGCAATTTAAAAAGTATCAAAACAGTTATTTCTTCTTTACCTTATCCCTGACATTTTGAACCTGTCCTTATATCTCATATTCCTCTTTTGTCAGAGGTATTCAAATAGTCTTTGGTTTTCATATTTAATGTGTACAAGCAAATTAAACTTTCTTTTAATACTCTGGTTGATGACATTATGCTTAAAAAGTACACACTGAAACCACATACAGTACCAGCAATTTCATTCTGGCAAATCAGTGAATTTTACAGATCAGTAACATAATACAATATCAGCATTGCAATCACAGGCAGAGCTATAGGGAACTGACCAATTTTATTTTACTCTTCTAACATTAAACCATTTACAATGTGCAATGTAAGGAATGATTATTACCTAATTAACTAACCCCAATCCAGTTTCGGTTTTAGGCATGTTAAAGGCAGCACATTTAAATGTATGGCTTTTGTGCCAAAACAGAAAGCTACCAACCTTTATTCACTGATCTTTATGAAATGTTAGAAAATGTTTAACATTTTCAAGCATTGCTTCATCTTTTGTATTAGTGCATATATTCTCAAAAATGTATCTATTTTACAAAGGAAATTCACAATATGATGGACTAGGTAGACTATTAGATTATTGTGATCTGAAGTAATCCACATCAGTGCAGTTTTTAAATCACTTTACACTGCCACAGGATTTACTTTTTTGAAATATATATAGCATATAATTTTTTCTTTCTTGATGTTTACTCATATGACACAAATAGATAAGAAAGTGTTTTGTACACATACTGTAATTTTACATTCAAATTCAAACACTTATTACCAATAATCCAAATTCTTCATAGTGTTTTTTTTAAGTTAATAGCTGATGAAATTGTTTTCCCAAATTTATTTTACAATGCAAAATGCAAGTCATTATTCCATTTTATTTGTAAAATTCAAATAGCAAATGAACTTATACAGCCAAAGAGTTTGATTAAATAAAATGTTTTTGTTATCCCTTTGTAAAGCATTATTTTTAACAGCACTTATGGAAATATATCTCTTACATATGCAGTAAGCCTGCTGCACAGTTATACATATCCAGGCTTTTGTTGTATTTTTAATTTATGAGAGGTTTATTCTTGATTTAGCAAAGTGTATGATGCCTGCCTTTTTTTAGAATTTTTAATATTTTTACAAGCAAGTCCCCTACCATTTGTTTTTCAACAGTTTTCTGTTAAAAACACAAAATGTAAATGTGATTAAGCATATGGGAAGGTTTTTCCATCCATCATTTCATTACCAAGAGTTTTTGCTTTTCAATACAGTATGGGGAAGTGAAGATAATCCAACAGCATTAAGCACAAGTGAGCAACCAACACTGGACAAGATTCAAGCAAAAACAATACAACCAATTTGTTATGATCAATAAAAAATATTTATTAAAATAAATTTTATATTGATATAGACAGAAAAAGATACAAATAAAGAAGGTTTCATTTCACCAGAATGTAATGAATATATAATGAATGCAACTGGATGGATGGATGGATTTATGGAAAGATCTTTAAGCTGTTTATAGACTCTAGCCAAATTTGACAAAACAATAATGCTAATAATGAGTGGCAAGGTGCCAGTGTAGTGACTCTGCCATGAAAACACAGTGTCCTCAGTTTAATTCTGTTTGATTTTTCCCAAGTGGCATATACATGTTCTCCACATGTCGGCAGTGGCTGTCCTCCACATACTACTGTCTTCCTCCCATACAGCCAAAGATGTACAGATTAGCTGTTTCCAAATTGTCTTTTGTATAAGTGTGAGTGGACCCCATAATGACCTGACATCCTATCCAGACTCGGGTCCAGGCAACCCTCATGGGTCTGACAATGTTGTACAGTAATAAAATGAAGACAAAAAATAAAACCAGACAAGTTATGCACAGTATTTTCAGTGTAAGATTTATTTATTTTTTTCTGAAGTATCTATTAAAAACATTTTGAAATTTATTGTCATTTCTGAAATTCCTAAGTAAATTCATAATTGCAAAAATTCTTGTATTTCATTGTAGCACACTGGCAACAGTATTGTTTAACATTATAACATAAAGCATATAGCCATTGAAAAAAATCAATACATAACTTTCCATGAATTGCTGTTACACCAAATATGACAACATTTTCTTTCTTATCAATTGTAATACCATTTTTTCATAAAAAACAGGGCTGGCCCATCCAGATAGGTGAACTAGATGCTTGAGTAATGGTGGTGAAGGTCAAATGCGACCTATTAGAAATTTCAGAACAAAGATAGTTATCCTACCTTTCTCTATCCTATTGTTAAATGGCTAAGATATGTGCCAGTCCTAGCTCAGGCTGCTAATAGGATGCAAGTAAAATCTTTGCAGCTCTGAATGTACAGTGCACTCAATTCTGAAAGTAAAGGTTAATTAATGTAATAAAATCATTATTTTAGTGGAATTTTTCTTTTATTGGTTTAACGATTACATTTTTTCCCATAGAGACTGTGCCTATTGATTTAAGAGAGGAACCATGCATTACAGAGAGATTTGCATCGGTCAGTGCAGGATTTGTGCATCAAACTGCTCTTAAAGCTGCAGAAACATTTTCTGCCTTGAGGTGTCTTACATCACACATAAACTAGTATTTCAAGTCGTATTTACTCATTATGTGCTTTTGATTATTGGTTCTGAAGTGGGTAATTTAAAGGGAATGGCACAATTGTGTTTTGCCTAGATTGGCAGAAGGACATTCATTGCCCTTAATGGTAAACACACTTCAATAATATAAAATATAACTCTGGATTTTTTGCTAACCTTTCAGTCATTTCCCGCTTAAAGCCCACCATAATTACTGTCAGATAAACTCTTAACATCAATAAAAAGGATAAGCAAGAAAGAAACAAACAATAGAAATGAATAGCAAAAGATATAATGAACTTAAATTCAAAAGTTGATTTATTCATTACTATGTTGAATTGCCTTTTTCTACTACAGGGTACAAGTAAACTGTAACTAACCAATATGAAATAGGTGCAGGGCAAGAGAGATTCAAAATTTAGGATTATTTAGCAAATAAAAATGTTAACACCTTGCTGACTTTATGTTGGTGTTATTGTTTCTACTTAAAACCATTTTTAAAAATGCACGACGGATTTCCTTGGTTCTTATGGCATAAACAAGAGGATTCAAGACTGGTGGCACAAGAAGATATAAAACAGCAAATATAATATGAATTTCAGGGAGAACTTTCTGGCCTGTTCGATAAACTAAAACACTAAACAGGTAAGTGGTATAAAAGTACAAAATTACAAACAAATGAGCACCACATGTGTTTATTGCTTTGAGAAATGCCTCCTTTGAGCCAACTTTTATGACAGATATCAGAATCAATATATAACTAAATACAATAAATGTAACATCCAATCCACATATACAGGCCATAGCTAAAAGGCCTAAAGAATTATTGATAGATATATCAGTACATGCTAATTTTACAACACCAATATGATCACAATAACAATGTGGTATGATATTAGATGAACAGAAAGGCAATCTGGAGGCTAAGATTGGCAGCAAGCCTATTAAGATAAGATCTCTCAGAAAAAGAGATATAAACACTTGAGCTAACAATCTGTATGACAGTATTGACAAATATCGTAACGGATTGTAAATAGCAACATATCTGTCATAAGCCATAAGAGCAAGTATTGAAGATTCTAGTGATGATAAAAAGTGAACACAGAACATCTGAAACAAGCAAGCTTCAAAAGCAATAGCTCTCTGATTAAACCAAAATATCTTTAAAAGTTGTATGGTTAAACTGCTCATAGCAAGATCCACAAGTGACAGAGCTGCAAGTAAAACATACATAGGATTATGCAGACTGTGATTAACTTTCACAATATAGATGATCAGGACATTACCTACAACAGCTAAAACATACATGGCACAAAATGGAATTGAAATCCATGCCTGGTAGCTCTCAATTCCTGATAATCCAGTTAGAATAAATTCTTTTGTTGTGTTGACAGCAGACATCCTGGTTGTTTTTATTCTTAAACCAGAATAATAAGTATAGATTAATGGTGAACACAGCAATGCAAGAGAAGAAAAAGCACAAACTTTTTTTTCATAGTACCAATAAGAATTTTACATTTACAGTGTGATACAAAATACTCTAAATTCTTAATTGCAACATGTGAACATTTACCTCTTTTTCATTATTCATTATCAACTAACAAATTTGTAGATTAATTTTATTGCAATAAAGCTACACTACTCTGTTTAAAAAAATGATGGTTATTCTATACTGTATTCTTGCTTACCAGCATAAAGCGAAATGTGCAACAGCTAAGTTGTAACATCTACACTGTAAAATCAGTGTTATTTATTAGCATTAGCAGTGTCAGGGGATTTTAATGCTCTCTTATGAATATATAGTACAAAGCATTTCTTGGAGATTGTACTATTGTATGAAGGATCATGTGTGCCAAAACTAAAAATAATCCAATCAGTTGTGAACGGTTCTGATCTGCCTATTAAGATGTAATAGATATTAAGATGGCTACATTTGTTGATTGTAACCCTGAACTGAATAATAAAGTTAAAAAAATATATAGATGGATAAATATTGCATTCATTCCAATGAAATTTAGATTATACCATTAACCACAACATTCTTCTACAGTGGCTAAAGAATTGAATTAAAAAGGCGAGACCTTGTTACTTCCACACATTTCTGCCCGTAATGTTGTTTACAGGTGGTTTTCTCTGAAATAGAAACAAGTCTCAAATACTTCCCCTTAATAAATCAATCATTTGACTGTTTTCAAAATGTACCGGCTGATTCACAATCTTCCAATGTGGGAGCAAAGTCCGATATATTTTTTTAAACTGGTGCTTGGTTGTATGATTCAGATGTAGAATATCTGTAAATCTCAAATGGTTATTGCATTGAATCAACTGGAAATGAAATGGGTTATGTTTCTAAGAAATAAAATATTTTCAGGATGCTCCAATTAAGTGACAGCAGGACTCTTGACTTGTTAGACAGGAGAATTATTACTAAACTGAGATATGCTGATGTTTGGTGTAGGATTTTGGTGATTAATAATCTATAAGACACCCACCCAAGGGTGCCAAATTAATGTGGAAAAGGTGAAAATGAATTTTAACATGCTCACTCCTGGGAAAATTAACGCAAGTAATGGGATGTAGGATCTCTGTTTCACTTTACAGCTAGAATGTCACAATTATGAAGAGATCTGTACAATTTATAAACAAGTTTCACAAATCAGCAAAAATGTATATTAACATCTTCATTTTCTCTGTTGTGATTCGAAAGATGGTCTTAATTTCAAAAATAACCAAGTCATACTTGTTGAAATAAGTATAATAATACCATTTATTTTTAACACAAGGATTATAGAAGATAGATATATGAAAATAAATAGAGATTTATATATATTGTGGCAGTAGAGGTTCTGATCCACCTCTTGAACCCTCAGGTACCACTCCAAACACCAGGTAAAAAGTCCACAATTATTATTTATTATAATAATAATGTGCACCAAGCACCACCACTCCACTCTTCTCTATAAACAAACAATACAATTTAGTACTCAATCCTCCAACACCCAGACACTTAGCCACCCTTCCTCCCAGCTCAGCTCAGTGTCTGGGCTTTCCCAGCGTCCCTTTACACCCCCTGACCCGGAGGTGTTCTTGCCCAACAGTCCACATGTCCTTATTCCTTCCGGGTCAGGGTAAATAGTCCATATCTTCACCCCGGAACCACGTTGTCTCTTTCTGTCCTGGGATTATGACGTACTTCCGGGTTATAGGGCATATACGAGTCCACGGGCCCTCTGACTGCGACTCCCAGTGGCCCCCAAGGTATCCAGCAGGGCTGTGCATAAAAACTATATAGTCCATAAGGCCCTGCCGGAATATGAAGCCGGCCATCCACCACAATATATATATGTATGTATGTATATATATATTTATAGACAAGAGATATAAACAACACAACACATCAAATTTTAATAGTTTAGTTTAACTTTTTCTCTCTTATAGGAAAAGATACACAACTTATGAATGTTTCAATTCATGAGTTTAAGATGCATACATTCTGTGGCTGTTAATAAAGTTTCTATTGCCAGCAAGTCATTTGCTGACAGTAGCTAGCCTTTGATCCGACTTAGGACCAAACTCCAACACACTGTTTATCTCAGTTTGTGTATGTGTGTGAGTGGGTGTGTGTATGTGTGAGGTGCTGATCTGCCCTTTCTTATTGTATTTAGGTCGAGAAACATTCATTAGCCAGAACATATCCTTTTCAAGGTTATTATCTTTAGTTACAGTTAACACCAATACCAAATTACATTAGCAAGCTTTGTCCTGTCTTTTAAAATACAGTTAATAATTCTTGTAATCAAAGTATAATAATGGTCTGAGTTGAATAATACTTGGTTCCTTTATTGGTCAGCTTTCTCCAGATATGTAGAAGGATTTCTCAGGACGCTTTCTTTTTTCTGTTCAGCAGACCTCCTTCTTCACCTTTGGTCACAACTTCTGGTTGCAGATGATACTGCAGTTGTCTCCTCAGATGCTATTAAAGTTACATCTGGGTAAGTCAACTGGTGATCAGTCAGTGACTGTCGTTAGCTAGGCAAACACTCTCCCTCTTGCTCCTGTCCTTGCTGTCCCTCAGCAAGATTGGACTAATGGCAACCTTGTCCAAACTCCAACACAGATGAGTATTCCACCCTTTCAGTCCAGGCACAGTTGCCCTTGGAGTAAAAGGACTGCTTCAACCCCTTTTGTGGCCACACCCTATCAGCTATGGTGCAAACTTCTGTCCATCAAAATAGATAGATAGATAGATAGATAGATAGATAGATAGATAGATAGATAGATAGATAGATAGATAGATACTTTATTAGTCATCCTGGATTTATGATGCTTTATTCAGATATTGTGTCCATTTTGTGCCTTAGTGGAAGATATCCCTGCTTGCTACATGGTCTGGCATCGATCATTTTATTAGATAATGTTGCAAATGCTTCATTCTAAAGGGATACCCATTCAAGCGAACTGAGACTTTTAGCTGGCGATGATTATTTGGCCACAGTGCACTGAGCTAAGATTTGTTTTCCAGCCTGGCAAAACGGATAATGCCAGTCTGTCTAACATTGCTCTAAAATTTTATGCTAATCTTATGCATGTCCTGTTTATGATAATTGTTTATTAAATGAACAACATGATATTATAATTTTTAACAAAACCCTCTATCGCTCCAAGCCTTCATCAAAGGTATGATATGAATCCAACAGGGACTGAAAGACCTGAGCAAATGTAGGAATTAAATGCATTCCTTTAACTATTTATGTGTGTGAGGTGCAACAAAACAGATATAAGCCTTTCATCATCCTTTCTAAACATTTTAAACAAAAGAAGACTAAGAGGAGACATGATTGAAGTGTTTAAAATAATGAATGGAATTAGTATGGTGGAGCAAGACTGTTATTTTAAAATGAGTTCATCAAGAACACAGGGATATAGTCGGAAACTTGTTCAGGGAAAATTTTGCAAAAACATTAGGAAGTTTTTTTTTTACACAGAGTACCATAGACACATGGAATAAGCAACCAAGTAGCGTGGTAGACAGTAGGACTTTAGGGACTTTCAAAACTGGACTTGATGTTATGTTAGAAGAATTAAGTAGATACGAATAGAGGGCTTTATTGGGCTGAATGGCTTATTCTCGTCTAGAATGTTCTAATATACTAAATCCTACCTGAATAACGTAGCACCTATCATGTGTGTGCATTGTTTCCAATTTTGTCACATTTCTAGTGGTTATGCTTTCAAATTCTGAATGCCATTTTTCCATTCTAGATAATTATTGTTCCCTTTCCTACCTACTCTAGCAGCAGTACATATTTTAAACTGTATCTGGGAATCACCTGTGCAATATTGCCAGAATAATTTTTGACCTTAGGAACATCCCTTTAAAACTAGCTGTATGACCAGTATTTCTCACTGTTCTGTTTTTGTGATCATTTGATTATTTTATTCATAAGTGGAGTAATAAGTCAAAGATAAGTCAATATTTCAAAATGGAAAACAATCGAATTGTGAAATAAACATGCATGGCACCTATCAGCACCCCCACCAATACTTCTGTGCAAAGCCATACCACCAAGAACTGCAGCTCTGTTAGCCAACCACACCACCATACTCGATTAAGGGAGTGTCTGCATCGTGAGTCTCTGTAAATAAAGGATTTAGCTGTGGAATGAGCATTTTCCCAGTTATGAATGGATTCATTGGGTGCTCCATTAATTCATAATGCAGACAATTTCGGAAGGATAAGACTGCAAACAGTAGACTGCCCATTATTCAGCAAAATGAGATCATAGTTCTTCCACCTAGTGGCAAGAAGAAGGTAAGCAGCTATAATGCCAAGACATAAGAAGCTGTCATGTTCCACTGACAGATAAAGGCCTAGAAAGATCTAAGAGGACAATAACATGTCGCAATAGTAGTATTGGAACTGATAGCACTGAAGAAAGTGAGCAAGAGATTAGAGACCAGAAAGCCAGCAAGCAAATCTGAGCCCATGAATACATTTGATTAACTGTCCTTACGAGCAAGCAAACTTTTTCTAGATAATCCAGCTACTACTTACCAACTTCAGAGATATGACTAGGTTTTCTTCAATATCCCCAACATACCTCACCATCAAAGTGGGTAATGAAATATGTCATGGCAGAAGACCCTTCAGGACGGATACTAGGAATTTTTGTTCTGTGACCTGAAGCTACTGCCTGAGGCTACTTTGCTACTAAGGGTATGTACCATGGACCATACTTTTCTAGTGGTTCTGCCTTCAATGTATGGTTGCCAATTCTCCCGGCTAGGTAACTGTTTTCCCTTACCCACTCTAGCACGGGTAGATATTTTAAACCCTGTCTGGGTTCATTTCTGTCACCTTGTCAGAATAACTTTCAGCTTTAACAGAAGTATTTCACAGTGTTCTTTCATAGACAGTGGTTTCCAAACAAATCTGAGCCCTTTTGCTAATTTTCCTTACCAGCAAAGAGAAGGATGGCTTAGCAACAGTCAGAACATCCCACTGCCACTTATCTACACACAAGAAATGGCTAAGCTTCCTTGAACATCCAAATCACACCTCACCCTCACAATGTACCCCTGTCTCTGAGCAGACTACATATTGAAATACCATTTCTTGGCAGAAATCTCTGCATGACTGATGCTGAGAGTCTCCCTTCTGCTTTACAGTGTATTTACCATTGACATCCCATTCCTTTTCTGACCTTTTTCCACTTTGGAAGCAGGAAACTTGCTTCTTCCAAAAGCCCATATCTTGAATCTAATCGCCATGACATAAGTATTAGGGAGGCAGATTATTTCATAAATGTGATGGGTGCCATGCAGTAAAGTAGACCTTGATGAAATACCAGTTTTGCACAATAAAACAGAAATTTGCATATTGGTGTTTGTCACAATGGAATTATTAGTCTCTATAGCATAAAAGAGCAGTTTTGCTATGTCAAATTTAATGAGTTTCATGTGACCTTACATGTTTTTTAAAATCTAGTTTCTGTCATCAGCAAAGAGAGGCGACATCTTGCAAATTGCTGTACTGAATTCTAAAAGTTTCTTAATGCTTTTTTGAAGTATATCCTGTGGAGAGACAAAAAAAAAACATAAAAAAACAAAACTATGTCAATTCTGTATAGAACCACTTAAGGACAATACTGGTATTTATAAGTATATGGCCACTGATACCACGTGCATAGAATTCTAATTTAAGTGTGTTGTGTAATAAGAGATAATCTTCAAATTTAGTATTAACGACTGCCTACTCCAATGTTTGACACAGTTTTCAGCCTTCATGTTATTTTGTACAGTATGTGATAGATTCTACACTGACTGAAGCAGATTTGTGTTCCTTTGAAGCTTGTGCTACTTGCACACCATTATAATTAAGGATACTAGTATACAGTTTAAATATCTAGGGGTAAACATCACAAGTAAACATAAAGCTCTATATCAACAAAATTTCGTCGTCTGCATGGAAAAAATTAAACAAGACTTGCATAGATGGTCAACCCTTCATCTCACACTAGCTGGAAGAATTAACACTGTTAAGATGAATATTCTTCCTAAGCTCCTTTTTTTATTTCAAAACATACCAATATACATTAATAAATTGTTCTTTAAGCAATTAGATTCAACAATAACCTCATTTATTTGGAATTCTAAACATCAACGCATCAAAAGAGCGACCCTACAAAGACAAAAGGCAGAAGGCGGCATGGCTCTACCTAACTTCCAGTTTTATTACTGGGCGGCAAATATACAGTCGATAAGAACCTGGACACAAATAGAAGAACATACACAGGCTTGGACCGCAATAGAAGTAAAATCCTGCAGTACTTCTTTGTATTCCTTGCTCTGTGCTCCAATAAACACACGTTATCGGCAATACACTAATAACCCAATTGTGCTCCACTCACTTAGAATCTGGAACCAATGTAGAAAGCATTTTAAGATGGAGAAGCTTCTTTCTGTGGCACCCCTGCAAGAGAACCACCTCTTTCAACCTTCACAAACATATGCAGTTTTTAATATCTGGAAAAAATTTGGAATTAACTTGCTTAGAGATCTTTATATAGACAACGTCTTTGCATCCTATGAACAATTACATTCCAAATTTAACATTCCAGCTACAAATTTCTTTCACTATCTTCAAATCAGGAACTTTGTTAAACAGAACCTTCCAGATTTTCCCCATCTTGCACCCTCATCCACGCTGGAAAAAATATTGCTCAATTTTGAGGAATTAGACTCCATCTCTACAATATATAAAATCATTTTACAATCCCTTCCTTTCAAAGATCCAAGAGGACACTGGGAAAATGACCTCTCAATTAATATATCAGAAAAGGAGTGGAAAGTAGCAATGCAGAGAATTCACTCGAGCTCCATATGCGCAAAGCATACAATTATACAACTTAAAATTATATATCGAGCACATCTGTCTCGACTAAAACTCCAAAATGTTTCCAGGGCATGATCCAACCTGCGAACGTTGCAACCAAGCCCCAGCCTCACTGGGTCACATGTTCTGGGCCTGCACCAAATTAACATTATTCTGGACAAAAATTTTTAATTACCTCTCAGACAGCCTTGGACTCACAATCCCTCCTAACCCATTAACAGCTGTGTTTGGGGTTCTTCCAGAGGGCTTAAAGTGGAGAAGGACAAACAAATTGTGATTGCATTCACTACACTGTTGGCACGCAGACTTATTCTGATAAACTGGAAGAACCCAAACTCTCCTCTTTAAGTCAGTGGGAAACTGATGTGTTATACTATTTAAAATTGGAAAAATCAAATACTCAGTTAGAGGATCTGTACAGACTTTTTCAAAACATGGCAGGATCTAATCAGTAATATTTTAAAATAAGTTTATAAAGCACAGAGAATTTATTAATTTAGGTATTTTTACAAGCCTTAAATTTTACACCGTTTGGCTTGCTCTCTCTGTCAGGGGTGGGGATCGATCTGTTCTTAACATAATTCTTTTTTGTAAAAACTTGATTGCTATGTATTGATTGTAATAAAATTAATAAATAAAAAAAATAATAATAATAATTAAGGATACTATAAAATCAGTTGATGCTTATTTATAATGAAAATCAGAAGGCACCATCAGTATGAAGGGCCTTATATACTTAAATATACATTGCTAAACAAGACAAAACTAAATTATTTAGCCTAATTGCTACTTGCAGGTATTACATATATCTAATTATGACAGAAAGTGTGTTCAAAGGGATAATCTATCTATATATACAGCAATACTCCCCAAGTTAAACTGACAAACCTCACACATACAGTTTCAAATTCAAATTTCAAAGTTAATTTAATGTGATGTTCACATGCAAGCAATTAAACAAAAGTCCCTAATGACTAACTTTATAATGAAGGATGGAGTCGTCTGGTGGTTAAAGAGAGTCAAAGTAAAGTAAGGGCATCAATAGGTGACCCTAGAGAATTAGGGACAAAAGATCTGTGAAAGAAAGCATTTTAAATACATTTCTGTTTTAATATAATTTTAATTACGTTTTCTTTATTCTAACTTTTCGCCATTTCCTGTATGCCATTTAGAACCCAGGCAAGATATTTTGCCATTAATCAAGAGTATAAAGCTACTTTCAGCTGACTATTCAAAGTTAACTAAATGATTAATATTTTCTAGTTGCTATGAAAAACTGTTTTTTCACCTTTACCTTATTTGAATCTGTCCATGCATGTCACATTCCTCTTTTGTCAATGTTCAAGTAGCCTTTGGTTTTAGCATTCAATGCGTTCAAGCAAATTACATTTTATTGTAATACTCCAGTAGATGACATTATATTTGAAAAGTACACATTGGATACACATACCAGCAAATTCATTTTGACAGATCAGTGAATTTTACAGACCAGTAACATACTACTGTATAATATCAGCATTGTAACCATGGGCAAAGTAATAAGAAATTGCGCATTTTTATTTTATTCTTTTAACATTAAGATATTTACAATGTGCCATAAAAAGTCAGATTACTATCTGATTAACTAACCCCAGTCCTTCTTCAGTTTTAGTCATGTTGAAGCTAGTATATTTAAATGCCTGATTTCTGTGGCAAAACAGAAAGCTGACCATCTTGTTTCTCTGTTCTTTATGGAACATCAGTAAATTTTTACTGTTTTTTCGTTTTTTAAACATAGGTTCATTTTTTGTAATAGTGTAAATATTCTCAAAAATGCATCCATTTACAATATGATGGATCAAGCAGCCTTTTAGATTCTTGTGATCTTTTCTTCTTTGCACTCTCTGAGTCAATCATTTCAATGCAGTTTTTCATTCACTGTACACTGCAATAGGCTTTATGGTTTTGAAATGCATAAAGTACATTTTTTTTAATACTTGATTATTACTCATATAAAATAAATAGAAAAAAAACATTCTTTCTACAGATACCTTTATTCAGGATTCAAAATGTTTTTATGCATTCGCATGGAATACAATAATACAAATTCATATGGTTTAGTTACATTAATAGTTAATGAAATGCTTCTCCTATATTTTACAACACAATATATATCAATCATGATAATATTTTTTTTCAATTTAACCAGGGCTGGCACATCCAAGCTGATGAATTAGGTGATTAACTAGAGCTGTACTTGAGTAAAGGCGATGGTAGCCAAATGTAGAACCTTGATACGAAGCCCATTATCCAACCAAGCACTCTCCTATTATGTCAAATGGTTAAGACATGTGTCGATCCCTTCTAGGGCTGCCCAGCACCAACTATATTGCACTAATGCAAATTCTGATCAGTGGACCGAGAGATTGCCAAGAAACAGTGACATGCAGCATATTAAAATTACCAAAACCAGCTACAAATATGAAAAAGGAGAGAATTAAAAGAGAAGGCACACCAAAATCATTAAGACTCATTCTTCAACTACATTGTCTTAGACATCAGCATTAGGAGACTCTGTGAGCCTCTTTATGTCATTGGCTTTGGGAAAAGGAAACTTCTCAATGTTAAAACAGAAAATAAATCCTATGCAGTACATCAAACAGTCTTCATGAACTGGTTGTAATTTCCACAGAGTATGAACTGCAGCAGAAAATTGCAATAGAAAAGGTGTTGCCTCTAAAAGTAACCACACTTAATAATATAAAATATAAGAGTCAATCAGTGTTCTCTTTTGAGCCCTTTCCTGCCTGGAGCTCACCATAATTACTGTAGGATAAATTTTCAACATCCTTAAGTAGGATAAGCAAGAAAAAAAAAAGAATGTAAATAAATGGCAAAAGAAGCAGCTAACTTAATTTTAAAAGTTTATTCATTCATTACTTTGCTGAATTGTCTTTGCCACTACACAGTATATGTAAATTGTAACTAACCAATCTGTAATAGATGCAGGGCGAGAGAGATTTGAAACTTACCATTATTTAGCAAATATATATTATAACTATGACAGTTCAAGTTGTAATAGTTGTACGGCGATAAGGATTAAAAATGTAGCATTATTTAGCAAATAAATATTTTAACACCTTGTTGACTTTGTGCTGGTGTTATTGTTTGAATTCAAAACCATTTTTAAAAATACATGACGGATTTCCTTGGTTCGGATGGCATAAACAAGTGGATTCAAGACTGGTGGTACAAGAAGATATAAAAGAGCAAACATAATATGAATTTCAGGGAGAACCTTCATGCCAGTCCGATAAACCAAAACACTAAATAGGTAAGTTGCATAAAAGTACAATATTACAAACAAATGAGAACCACATGTGTTCAGTGCTTTATGTAATGCCTCCTTAGAGCCAACCTTTAGAACAGATCTCAAAATCAATATATAACTAAATATAATGAAAACTGCATCCAATCCAAATATAGAAGACATAGCAAAAAGGCCTAAGGAATTATTAATAGAAATATCTGTACATGCTAATTTTACAACACCAATATGATCACAGTAACAGTGTGTTATGACATTAGATGAACAGAAAGGCAATCTGGTAGCTAAGATTGGTAGCAAACCTATTAGGATAAGATCTCTCAGAAAATGAGATATAAAAAGTTTAGCTAAAAATCTGTATGATAAAATTGACATATATCGCAAGGGATTGTAAATAGCAACATATCTGTCATAAGCCATAATAGCAAGTATTGAAGATTCTAGTGATGAAAAAAAGTGGACACAGAACATCTGAAACAAGCAAGCTTCAAAAGCAATAGCTCTCTGATTAAACCAAAATATTTTTAAAATCTGTATGGTTAAACTGCTCATAGCAAGATCCACAAGTGACAGGATTGCAAGTAAAATATACATAGGATTATGCAGACTGTGATTAACCTTTACAGTATAGATGATCAACACGTTAGCTGCAAGAGCTAAAACATACATGGCACAAAATGGAACAGAAATCCAGGACTGGTAGCTCTCCATTCCTGTTAATCCAATCAGGATAAATTCTTTTGGATGTAAATAAGAGGTATTCAGAGCAGACATGCTGGTTGTTTTTCTGTCTTAAATAAGAACAATGATTATGGATAAGTGATGAACACAGCAACGCAAGATAACATAAAGCATGCAAATTTTGTTATACAAAATATTCTATTTATCATAAAGTCTTAATTGCAGCATGTAGAAATTTAACTCAGTATCATTATTTGCTAGCAAATAACAAACTTGTAGTTTCCTTTCACTACAAGTTAGGCTCATTTATTTAAAAATGAAGGCTATTCGTATTTATCAAACTATGTTCTTGCCTTACCAATATAGAGTGTGATGCACAACAGCTATGTTTTAACATTTACATTGTAAAATCAGTGTTATTTATTAGAGTTGGGATTTTCAGAGGATTTTCTCTTCTCTCTCATGAATATACTAATTAACCCCTGGAGATTGCACTTTCTTATGGAGTGTTATCTGTGCCAGAATGAAATGCAATCCAAGGTGTAAATTACAGTTAAACACCATGCATATTTGTGTTGTGCATTTAATTTTGCCATTAAAAAACAAACAAAAAAATTAATGATTCATTGCTTTTTGGATTGTCACAGAATATCCAGGCAAATTTGAAATTCAATGCAAAGATGTATTGTAGTTTAATTCATATTCATTAGATTGTGCACTGAATATGCATTACCTTAAAATTAAGCTCTTCTTCTGCTTTAGCACATATTTATCATGTCAAAAGTAAATTAAATTAAATTATCAATCAGTATCAAGATGGCTGAGCAAGATAGTCAACAGAAAGGGTTAGAAACATTCTAATCAAACTATGCTTTTGTTCACTCAAGGCTATTTCTTCAACATAAGGCATGATTTACCAAAACATTAAATGGCTCTATTTTTATACTTCTTAATTTGCACTCTGGTAAACATTTGACAGTTGTGCTCGGTTCAGATCTCCCTATTGAGATGTAATAGATATTTAAGCAACTAAATTCATTGATTGTAACTCTGAGCTGAAAAAGAAAGTTCAGAGGTTCTATGGAAAGATAAATACATTACATTTTGGCCATCCAAACTGATGAAATAACCTTTCCATCTGATGACTCCTAAGGCTCACACTATCTCTTTCCATGGGAAGGAGAGCAACTTGGCAGTAGAGCAGTGGCACCAGGTGCTAAAACAAGATGCAAAAAACACAAACAGAATAGAGGAGGGTTAGTAAATGTTTTTAAATATTTACTTATATTTTTGTATAAATGATTATCAAATAAAGATGCATTATGCACAGCTAATCTGCAGCTCTAATGAGGGCATGCTAGGCTAAAGTAGTGAGTTGTCAGTCTAGATTTAAAAGTTCAGATTGAAGGGGCATCATTATATTGTGATGCGTGAGTCACTGTCTTGCACCCCAAAACACAAGGCTGTATCTCAGTACTTTAGCAAAACCAGCTTTATTCAACTTGAAACAGGAACAGCTGGGTTATTTATTACAGCGGGAGCTACCACTCTCCTATTCACAGACACAGCAACTGGCCATAGTTGGGGCAAGATCAGTGGCCAAATTATACTGTTTCCTGCATTTATAATGTTCCTTGCATCACCCATTGCGGGCAGGCACATATAGCGTGGTCTTGATCGGCTCATAGTTATTTCCACAGTGCTATGCTGCGAACCTGTGGTTGCCTTGGCAACAGACAAGCAGTCCTCCACAGACGTGGCAGTTGCACACGCGGCATGTTGTCCTATTTGGGTGTGTGTGTGTGTGTGTGGGGGGGTATTGTTCTAAAAGAGTTCAGAAACCTCACAATATAAACAGGCAAATCATTCTACAGCACTGCAACTAAAAGCTCTGTTATTTTATTAATCCTTAGACTCTTAAATAGGGCAGTATCTTGAGATTTTAATGTGCATTGTGGTTTGTAATTAATGATAACTTAAGAATAAGTAAGCAGGGCATTGTACATTTAAGGCTTTATATGTTAAAAGGTCGATTTTGAAATCAGCACTAAGCTTAACTGAGAGCTAGTGTAAGGACTTGAGAAATGGAGTTATGTATATAACTGAAAGCTGCATAAAGAATTATTTGAAGAGCCAGTGAATAACACATTGCTGTAGTCAGTCCAACTAGAAATAAATGCACACATTTCTGTATCTTGCATTTTTAGACATTTTTCAACATTTTTAAGATTTAAACAATGTGTTTTGTATTTTTGCATAGCTTTGTAATCTGTGTTTTAGATGGCATGTCAAATAACACCTAAATTGAGTACTGATTCAGTAGAATTCATGGTGATACCAACAGAGCTAAAACGTAGAAAATGGTTGCAGTCGGCATCATTCCCTCCAAATATTGCCGTTTCTGTTTTTTTCTATATTCAGAGAAAAGTAGTTCTTTCCCATCCACTCCTTTTAATCACTGATATAAGTAATTAAGGACAATACTAAAGAAATGTAATTTGGTGTAAAAGAAAGGTAAAGTTGGGTGTCATCAGTATAGGAGTGAAAATGTTATATTTTCTAATAATACTTCCCAATGGAAGTGTGTAAAGTAAAAACAATTAATGCCTGACTATCGAGCCCTGTGGGACGCCCTATTTAACTTCTGTGTATAATGATAGACTACTATCAGCATATTTCTGAACATAAAAAATGGTAAATTATATGAAATACTATGTTCAAATCTAACAACATAATTACTGTGTCATTCCTTCATCAGAGGATATGAGAATGTCCTTTACAACAACAGTTTGTGCCATTTATGTACTATGACCACTGTGGAAGCCAAGCCAGAATTTTTCATTTAAATTGTGATGGTGAGACCGAATCTGAATGTCAACTACTGTTTCAAGGTACTAGCTCTGTTACCCATCTAAGATGGGTTGAAATCTAAGTAATCAACATAGACTCTGCATCTTCAGTATTAAAGTTTGTGGTTCACCATCCATTGGAATGTATTTTGTAATGCATGTAGTAATAAAATGCATTGCATTTTTTATTCCAACTAATAGATAGATAGATAGATAGATAGATAGATAGATAGATAGATAGATAGATAGATAGATAGATACTTTATTAATCCCTAAGGGGAAATTCACATACTCCAGCATCAGCATACTGATAAGAACAATATTAATTAAACAGTGATAAAAATGGAGTGCAAGTTAAAAAATGCAAGGTGGAGAGTGCAAGGCATGTATAACAGTTTATAATCTTGTATAATGTTACCCCCCCGGGTGGAAATGAAGAGTCGCATAGTGTGGGGGAGGAACAATCTCCTCAGTCTGTCAGTGGAGCAGGGCAATGGCAGCAGTCTGTTGCTGAAGTTGCTCCTCTGCCTGGAGATGATCCGGTTCAGTGGATGCAGTGGATTCTCCTTGATTGACAGGAGCCTGCTCAGAGCCCGTCGCTCTGCCACAGATGTCAAACTGTGCAAATCCGTGCCTACAATGGAGCCTGTCTTCCTCGCAAGTTTGTCCAGGTGTGAGGTGTCCCTCTTCTTTATGCTGCCTCCCCAGCACACCACCATGTAGAAGAGGACGGTCGCCACAACAGTCTGACAGAACATCTGCAGCATCTTATTGCAGATGTTGAAGGACGCCAGCCTTCTAAGGAAGTATAGTCGGCTCTGTCATCTCACAGAGTATCAGTATTAGCAGTCCAGTCCAATTTATCATCCAGCTGAACTCCCAGGTATTTATAGGTCTGCACTTTCTGCACACAGTCATGAGGGACCTGGGCCTCCTAAAATCCACCACCAGCTCCTTGGTTTTGCTGGTGTTCAGTTGTAGGTGGTTTGAGTCGCACCATTTAACAATGTCCTTGATTAGGTTCCTATACTCCTCATCCTGCCCACTCCTGATGCAGCCCACGATAGCAGTGTCATCAGCGAACTTTTGCATGTGGCAGGACTCCGAGTTGTATTGGAAGTTCGATCTATATAGGCTGAACAGGACCGGAGAAAGCACAGTCCTCTGTGGCGCTTCTGTGCTGCTGACCACAATGTCAGACCTGCAGTTCCCGAGACGCACAAAATGTGGTCTGTCTGTAAGATAGTTCACAATCCATGCCACTAGGTATGAATCTACTCCCATCTCTGTCAGCTTATCCTTAAGGAGCAGAGGTTGGATGGTGTTGAAGACGCTAGAGAAGTCCAGAAACATAATTCTTACAGCACCACTGTCTCTGTCCAAGTGGGAGAGGGATCGTGTGGCATGTAGATGATGGCATCCTCCACTCCCACCTTCTCCTGGTATGCGAACTGCAGAGGGTCAAGGGCGTGGCAGACCTGTGCCCTCAGGTGGTGAAGAAACAGTCGCTCCATGGTCTTCATCACATGTGACGTCTGAGAAGTAGGCCGGAAGTCATTCAGTTCACTAGGACGTGATACCTTTGGGACTGGGGTGATGCAAGATGTTGGCATATCACAAACATTTTTCAATGATAAAACGATTTTGATGTTTCATTCCAACAGATGGCTTTTACAAAAATTACCACCACTTTTATGAATCCTATACCAAATGACATATAACAGAAAGCAAGACCCAGACTGATACACAGACACAAAGACACTTATCCATTTATGAAAGTGGATTTTAGAAAGAAAGAGTAAATTTGAACTGGGTCTATAATTATTAAGTGTATGTGGGTCTAGCTTTGCCTTTTTAAGTAACGGTCTGATATCTGACACTTTCATACTTTCAGTGCATGAGAAACTGCATCATTCCATAGTGAAATATTGATAATGTTGGTATTGCCAGAATATCCATTGAGCTTTTCATTAGTTTTGTTGGGACTGAGTCTAACAAGAAGTAGTAGATCTCATTTTAGACATTAAAGTTATGACTTGCCGTTCTGTTATCAAATTAAAGTTAATAAAGTGGGGTGTGCAAGGCAAGAAAGGGTTTGCCATTGTAGTATTTACTTTGTGATGTGATGCTGAAATCTGGGAACTTATATTATCAATTTTCTCTTTAACAAAGTTCAAAAAGTCTGCACTGCTTATATTTGGAGGTATTTTGTAGTTCAGAATTCGTATGTGTTAGATTAGCAGCTATTATAAATAATACACAAGGTTTATTCCTATAGTTATCTATTAATCTAAAATAGTAGTCCAAACAGGCCATAAAGAGAGCTTCATTTGCATTTTAACACTCTGTCCAACAATTCAGGAGACCTGCAGCTTTGTTTCTCTCCATCTACGCTCAAGTTTTATAAACGCTAATGTGAAAGTGAGTAGATAGATAGATAGATAGATAGATATAAAAGTTACTATATGATAAGATAGATAGATAGATAGATAGATAGATAGATAGATAGATAGATAGATAGATAGATAGATAGATAGATAGATAGATACTTTATTAATCCCAAGGGGAAATTCACATAATCCACTCACATTAAACCAGAATGAGTTTCAATGTACTTCAATCACTTTTGTTTTAAGGGAGCTAGTGTACCCAAAGGTTCTTTCAAAGTCACATTATCATTTGATCTTAGCTTATTCACATTGTTTTCCAAAATTATGCCCGAGTTTCTTGAAATATTTACAAATTTTGATGTAGAGTTACAATCTACAGTAAATGTTGAACTGTTCTTGTTCAATTTGAAAGTGAATTGGTAAAGTCATAACTCATCCATTAGCAGTGGTGTTATTTTACTTTTTTTTATATCATACCGAGGTATCCTGTATTTACTCAACCAGAGGGACTTTTATTACAACATTTGCAAGTATGACTGGCAGAAAAAAGGCTCAGAAAGAAACGGAAAAGACAGCTAAAGCTTCAACTAAATCTAAACAGGCCTCAAGTTCAAGATACGGCCTGGAAGAAACTGACCTGGAGCAGATAGGCAAAAGAATGGATTTCCTAGGACCTGACGCCGCATTATCGGCTCCAGATGAAAGCAAAAGTGGGAACGAAAGAGCAAGTCAGTCGGGCCAGGAAACCTTGTTGATTCCAGAAGGTTCATTGAAACTGAAAATGACCTTATTTTCCGTGCTGCCAACCACCACGAGCCAGTGCCACTGACTCCAACTAGGCTTGCTACTCCACCTGCTGAGCTCGGAGAAGACTAAAACAAGCAGTCTGAGCCGAAGGTAACAATTGCCACAATGATCACTGTAATAACTACTGTAATAACTACCTCACTTGGGGAAGACATAAAGGAGATAAAGTGTAATACAAAGAAGATCACAAATGATATAAGGAAAGATATAAGGAAAGATATAAAGGACATAAACATGACAGATATGAATCTGTTTCAGGATATTAAAAACTTGGAGAAACGTTTAAGTAATCACTTTGAGGCAACCTTTAAAGGTATGCTAGAAAAAAATGAGGAAAAAGTACAGAAAAATGCGAGTAGTTTTGAAAATAAATTTAGAGCAGTTCAAGCTCAGTTTGAAGACATTAAGCAAATGTTCACGACTCGTATTGAAATAGTTGAACAATTGGCTTCTGCCGCAAACGAAAAAGCAACGGCTACTAAAACTGAATGCAAAGTGCTTGGAGACAGGCTAACTGTGCTGTAAGATGGATATAGAAGAACTAATATCAGAATTGAAGGTGTTTCTGAAAACTGTTAAAAGTCCAAACCCAGTGAAATTCATCACTGAACTTTTCTCTCAAATAACTGCAGAGCAGTCACAGACACCGGGATATCAGCAGCTTACCGCATATGTGGATCAAACGCCTCAAACCCTAGAGGCCTTAATTTAAATTTCAATGAATTACAATCTAAAATGAATCTCATGTAACTTCTCAGGATGAAAAAAGAGATTATATTTGAAAATAACCGCATTGGTATTTTCCCTTATTTTTTACCTTCAACTGCTGCTAAACATGCCACATTTTACAGCATTAAACAGCGCTTATGCAAAGCCAAATTTAGATATAGCCTCTTGTATCCTGCTCAATTGAGAGTGGATATTCAAGGCAAGTTCTACATTTTTAATTTTCCAGATGAAGCAGAAAAAGAGCTAAAAAAACTGATCCTGACTCTTATTTTATTTTTTTTTATTTTTATTTTTTATTAATTTTATTACAATCCATACAAAGCAATCAAGTTTTTACAAAAAGAAAAATTGAGTTAAGAACAGATCGATTCCCCCCACCCCCCTGAGAGAGAGAGCAAGCCAAACGGCGTAAAATTTAAGGCTTGTAAACATACCCAAATTAATAAATTATCTGTGCTTTATGAACTTATTTTAAAATATTACTGATTAGATCCTGCCATGTTTTGAAAAAAGTCTGTACGGATCCTCTAACTGAGTATTTGATTTTTCCAATTTCAAATAATATAACACATCGGTTTCCCACTGACTTAAAAGAGGAGAGTTTGGGTTCTTCCAGTTTATCAGAATAAGTCTGCGTGCCAACAGTGTAGTGAATGCAATCACAATTTGTTTTTTCCTTCTCCACTTTAAGCCACTCTGGAAGAACCCCAAACACAGCTGTTAATGGGTTAGGAGGGATTGTGAGTCCAAGGCTGTCTGAGAGGTAATTAAAAATTTTTGTCCAGAATAATGTTAATTTGGTGCATGCCCAGAACATGTGACCCAGTGAGGCTGGGACTTGGTTGCAACGTTCACAGGTTGGATCATGCCCTGGAAACATTTTGGAGAGTTTTAGTCGAGACAGATGTGCTCGATATATAATTTTGAGTTGTATAATTGTATGCTTTGCGCATATGGAGCTCGAGTGAATTCTCTGCATTGCTACTTTCTACTCCTTTTCTGATATATTCATTGAGAGATCTTTTTCCCAGTGTCCTCTTGGATCTTTGAAAGGAAGGGATTGTAAAATGATTTTATATATTGTAGAGATGGAGTCTAATTCCTTGAGATTGAGCAATATTTTTCCAGCATGGATGAGGGTGCAAGATGAGGAAAATCTGGAAGGTTCTGTTTAACAAAGTTTCTGATTTGAAGATAGTGAAAGAAATGTGTAGCTGGAATGTTAAATTTGGAATGTAATTGTTCATAGGAAGCAAAGACGTTGTCTATAAAAAGATCTATAAGCAAGTTAATTCCTAATTTTTTCCAGATATTAAAACTGCATATGTTTGTGAAGGTTGAAAGAGGTGGTTCTCTTGCAGGGATGCCACAGATAGAAGCTTCTCCGTCTTAAAATGCTTTCTACATTGATTCCAGATTTTAAGTGAGTGGAGCACAATTGGGTTATTAGTGTATTGCCGATAACGTGTGTTTATTGGAGCACAGAGCAAGGAATACAAAGAAGTACTGCAGGATTTTACTTCTATTGCGGTCCAAGCCTGTGTATGTTCTTCTATTTGTGTGCAGGTTCTTATCGCCTGTATATTTGCCGCCCAGTAATAAAACTGGAAGTTAGGTAGAGCCATGCCGCCTTCTGCCTTTTGTCTTTGTAGGGTCGCTCTTTTGATGCGTGGATGTTTTGAATTCCAAATAAATGAGGTTATTGTTGAATCTAATTGCTTAAAGAATGATTTATTAATGTTTATTGGGATGTTTTGAAATAAAAAAAGGAGCTTAGGAAGAATATTCATCTTAAAAGTGTTAATTCTTCCAGCTAGAGTGAGATGAAGAGTTGACCATCTATGCAAGTCTTGTTTAATTTTTTCCATGCAGACGGCGAAATTTTGCTGATATAGAGCTTTATGTTTACTTGTGATGTTTACCCCTAGGTATTTAAACTGTTCTGCAATGATAAAAGGTAGGGGATCCTGACTCTTTTAAATATGATTGTCAGTCACATTGTGTCCTGGCAAGGCAAAGAACACTGAATCTGCAATTTAACCTATTTACTTTTGCCATAATT
This sequence comes from Polypterus senegalus, assembly GCF_016835505.1. Classification (NCBI taxonomy): domain Eukaryota; kingdom Metazoa; phylum Chordata; class Cladistia; order Polypteriformes; family Polypteridae; genus Polypterus; species Polypterus senegalus. Next base: position 279,270,543 of record NC_053155.1, read on the forward strand.
ATACATTTTATTTCCTTCCCTGCTACTTTAACATCTTAATTACAAATATAATTCTATTTGTATAGATTTGTGTGTGTATGTATGTGTATGTGTATATGTATATACATATTTACGTGTGTGCATGTACATGTTTACATATATATACTTACATATATGTGTGTGTGTGTATGTGTGTGTACATGCATACTTTATATATATGTATACATTTTTTTTTTCCAAACGGGACTATTTAATATCACACCCTGGTTTATTGTATTAGGATTGTACTATCATACGTTATATGCATCTCCATGGTTACTGTTTAACATCATACCATGGATTTATTCTTTCGAGTCTGTTCAAGGTTATATTTTAGCTTTGTAGTATTTGGACTGTATTGCCAATAGATATATGGACTCTATTCCTTCTACACCACTGCTTGGGAACTTGTTTTGTTCTGGACTGAGACTTCTTGAAGTGTGGTCTAGCTTCACTTGGGGAGGTAAAATGGGGGGGCAGGGAGTCTAGAGGAGGAGAGAAAGAGAGCAAGCTATTTCTGATTTATCCTTTTCATCCCTACAATTTTAAGTGCCAGCACAACAATAGGCTTCATAGCTATAACTTCTGACAATATTGGAAACTAAGGTTAAAGTTATCAGATGCAATAATGTACAATCTTAATTTAATTATAAAATGACAACAAAAGTTCAGAAACAATGTTTCTATTACCAAGCAGTGAACTTTGAGAATTGGAATGGCAAAGGTCTTAATCACGAATTAAAGAGGAAGAAACTATTCTCTCACATAACAGGTCTAAATGCCAAGATAGTATTTTTACAGTGTTTTTTTTCCGGCGCCGCATCCGAGTGGCAGCCTTTCCAGCAGCTCCGTATATGACTTTATCTTTTTACCTTTTTATCTCTATTTTCTCTATTTCACTGATCACTTCTACCACTTTCTTTTATGTGGAATTGCTCCCTGGACACTTTTTACTATTTTACTATTTGACATGGATTTTTACACTCCGAGAATCACCTATTCAAGTAGTCAGCTTAAAGCACTGAGAAGAAATGCTTATGCCGGTGTGGTTCCTTATTTACCTGACGAGGTAAGAAGACGATATTGGGGCAGCCGAGCCGGCGCAAAGATAAAAGATAAGATTAAATCGAGACAACTTGAGAGAAAATGGCGTTATAAACCGTTGGTGCCTTCTGTGATCCTGGGAAATGTAAACTCACTACCAAATAAGATCGACGAACTGGCTGTGCTGGTGAAAAATGTCAGAACCTACAGAGAATGCAGCTTGCTGTGTTTTAGTGAAACGTGGCTAACGTCTACCATCCCAGATGCTAACGTGGAGCTACCGGGTTTAGCACAGTTAGAGCGGACAGAGACGCAAGTACCTGCGGAAAGAAGAAAGGAGGAGGACTCGCTCTCTATGTCAATACAAAGTGGTGCAACTCAGGACATGTAAACGTTAAAATCTCCAATTGCTGCAGGGACATCGAACTGTTGACCGTAAGTCTGCACCCCTATTACTTGCCCAGTGAGTTTGGACACGTGATTGCTGTTATTGTTTACATCCCCCCTCAAGCGAACGTGGAGATGACGAGTGACATCATCCATTCCAAGTTACAAACGCAGCACCCTGAGGCACTTGTGCTAATCGCTGGAGACTTTAACCATGTAACGCTGGACAAAACATTACCTGCCTTCTCCCAGTATGTGGATTGTAACACTCGGGGAAACAGGACTATCGACCTACTGTATGCAAACGTTAAAGACGCATACAGCGCCACCCTGCTGCCTGCGCTTGGGAAAGCAGATCATAACCTGGTTCTGCTTCAGCCTCAATACAAACCAAGAGTGAGGGAGCTACCTACAACTACATGCTCATTCAGGAAGTGGCTCTGAGAGACTGCTTTGGAACTACAGACTGGGATATATTGCTTGGGTCACATAGTGAGAACATTGAAGAGGCTGTTGAATGCACAACTGATTACATCAACTTCTGTATGGACATTGTAGTTCCAGTAAGAACAGTATGCTGCTATGCTAACAACAAGCCATGGGTTACAAGTGACATCAAGGGCCTTTTGAACCAGAAGAAAAGGGCTTTTAAAGGTGGTGATCAGCATGAGCTCAAGTGCGTGCAGAAGGAACTCCGAGTCCAGCTCAGGGGCGAAAGAGCAGTACAGGAGAAAGCTGGAGCAGAAGTTGCAGAACAACAGCATGAAGGAAGTGTGGGATGGGATGAAGATTATCACTGGCTGCAGCTCGAAGCGGGGTGCCGCCATCGAGACAGACGTGGAGAGAGCAAACCAAATGAACAACTTCTTTAATAGGTTTGATCACTAACCCACTCTCACCTCGAGTACTGCATCCTCCAACCATCCTTCTGCTGATACCAGCATAGGTGAGACATCCCCACCCACAATTACAGCAGCCCATGTGAGCAGAGAGCTGAAAAGACTTCGTGCCAGCAAAGTAGCGGGTCCAGATGGTGTATCGCCACGACTGCTGAAGGCAGTTGGAACTGGGGAGTCCTCTACAGCACATCTTCAACCTGAGCCTGGAACAGGGGAGAGTCCCAAGGCTTTGGAAAACATCTTGTATCACCCCTGTCCCAAAGGTATCACGTCCTAGTGAGCTGAATGACTTCCGGCATGTTGCTCAGACGTCACATCTGATGAAGACCATGGAGCGGCTGCTGCTTCACCACCTGAGGCCACAGGTCCGCCGCCCTCGACCCTCTGCAGTTCGCATACCAGGAGAAGGTGGGAGCGGAGGATGCCATCATCTATATGCTACACGATCCCTCTCCCACCTGGACAGAGGCAGTGGTGCTGTAAGAATTATGTTTTGGACTTCTCTAGCGCCTTCAACACCATCCAACCTCTGCTCCTTAGAGACAAGCTGACTGAGATGGGAGTAGACTCACACCTGGTGGCATGGATTGTGGACTATCTTACAGACAGACCTGAATATGTGCATCTTGGGAACTGCAGGTCTGACATTGTGTTCAGCAATACAGGGCGCCGAGGGGACTGTACTTTCTCCGGTCCTGTTCAATCTATATACATCAGACTTCCAATATGACTCGAGTCCTGCCACGTGCAAAAGTTCGCTGATGACACTGCTATTGTGGGCTGCATCAGGAGTGGGCAGGAGGAGGAGTACAGAAAGTTAATCAGACTTTGTTAAATGGTGCGACTCAAACCACTTACACCTTAACACCAGCAAGACCAAGGAGCTGGTGGTGGATTTTAGGAGGCCTAGGCCCCTCATGGACCCTGTGATCATCAGAGGTGACTGTGTGCAGAGGGTGCAGACCTTTAAATATCTGGGAGTGCAGCTGGATGACAAATTGGACTGGACTGCCAATACTGATGCTCTATGTAAGAAAGGTCAGAGCAGACTATACTTTCTGAGAAGGTTGGCATCCTTCAACATCTGCAGTAAGATGCTGCAGATGTTCTACCAGACGGTTGTGGCGAGTGCCCTCTTCTACGCGGTGGTGTGCTGGGGTGGCAGCATAAAGATGAAAGATGCCTCAAGCCTGGACAAACAGGTTAACATCTGTGGCAGAGCGATGGGCACTAAGCAAACTCCTGTCAATCATGAATAATCCACTGCATCCACTTAACAGTGTCATCTCCAGACAGAGGAGTAGCTTCAGTGGCAGACTTTTGTCACTGTCCTGCTCCACTGACAGACTGAGGAGATCGTTCCTCCCCCACACTATGTGACTCTTCAATTCCACCCGGGGGAGTAAATGCTAACATTAATTTTATTTTAATTTTTTTCATTTTTTTTCATTTTTATTACTATTTAATTTAATATTGTTTCTTTGTATCAGTATACTGCTGCTGGATTATGTGAATTTCCCCTTGGGATTAATAAAGTATCTATCTATCTATCTATCTATCTATCTATCTATCTATCTATCTATCTATCTAATCAGCTAGGATCAGTTTCTGTTTCAATGAGACTGGACTTGACTGGATATTCCACTCCAGCTAAACAAAGAAAACTAGAGGCGTGGGAATCATAATTCATAGAACAATTTCATTTGCAGTATCAGATGTAGTATCTGATCCTGAAGGACAATATGTGATGGTGATGGGTAACTTATTTTATTGTAAAGTAATTTTGATAAATATCTATGTACCTAATGTGGATGATATTTACATCCATTCCTAATGTGAATACTCATAAAATTATAATAGCTGGAAACTTTAATTGTGTTTTAAATCCAGGCCTGGATCAGTCTTCAGATGCAAAGGTACAACATATAACACTACAAAAATAATTGCACAGTTTTTAATTGATCATAATCTACAAGACCCATGGAGATTTCTAAATCCATACTTAAGAGCAGATTCCTTCTTCTCACCAGTACATCATTGTTACTCAAGAATTGATTATTACATTTATAAATAACAATTTCTTACCTGCTATTGTTATCTCCAGCCATGCTCCTCTGATCATGGAGCTCACATCATTATGCCCCACATACTCATCTCACATCTGGTGTCTCACTCCCAGTTATTAGCTGACAAGACCTGTACAGAATTTATATCCAAGCAAATTGATTTTTTTAGACAAACACATCCTCAGAGGTTTTCTGCAGAAATACTCTGGGAAATTCTGAAGGCATTTTTAAGAGGACAGATTATCTCATATCTCTCCCCAAAAAATAAACTGGAAACCAAGAAGGCTTTAGAGTTAATCAGTGAAATTATCAGAATAGACCAAGAACATGCCTGGGGCCTCATGCATAAACAGTGCATATGCACAGAAATGTTGTGTAAGATGTGGTAGCAGTTTAAACAGACTGTGTGCATGACTGATGTACACCAATAATCCGATCAGCTGCTGTACAGCTGTGATTCCAAACTCAGATACAATGGGATTAACACTCTGAGTTGTCAACTGAGAGTGACAACGCTAAAGCGGCTATGGTATTTGGAATAGTTTGGCCATTCTGTGCACCATTATATGGTTACAGGCTAATTACAATCAGATGCCTTAAACTAATAAACGATATGCAGTTAATTTTGAGTTTATTTGATAAAGCCGCATCAGGGATGTGGATCTAAAAAAGAAAGGGAAACCACACTCTAACAGTAGCATTGCTTTGACGCTGGGTGCCACCAGTTTGTAAAACCGAGCAGAGAACTTGTGTATGCCAGGGATTAAGCTGCCATGAAAATATGCATGGTTTTATGCCAAATTTAGTTTTTAATCATCACGATGTGCGCGTGGAAATGGACGTATGCAACATTTTTGTGCGTACGCACTGTTTGTACATGAGGTCCCAGGCCCTGATGGCTACCCTGCTGAATTTTATTAAAAAAAATCAATCAAGTTTTATTAGCAACTTTTATAGAAGCCAGAGATGATAAAATTCTACCTCAAACTTTTCACCAAACATTAATTACCGTTTTAAGGACTTTTTACAATGTGCATTACACAGACCAATCTCACTTCTGAATAATGTTTTCAGCCATCATGTTGCTTTCTATGTAGTAGATGCCACAATGATTGAACCAGATTTGTCTTTATAGGCAGCTTTTTCTGGAAATAGTCACTTGGCTATAACTCAGAATGTTATAAAATTAGCTAAAGCCAATTGATAATGAAAATGACAAAGCATAGTCAGTAGCAAGGACTTTATACCCTTACTTGTACTAAGCAGTGCCCTGGCTTTCCCATAGCAATAAAGAATCAAAAAAGTGAGCTCCTTAATAACTTTGTGGTTTCTCCTAGAAAACTATGAGATAATTTTTCTTTGGTCTCACGTTTCTCAGATTTTTAACCTGAGAAAAAAAATTGGCAGTAGTCTCACAAGTAATATCAGCAAAGGCATACAATGAGTTTAGATTTTACAATATAATACAATACAATTTATTTTTGTATAGCCTAAAATCACACAAGAAGTGCCGCAATGGGCTTTAACAGGCCCTGCCTCTTGACATCCCCCCAGCCTTGACTCTCTAAGAAGACAAGGACAAACTCCCAAAAAAAACCTTTTTTGGGAGAAAATGGAAGAAACCTTGGGAAAGGCAGTTCAAAAGGAGACCCATTTCCAGGTAGGCTGGACGTGCAGAGGTTGTCAAAAAGAAGGGGGTTAATACAGTACAATACACAGAACAGAGCAAATCTTCAACACAGTATAAAAAAAAAAATTTTGCAAGTACGGAGCGAAATTTAACTGTAGATGATATCACATAATATGATTTGGATTTGTTTAGAGTCCTGCGGCCTCATGCATGACGTCGTGTGTAGAATTTGCACTATAACATGACGTAAGCAGAAAAGCGGAAATGTGCTTATGCACAAAAAAATCCAGATGCATAAATCTGTGCAAATGCCAACTTCCACGTTCTTCCGCTACATAAATCCCGGTCAGCATGAAAATTAATGTGCAGGCACCTGCTGCCGCACCCCAACTCCTCCCAGAATTATGCCTCTTTGAATATGCAAATCAATATAAATAGCCCTTAAGCTCAGCATTCTGTGAAAAGGCAATGGCAAAAGCACAAGGGAAAACAGAATTTCAGAGAATACCAAGTGGAGACAAGGAAAAACTTACTATTTGTTGGTTTTAACAGTGGTATAAACAACAAAAGGAAGTTGATCGAGTGACATAGCATGTCAGAGAAACTTGAAAGCTCAAGTTCACAAAGTTGCACAGTGCCTGAAATAAAAATGAAGTTGTCAGATATCAAAGTCACCGTGAAAAGGCGAGTTGTAGCCCACTGTATGAGTGTCATATGAAAGCTTCTTAGGGTACAGAGAAAAAAAAAAAAGCACACAGTGGGAAAAAAGCATGAAATGTCAACTTCAATGTGAAAATTTCCACTTTAATCACATAGTTTATTTTACCATTAAAGCAGAACATCATAAACTTCCTCTTAAAATTGCTTAATTTACTAGTTTCTCAAATCCCATCGTAACTAAAGTAGCATATTAAATGCTTTGTTTTCTAATTGATTTTCTATGTGTTCTATGTGTGAGAATCACTACGTGCTTCCGGGCTTTCTCTTCCTCTGACAGGACACAGAATCCATTACATTCGTGATATTACAGCTCTCTGAATAATTAAAATACTGAGATGTATACATGATATAATTTTCATGATGATAGGAGTTAAAGCATGTTATTAAACATGGGAACACGGTGGCGCAGTGATTGTTTATGTCTCATGCAAGATGCTTGCTGTGCCATGCGCGACCTTCGATGAAATACTTTATTGTATCAGTACTGTCTCTTTCAAACGTACTAACCTCCAAGTCCTGTCCTTACTTTTCTTTCTTCAAATACCCAGCTACCATACAGACATTAAGCCATCTGTAAGCTTAGATCGCTGATCCTTCAAAACTTTTAAAGAACATTGAAATATCTTTGTAGTACATGTTTAATTATTCTATCCATCTATCCTTCCAGTGTCGCGTCAGCACCAGCACGAGGCAGGAACAATCTGTGAACGGAGTGCCAGCGGCTCACTAGTGCTGCGGCACCGTGTCCTCACATGTTTAATTATAAACAATATAGATTAATTAAATGAAGTTAAAGTTTAATCTGTATAATATAATAAACATATTTTGCTACATTTCATCTTAAAAATGATATTGTCATCATATGTAAATGATGTGCTTTATAAAGTGGCTAAGGTTGTGCAATATTATAACTGTATCACATTTTACAGTGAGGTAATTGTACTTATCAATACAAACAGTTCTACAAGGAGCACTTGATGGACTGATTGAGTGTGTTTAGAGTTCTTGGGATGAAACTGTTTCTGAACCACGAGGAAAGGCTCTGAAGCATTTGCTGTATCAGAGCAGTTCAATAGACAGCAGGTGCTTGATGCTGTATACCGATAATTCTCTTTCTGATCAGCTGCTGTACAGCTATGATTCACACTCAGATACGGTGATATAAATGGTGTAGTGAGAGTAATATGGAAAAAGATGATCCGATGTGGCAACCCCTAACGGGAGCAGCTGAAAGAAGAAGAAGGTGCAGTGAGAGTAACAATGCAGTTATGATATTTGGAATAGTTTGACCATTCTGTGAACCATTATATTGTTACTGATTAATTACAATCAGATGCATTATACTAATAAACAATATGCGGTTAATGTCAGGGATGTGGATCTAAAAAAGAAAGGGTAACCACACAGGAACAGTAGCACTGCTTTGACGCTGGGTACCACCAGTCTGCAAATCAAAGCGCAGAACTTGCGTACAACAGGGTATGAGCTACCATGGAAATGTGCATGGCTTTACGCCAAGTTTAGGTTTTATACATCGCGATTTGAATGTGGAAACGTATTTCCGCAACATTTTTGTGCGTACGCACCGTTTATACATGAGGCCCCTGGAGACCTCAGCCATCAAGCTGCCTCTCCCATTTGGCCATTCCACAGCTGAAACAGCGCTGGGCCAGCCAATCCGATGAAAGGACCCCTCTACCCCACTATTTCTGCGATCCTCCATCAGGGATGACTTTACCTTAGGCAGTCAAAACAACTTGGCAGGTGGGCCGTGGCACCAAGTGCCACATTTGAGTACCGAGAAGAGAAACAGAATAGGTGAGGGTTAGTAACAAATTATAACAATCATGTTACTTATGTTTTAGTGCTAATGACTAACAACAGAGATGCAGTCTGTACAGTTAATCAGCAGCTCTAGTCAGAATATACTAAACTGAAGTAATGAGTCTTCAGCCAGGATTTAAAAGCTGAGACCGAAGGGGCATGTCTTATAGTAGCAGGCAGACCATTCCACAATTTAGGGGCCCTGTAACTAAAAGCTGGACCTCCCACTGTTATTTTATTAATCCTTGGAATCATAAGCAGACCTGCATCTTGAGATCTTAATGTGCACTCTGGTTTGTAAGTCATGATAAGTTCAGATAAGTAAGCCGGACCTTGGCCATTTGAGGCATTATATGTTAAATGGAGGATTTTGAAATCTGCCCTAAGCTTAACCGGGAGCCAGTGTAAGGATTTAAGAACTGGAGTGATGTGTTCATATTTTCTTGTTCTTGTAATAATTCTTGCAGCAGCATTTTGGATTAACTAGAGTCTGTATAAAGAACAGTTAGAACATCCAGTGAACACCGCATTGCAGTAGTCAATCCTACTAGAAATAAATGCATGAATTAATTTTTTAGAATCCTGTTTATTTAGAAACCCAACATTTTTAAGATGGAAGAAACATGATTTGGACAACTTTGTAATATGCGCTTTAAATGACATGCTAGAGACAAAGATAACTCTGAGGTTGCGGGCTGATTCAGTATAATTAATGGTGATTCCAAGTGAGTTAAATGATGACAAAATATTGTTGTGATCAACGTCATTTCCTCCAACAATTAACATCTCTGTTTTATTGGTGTTTACAGACAGGTAGTTCTCATCCATCCACTCCTTTAATTCACTAACACAACTAATTAAAGACAACATTGGAGAAACTTCATTTAATCTAAATGAAATGTATAACTGGGTGTCATCTGCATATAAGTGAAAATTCACATTATGTTTCCTAATGAAACATTAGGAAGTCAATGTCAAGTAGTGTCTTGAAATTTTATTTTGCAACTTGAAACTATTTGGATTGCATATTAAATAATATATGGTGAAATACATAGACTGTTGTTTGTGGTAACACTTTACTATGATTACAAAACTCATGCCCGTGCTTCTTTACAATGCAGACCTGTAGTCAGGTTGTCTTGCCTCTATTTAAGCAATGTTGTAATGTGTTCATTTTTAGGTAGATAGGTTTAACTTCCTATTCCTTTCTCTTTTGCTGTGTTTTGATGTCGCACATAAGCACTGAGACTTTAAAAAAAGATCCAATGTCATCCTGACTCTGACAGACAGAAATAGTACAATGCACATTTCACAGTTTGTCCTTAACTTGTCTTGTCTTACAAAGCTTACCTAGCAGTTATTATATGGTGAACTCCTGTGTGCTAAATCTGGCCTTGTGTTAGCTGTACATGTGAGTGGATTAATAAAATATTTTTTGTACAGAGCACAGTGGCATATTAAACTTATATTCTGATTACAAAATGTAACTGATGAAATATTTTATGTTGAATTATTGAATGTGTTGCACATATGGAGCTAGAGTATATTCTATGTATGGCTGCCTTCCACTCATTTTCTGAGATTTTAATTGAAAGATCCATTTTCCAACATACCCTAGGATATTTGAAAGGAAGAGACTTTGGAATGTTTTTTATGTATTGCTGAGATGCTGTCTGAATCTTCAAGATTGATCAGGATTTGATCTGGAATAGAAATGGTTGGGAGGTGAGGAAAATTCTTTTAGCAAAATTTCTGATTTAACAGTAGTGGGAAAAGTGCGTTGCTGGGAAATTGAATTTGAAGCATAATTGTTCATAAGATGCAAAAACATCATCTACATACAATTCTGTAAGTGTTTTATTCCTGGAAATTTTCCAAAGATTAAACACTGTAGGTTTGAGGGGGTTGAAAAAAATGATTATCATGTAGAGGAGCAAGAGATAAAAGCTACATTTCTTTCATGTCTTGTTTATAAGTTAAACTAGCAGAATACCCGCGCTTCGCAGCGGAGAAGTAGTGTATTAAAGAAGGTACGAAAAAGAAAAGGAAAAATTTTAAAAATAACGTAACATGATTGTTAATGTAATTGTTTTGTCATTGATATGAGTGTTGTTCTCATATCTATCTATATATATATATATATCTATCTATCTACAGTATCTATATATATATATATGTTGTTCTCATATCTATCTATATATATATATATCTATCTATCTATCTATCTATCTATATATATATATATATACTCGCGCTTGGCAGCGGAGAAGTAGTGTGTTAAAGAAGGAAAGAGAAAGAAAAGGAAACATTTTGAAAATAACGTAACATGATTGTCAATTTAATTGTTTTGTCACTGTTATGAGTGTCGCTGTGATATATATATATATATATAGCAAAATACCCGTGCTTCGCAGCGATGTCATGTGTTTAAGAAGTTATGAAAAAGAAAAGGAAACATTTTAAAAATAATGTAACATGATTGTCAAAGTAATGGTTTTGTGTATTTGGCGGCAGCGCCACGAAGTTGTTTTCGGTAGCTGCATCAGAAAATGTACCACCACGTCTGACACGCCTCCTTTTTACTGTTTTCTCAAAGCTTGGATTGCTGCTGTCATATATACACACACACACACACACACACACACACACACATACATATATATATATATATATACACATATATATACACATACATATCTTCATATCTACATATCTATATACATATCTACATATACATATATATATATACATACATACCTATCTACATCATATATACACACACATACATACATACATACACACACACAAATTATATATATGTGTGTATGTATGTATGTATGTATGTATGTATGTGTGTGTGTGTGTGTGTGTGTATATATATATATATATATATATATAATGTAGATAGGGGTGTGTGTGTGTATATATATATATACACATACATACATATATATACACATATATATACTTGTGTGTATGTTTGTATGTGTCTATATGTGTGTGTATAGCTTTGGTCACTGAGTGCAAGGGAAAAATAATAAAATATAGTCTATAAGTTATTAAACAGTAAAACATTAACGTTTTAAGAAGTACAGGTACATTGAGCCCTACTGGAGTGGTTGCGGGTAAACTACATTTTAAAGACTGTGTAACACAACAGGTAAGTAACTAACAGCAGCTAAAATATATATGGATCATCTCTCGGTAGTAGGTCCCTTTTGAAAGGCGCTACACGACGGCTGTGGTATAGAAATTACATTTTCTATGTGAACGTTCAAATTTGTGCCTCTGGTAATGTGCCTTACCGGCATTTAAAGAAAATGAGTTTTGTGTCCTCTGCACTGTTAAGAGAGAAAGGCTTTGGTTTGGGATAAAAGGTGTAAAGAAAGTACTAGCAAAATACCCGCGCTTCGCAGCGGAGAAGTAGTGTGTTAAAGAAGCAATGAAAAGAAAAGGAAACAGTTTGAAAATAACGTAACCTGATTGTCAATGTAATTGTTTTGTCACTGTTGTGAGTGATGAGTGTTGTTGTCATATATATATATATATATATATATATATATATATATATATATTTACACACACACACATAAACATATATATATATATACATATCTATACATATACACATATATACATACATATATATCTACATATATACACACACACACACATATAAACATATATATACATATACATACATATCTACATATATACACACACAGCTATTTCGTATCAGTGCAATACGCTGTTTGTTAAAACGGTTGACTCCGCTCTTACGTGCAATAACAAATCAAATCATTCAGTTGTCTTTGCTCATATGTCATTTTAGAGCTGGACGCCTGGCATCTTTTTTGGCCACAGGTTCGTTTCTGTTTGGTGTGAGGTTCTGTGTTGTGGAGATTCTCAGGATGGATTGCAGGTGCTCATCAGTGAGGCGACTCCTGTGTGCTGTTTTGTTAGTCTTTATCACTGAGAAGAGCTTCTCACACAGATACAGTATGTGCTACCAAACATGCACAAGGTTCGAGCCGCATGTAGACGGACTTTTTTTGTTCTTCAAAGTCACCAAAGCGCCGTGCAAACTCAGTGCGCAATAACTCTAGCTTCGCAATAACTTGCAGCATCATAAGGTAGACTTGATTAACGCTGTAAGTGTTCGGCAAGGCAGCTGAAGCGCTGCATTATGGGATCTGTAGTTTATTGTGTTACCAGAGCTTCATATACCCGGGCCATTAATAACAATAATACAGTATATAAAATGATCTCGGGCGGATATAATTACACGCGGACGGATGTGGCCCTGCCCTTGAGTTTGACACATATGGACTAAATAGAACTTGAAAAGATATATTTTTTCAAATGTGATCGCGCAATTCAGATAGAGTTGATGCACACTACAGCCTGCATGCCTCAATGAGTCATCCTCCCCTCGCTCTTACTTTTTTACCGCTCATCTAATGAATACACTGAGTATGGCTTTACCAAAACAATCATTGATGGCGAATAAAGTATCCATTATTCGAGTATGTACAGCGGGATATATATATATACATACTGTATATATATACCCGCGTATCGCAGCGGAGAAGAAGTGTGTTAAAAAAGCTAGAAAAAGAAAAGGGAACATTTTAAAAATAACGTAACATGACTGTCAATATACAGTATTTGTTTTGTGAGTGTTACTGAGTGTTGCTGTCATCAAGGATTTGATTATCATTATTTCTTTCAATCAGGTTCGTATTTGTAGGATGTGTTGTGTTCAAGTTACATTCCGTGTTTGTCAATCGTTGTAAAGATAACAGGTTTCATTCATCGATTCGTTTCTTACTGCATCAATAAACAGCTCGTCTTCTTCTTTATCTGAGACCTGACACACTGCATGCACGGGTTTTTTTTACACTGTCTTCCTTTAGCAGGACATTGACTTTTTCCACCGTGTGCTTTGTTTCCACAGTAGCTGCATTTATGAATATGCTTATCAGACGCTTCATATTTTTGCTGCCTTTTCAATTGTGTAATTCGGTTTTGTTCAGCTCTTTGGAACTGTTGCTTTTATCTGTGCACTGCGTCAGTTCACGTGAGCCACTCGGTGTACTTGCATTGAAGGTTCCCAGCTGTGCTGGTGCCATCTCGTGCTATGTCCATAGCTTTATTTAATGTTACCTTAGTCCTGGCACTTAAAACTTTCTCTCGCAGTTTCGCTGAGTTTGTGTCAAACACCACCCTGACCATCTCATCTTCCTCTCCATAAGCACAGTCCTTCACCCGTGAATATTTACCCGTGGCAGTTTGCTATTGGATTGCCGCTGACGGACGGCCTTATATGGGCAGGCACTAAATTACAAACGCCAGCGGCAGCCTGTCTATGAACTTAATTTAAAGTGTAGGGTTTACATCGCTTTGTTTCCAAGTAGCAGAACTCATGAATATGGTTGTATATGTCACTCGCTCGCTTCTTATTGTTTCGCTGCCTTCTCAATTATATAAGGCATGTTTTCTTGAGCGATTTTTTGAGGTCTTCCTGGTTTTCTATGTACTGCGTGATTACGTGGGAGGCGTGATGATGTCACACGAAACTCCGCCCCCACGGCGTTGAAGCTCATCTCCATTACAGTAAATGGAGAAAAACTGCTTCCAGTTATGACCATTACGCATAGAATTTCGATATAAAACCTGCCCAACTTTTGTAAGGAAGCTGTAAGGAATGAACCTGCCAAATTTCAGCCTTCCACCCACACGGGAAGTTGGAGAATTAGTGATGAGTCAGTGAGTGAGTGAGTGAGTGAGGGCTTTGCCTTTTATTAGTATAGATTAAATGAATAGAAGAAATATACTTTATGAATTCAACGTTTTATATGTATTATGTATTCACACAGAATGCATCACACTTATTTACAGTGTTTTTTATATTTTTTTTATTTTTTATGGTTTGGTGAAGTGAATAGCCGATACGAAGTTTTTGGTTTCTTACATTTAGTAATGTAACATATAAATTAAGCATGAAATCATTCCATTTTAATTAAAAAATGAAAAAGCAAATACATTTATATAAAATAAAAGTTATACACAGATGAAGTAAAGTGCAATTTATAAACTTATTTTTAACAATGCATATTAAAAAATATCTCTCAATATTTTACATTTACTCATATCCAGCCTTTTCCCTGTATTTTTATTCATGACTGCTTTTTAAAATTAATTAACAATTATTGACCAAATAAGTAACCTATTATTTGATTTCAAATACTTTTACGAAGGCCTTTCCATCCACCATTCCATTACCAACAGTTTTACATTCTTCTGCTCACCTCGCCAAAGGCATGTAAATTAGATGTTTCCAAATTATCTTCTGTAGAAGTGTGAGTGGACCCTACAATGACCTGACATCCTCTCCAGGCTGTTGTCCATGCAACCTTCAGTTTGATTCAAAAGGCCTCACAGTACTATTTTCTGTTGTAATAATAATATGGAGACAAAAAATAAAACCAAAAAAAGTTTTGCAAGGTGATCTTTGACTGATTTTTTTGTGAAATATATATAGGAGATTTTGAATATTAAAGCATTTCTGAAATTGCTAAGAATTTTGTAATTGCATACATGTATATTATTGCAACATATTTTCTACAGATCTGTTTTACACCATAACAGAAAAAATCAATTCAAAACTTTAACATGATGTTGCTACATCAAATGGCTCAGACATGTCAATTTGAGTTTGGGCTGCCCACCCCTGACTTTATGGCAGTGATCAGTGGGGTTGTTGACCAACTGTAGAAGGTTTAAACAACCTAAACTGCTTCACTGAAAATATTAAAAGGAGGGCAGAATAAAAACACTATTATTCTTCAAGGTCTGTGACAGTTAAGAGAGTCTGTCAACTGAGTACCTTTGGAAAAGGCAACATCTCAGAGCTAAAATAAATAAATAGATAAAATAAAAAATAAACCTAAATGTACTGCACACTACAGTAACATAAGACACTGTTCATGGACTGGCAGCATTTTCTATACAGGATAAACTCCAACAGAACATACAAAATAGAACATGCAGGCATGAAGGCACAGTGCACAGATTTTTTAAAAGAAAGGTTAATGAATATAATAATATCATTAATTTACTCCTGATTTCTTATTTGTTTAAGTAGGCTGCCAGACTGGTTTGTGCATGGTTTTTCCATATATAGAGTGCCAGTTTGTGCCTGCTGATGTCAGAGAGAGAGAGACAATGACCTACAGAGAGATTTGCATCGGCCAGTGTAGAATGTAAGTACTGAACTGTTATTAGAGCTGTAGAAATCTTGTTGGCCTGTACTTGCCCTAAATCACACATTATTAGTATTTAGAAGTTCAATTGCTCTTCAATATGTAATCTTTATGCAGTTTTGTCTATTGGTTCTGATGATGTTAATTCAAAGGGGGCAGCACAATTGTGTTTTGCCTAGACTAGCAAAATGGCATGCACTGGCGCTGATAGTAACCACACTTCAATAATATAAGCTATAAGGGTGGATTGGTGTTCTTCTTTGGATTGGCTACCTGCTTGAAGTCAACTGTATTTACTGTAGGACTGAATTTACAGCAAATTTAACTAAAATACATGAGCAAGAAAAAAGAACATAAATGAATGGCAAAAAAAAGAAGATAACAAATTTAAAAGCTGAATTACTCATCACTTTGATGAAACTTGTTTTCCAATACAGGATATGGGTAAACTATGACTATCTGAGCTAAAATAGTCACAGGGCCAGAGAAAGATTTAAAACTTAGCATTCTTTAGCAAATACATATTTTAACATGCTACTGGACATTTGCTTGAGCTATTTTTTTATTGAAAACAATTTTCAAAAATGCATGACGGATTTCCTTGGTTCTGACGGCATAAACAAGAGGATTCAAGACTGGTGGTACAAGAAGGTATAAAACGGCAAACATAACATGAATTTGAGGGAGAACCTTCATGCCAGTCCGATAAACTAAAAGACTAAATAGTAAAGTTGTATAAAAATACAAAATTACAAACAAATGAGAACCGCACGTGTTCAGTGCTTTACGTAATGCATCCTTTGAGCCAACCTTTAGAACAGATCTCAGAATCAATGCATAACTAAATATAATGAATATCACATCCAATCCAAATATACAAGATATTGCTACAAGGCCTAGAGAACTATTCATAGATATATCAGTACATGCTAATTTTGCAATACCCATATGATCACAGTAACAATGTTGTATGACATTTGATGAACAGAAAGGCAATCTCGATGCAAAGATTGTTGGCAAGCCTATTAAGATAACATCTCTCATAACAAGAGACAGAAACACTTGAGCTAAAAATTTGTATGATAATATTGACATATAGCGCAAGGGATTGTATATAGCAACATATCTGTCATAAGCCATAATAGCAAGTATTGACGATTCTAATGATGACAAAAAGTGAACACAGAACATCTGAAACAAGCAGGCTTCAAATGCAATAGCTCTGTCATTAAACCAAAATATCTTTAAAATCTGTATGGTTAAACTACACAAAGCAAGATCCACAAGTGACAGGGTTGCAAGTAAAACATACATAGGATTATGCAGATTGTGGTTAACCTTTACAATATAGATGATCAAGACATTAGCTACAAGAGCTAAAACATACATGGCACAAAATGGAATTGAAATCCAAGTCTGGTAGTTCTCCATTCCTGGAAATCCAATAAGAATAAATTCTTTTGGACGTAAATAAGTCATGTTCTCAGCAGACATGCTGGTTGTTTTTCTACCTTAAATAAAAACGACACTTATGAATTAGTGGTGAGCACAACAAGGCAAGATAACATCAACCATGAACAATTTGACATTTAAATTGTAATATAAAATACCTAATTATACCTTATATCATAAACCTGTAACATTAGCGTGTGGAAATTTACTTAACTGCCATTAATTGCTATTAAATAAAGAAAATTGTGTCACTGCAACAAAATTACACACCTATATTCAAAAATTAATGTTGTTCATTTCTAACACACTTTATTCTTGCCTTACCAGTAGAGTGTGATGCATAACAACTAAGTTATAACATTTAAATTGTAAAAACAGTGTTATTTATAATAGTCGATATTCTCTTATGAACATACTAAGTAACCCTTGGAGATTTTAGTTTCTTATAGAGAATTATCTGTGGCAAAATTAATTGCACTCCAAGGTGTAAACTACAGTGGCATACAAAAGTATTGTTTTCCCCTTGAAAGTTATAATTTTCTGTATTACAAAAGATTTGCACACATATTTATCTGTTCAGTGTTTTTAATGTAAACTTTTATGCTGTAGCAATACATTTCCAAAGTCAAAATAAACCTTTCTGTAGCTGTTTAACTAAAGAAGAAAATTTGAAAAGTTATTGTTTGCATAAGCATTCAAGACCTACACATTAATTCTTTGTCGAGAAGTCCTTAGCTGCAATAACAGCCTTAATTCTTTTGGGGTGAGTATGTCCCCATTTTGCACAATGTGTAGGAGAGATTCTTCCCCATTCTTCTTGGCAGAATTGATAGACATTCTCTAGGTTGGTGAAATGAAGTCTAAGGAGAGCAGTTTTCAGATAGTGCCTATGACAGTGTGGGTTAGCTCTTTGATAGTCATAACCGAGTATTGGGCCATGGCAAGTGAGGACACACACACGATGACTGTAATGGATGGGTGCTAAAGTGGAAGTTTTTAATTCATGAGTTCTTTTAAGAATAATTCAAAGACAAAATGGCCTATCACCATCTTGCGTCTCTTGCCCAGCTTTACCTCCATCCTCTCCTTTCTTGCCTCCTTCAGCCCAGAACATCTCTTTATGATCTTGCCAACTCACCTTTCCAGGTCTTGCAGTCAACAGAGCAGTTAGCAAACGCGGTCCCTTTCAAACACAGCTTAGCCCTGACTGCCTCCATCGGTGCATCTGCCATGACTGCACAAGTCGTCTTTTCCCATCTTCCTCTCACAAAAACTGGTACTTGTCAGATCTCTAGAGAGACCTCCAATACTGTTCAGCAGGAACAGATCTGTCCCAAAAACACTGATCCATCATCTGAATCCTTGCCTCTACTCCACTATATGTGCTGACCAAGTATTAACTTCACATTTCTCTCTCTCTCTTACAGTTTTTTTGGTTTTCTCACCCTTTTCTTGTCCTACTCTCCCTTATATACCTCTGTGGGAGCAACGACTCTATTGCAGACTGCATGAAGCCAATGAAGCAATCAAGACAGACCACACACCTCCACCCACATGTGGGTACACCCTATCTCGTTCACCACACGAACTCCGTACAATTGAGCACAAGCATGCACACTCATGGCAATCAACCCAGCCACTTATTTATTTATTTATTTATTTATCCTAATGACTACTTGTTATCTAGCCGTGGTCCCATTTTACTACAGTGCCACAGATTCTCAACAGGATCAGTAATAACATCAGGACTTGGTCATTCCAAAACATTCAGCCTTCTGTTTCTGAGCCATTCCTGTATCGCTTTGGTCTTATGCTTAGTGTCAGTGTCATGTTGATAGCTGAATCTGATCTCAAGCCATATGTTATAGCAGACTGGAACAAGTTCTCCTGCAATACTGTGCGGTATTTCTGTCCATCCAACTCTGAAATGATTGCCTTACCCAGAGCATGAAGAGCAATCCCCATAGCATGATGCTGCCACTAACATATTTCAATATATGAATGGTGTTTCTTGAGGCATGGGCAGTGTTTGTTTTACGCCACACTTAACTATTTGAAGTCTGATCAAAAAGTTCTGTTTTGATCTCATATGACCATAAAATCGTCTCCCACAACTTAATTGGGTCTTTCTCATGCTTTGTAGCAAATGCCAGACGTCCTTTTATGTGAACCTTCTTAAGGAATGGTTTCCTTCTTGCAAACTTCACCACTAATTTGAAGCATCCATCTGGATGATGTGACGGCCATTGTTTTGCCAATACTCTCACCACACATTAGCTATTAGGTGAAGTGGTGAGATAAATAGCCAATTGGAGACAGGGGATGATTAGGGGTCCAGAATTATTAGGCCATGGAGGGTAATTTAAACTGGACATCAGGATACATCCAGCTCTTTATGAAGGATGCCCAGAAATCTTTTATGACCACAGTGTGCTTAAAACACATTGAATTCCTTTCTACTAAAAAAAATGAAATGATATAATAAATAAATAAGGGCGGTACGGTGGCGCAGTGGTATCGCTGCTGCCTCGCAGTTAGGAGACCCGGGTTCGCTTCCCGGGTCCTCCCTGTGTGGAGTTTGCATGTTCTCCCGTGTCTGTGTGGGTTTCCTCCGGGCGCTCCGGTTTCCTCCCACAATCCAAAGACATGCAGGTTAGGTGGATTAGTGATTCTAAATTGGCCCTAGTGTGTGTTTGGTGTGTGGGTGTGTTTGTGTGTGTCCTGTGGTGGGTTGGCACCCTGCCCAGGATTGGTTCCTGCCTTGTGCCCTGTGTTGGCTGGGATTGGCTAAAGCAGACCCCTGTGACCCTGTATTCGGATTCAGCGGGTTAGAAAATGGATGGATGGATAAATAAATAAATAAAATGACTAATTCAGTATCAAGATGTGAAGCACGACAGTGAACAGTATGAGGAAGAGAGATTCCAATCCTAACTATGCTCTTGCACACTCTTGGCTATGTGTTCAATAAAAGGCATGGTTTACTGAAACAATGAACAATGTAATTGAGGTCTTACTGAAAAAGTTTAGTCACAGATTTAATACTCTAATGTTTTTATTGCTATTTATGAGTAATGTTACATTTTCAACGCATGGATAATTTTGTTTGTCAATCTTATAAATTAATAGGATATGCAAAATTTTGTGACTGTGTTTATTGATCTTGAATTCTTCATATATTTTTTCATCCTTTATAATAGCAAGATATATCATTATTTCATTTTTTTCTTCTCCATCTTGTTCATCTACACTCTGGCAAACATTTGATAACTGCACTTTTCCGATCTCCCTATTGAGATGCAATATATATTCAGACAGCTACACTTCTTGATTGTAACTCAGAACTGATTAAGAAAGTTCAGAAAATGGATACATATTCAAACTAATGGAAAACTTACTTAGTGTATCTTTATATATAATCTTTATACTTATTCTTATTTTTTATTTATGTATTTATTTATTCATTGTACAGTATTAAAAGGAACCAAGAAAGACTTAGGTCATCTTCTGTGATGTTAGCATAATTGACCAGTACAATCTGGCATAGAAGTTAGGTTGTCTGAAAGGCAGAATGATTATTCCAATAATTGGTCTTAGTTGTTTGTTCTGAGAATTATTAATTGTGGATACATGTTAACAAGGTGTGAATTATTAAAGGTCAGAAAATGATTATTAAAAGGGTCTGGAATTAAGCAACACACATGCATGAACCTTGCAGCCAGGGTCTTTGTCAAATAAAGAATTCCTTGCTTGGGACAAATAAAGAAATAACATGTCTGTGATTTTTTTTATTTACATTCATTACAATGAAATTTAAGTTATTGAACTGACTTCAAAATTCAGTAGTGGAAGAATTGTGTCAAAAAGACAAGACCTTGCTACATGTTTCTAGATCTAAGGTTGTTTATGGGTGCTTTACTTTAAAGCAGAAGCACGTTTTATATATCTTCTCTTCTCCAATCATTCATGACAGTTTTAAAAACATGCAGTCTTATTGTCAGTCACTGGAATTTGTCTGTATGCTTTAAATGTACAGTAAATCTGCAATGGTTATTGTATTGATTTCAGCTAGAAATAAAATGTGGTATAGTCCTAAAAACAGAAATATTTCCAAGATGTTAAGAAATGGCAGGACTCCTAACTTTATTGGACCAAAAAATTAAAGTAAAACAGAAATTCTGATGTTTGCCCGATTATTTTATACTTAATCTTATATATTTAATTTTTGAGACTATTGCTTGTTAAATTAGGATTATTATTTCAGTAATTAAAAAAACTCTCAAATATCCACAAGCCTCTGTCAAACTGGCTCATATCAACTATCATTTGAATCTAACAATCTATTAAAAGGCTTGGACAAATGTGAGAATTCAATTCAGTTCAATTCCTTTAACTGTTCCAAAGGGAAGGTGCAAAAACAGCCTTATATCAAACTTTCTAAACATGGGCTAAATACCCAGCTGTAAAAGGTAGCTTATGTTTCCAATCTTCTCAATTTTTGAATGGTTTTGCCTTCAATGTCTGGCTGTCGATTCTCCTTGTCAGATCACTATTGGTCCCTTCCTACCCTCTCTAACAGTGGTAACTATAATAAATCCTATCTGGGGTTTACGTCTTGAGCCTTTTCAGAATAACCTACAGGCTGGGCATAGCTCTTTAAAACTAGTCGTGGGACCAGTGTATCACAGTGTTCAGTTGAGGACATCGTTGGGTCCAGGCCTAAACTTGACTGATGGCCCTTTCCTGCATGTGTTAGGGGTGCTTAGAAATTCTAAAATCATTCAGCTGCAACTTATCTTCTTAGAAAGTCTCCTTCAATATCCTCTCATCCTCAAGTTCTAAGCATTAAGACCACAGACCACATTTTGAAATACTACCTGTTAGCAGAATACCCCTCAGGAGTGATACTGAGAATTTCCCTTCTTTAATAATAATACTACTAATAATAATAAAGACACAGGAGCAGCTTCAGCGACAGACTGCTGTCACTATCCTGCTTTACTGACAGACTGAGGAGATCATTCCTCCCCCACACTATGCAACTCTTCAGTTCCACCCTGGGGGGTAAACGTTAACATTATACAAAGTCACTGTCTTTCATTCCTGCATTTTTATCACTCTTTAATTTAATATTGTTTATTATCAGTATACTGCTGCTGGAGTATGTGAATTTCCCTTTGGGGATTAATAAAGTGTCTATCTATCTATCTATCTATCTATCTATCTATCTATCTATCTATCTATAAATGACAATAAGATTCCTTGCATTAGAAGGTCTAATGAGATCACCATCAAGAGTGACTGAAAAGTAGCTCATTTTCTTAAGTTCTGCTTTAGTGCAAATTTGCAGTTCAGTTTTGTTGCAATTTAATTTTAAAGAGTTTTGCTCTGTCCAGGCTTTAATTTCACAGAGACTACAGTGGTGTGAAAAACTATTTGCCCCCTTCCTGATTTCTTATTCTTTTGCATGTTTGTCACACAAAATGTTTCTGATCATCAAACACATTTAACCATTAGTCAAATATAACACAAGTAAACACAAAATGCAGTTTTTAAATGATGGTTTTTATTATTTATGGAGAAAAAATCCAAACCTACATGGCCCTATGTGAAAAAGTAATTGCCCCCTTGTTAAAAAATGACCTAACTGTGGTGTATCACACCTGAGTTCAATTTCAGTAGCCACCCCCAGGCCTGATTACTGCCACACCTGTTTCAATCAACAAATCACTTAAATTGGAGCTGCCTGACACAGAGAAGTAGACCTAAAGCACCTCAAAAGCTAGACATCATGCCAAGATCCAAAGAAATTCAGGAACAAATGAGAACAGAAGTAATTGAGATCTATCAGTCTGGTAAAGGTTATAAAGCCATTTCTAAAGCTTTGGGACTCCAGTGAACCACAGTGAGAGCCATTATCCACAAATGGCAAAACATGGAACAGTGATGAACCTTCCCAGGAGTGGCCGGCCGACCAAAATTACCCCAAGAGCGCAGAGACGACTCATCCGAGAGGTCACAAAAGACCCCAGGACAACGTCTGAAGAATTGCAGGCCTCACTTGCCTCAATTAAGGTCAGTGTTCACGACTCCACCATAAGAAAGAGACTGGACAAAAACGGCCTGCATGGCAGATTTCCAAGACGCAAAACCACCGTAAGCAAAAGAACATTAGGGCTCGTCTCAATTTTGCTAAGAAACATCTCAATGATTGCCAAGACTTTTGGGAAAATACCTTGTGGACTGATGAGACAAAAGTTGAACGTTTTGGAAGGCAAATGTCCCGCTACATCTGGCGTAAAAGGAACACAGCATTTCAGAAAAAGAACATCATACCAACAGTAAAATATGGTGGTGGTAGTGTGATGGTCTGAGGTTGTTTTGCTGCTTCAGGACCTGGAAGGCTTGCTGTGATAGATGGAACCATGAATTCTACTGTCTACCAAAAAATCCTGAAGGAGAATGTCCGGCCATCTGTTCGTCAACTCAACCTGAAGCGATCTTGGGTGCTGCAACAGGACAATGACCAAAGACACACCAGCAAATCCACCTCTGAATGGCTGAAGAAAAACAAAATGAAGACTTTGGAGTGGCCTAGTCAAAGTCCTGACCTGAATCCAATTGAGATGTTATGGCATGACCTTAAAAAGGCGGTTCATGCTAGAAAACCCTCAAATAAAGCTGAATTACAACAATTCTGCAAAGATGAGTGAGCCAAAATTCCTCCAGAGCGTTGTAAAAGACTCATTGCAAGTTATCGCAAACGCTTGATTGCAGTTATTGCTGCTAAGGGTGGCCCAAGCAGTTATTAGGTTCAGGGGGCAATTACTTTTTCACACTGGGCCATGTAGGTTTGGATTTTTTTTCTCCCTAAATAATAAAATCCATCATTTAAAAACTGCATTTTGTGTTTACTTGTGTTATATTTGACTAATGGTTAAATGTGCTTGATGATCAGAAACATTTTGTGTGACAAACATGCAAAAGAATAAGAAATCAGGAAGGGGGCAAATAGTTTTTCACACCACTGTAGTTGTTAGCTGAGAAAGCTCTGATGACATTTTGCTTTAAACAATTAAATAAACTGACCATCATCTACATAAAAATGAGAGCACAGTACCAAAGCAACAAATAATATGGCCAAGACTGAACCAGACTGAAAGGATTCCATCAAATCATTAGAAGTTAAGTAATTGGTGAGTTGGGAGGCTACAACACCCTCAAGAACTTTTGACAGAAAGGGTTAGTGAGAGATATTGTTAAGATTGTCCACATCAAGAGCAGAGTTTTTTAACATTGGAGTTGCAGAAGCAATTTTAAAAGTGACTGCCACAAAGCTGATGTCAAGGGATGTGTTTAGTATTGTTGTAACAGTCAGGATTGGCACGAAGGCAGGATTTAAGATGTGTGGTGGGGATGGAGTCCAGTACACAGGTAGTCGGCCTGATTTTACAAAGCAGGTCATTAACAAATGCAGATATGACTGGTAAAAATTTAGAAAATGAGCTAGATGGGATGGGAAACCAGGGAAAGACATAAATGTATAATGGATTTAGATTGAGTTGAATTATTTAGATCTTTGGTTTTATTATAAATAAAGTGGAGGAATTTTTCACAGGCTTCAGTAGAGAAGATAATAAGGCTAGTAGTGTTTTAAATGCAGAGAACAAAACCCTCATGTTATCATGACCACTGTTCTATTATTCTGTCATAATATGTGTTCTTGGCTGCAGTTAGTGCAGCCCTTTAAGCCCTTTGATAGTCAGAGAAAGCTTAGATATGCACAGTGAGGCCAGTCTTACGTGTCATTCTCTCAAGGCATCAGCCAGCTGCTTTCATAGACTTGTAATTATGAATTATACCATGGAGCTAAACGCTTAAAGGAAACTTCCTTATGTTTTAACTGAGCTGTTTTATCTAGTGCTGAATGAAGGACTGAGTTATAGAAGTCAATAAGACCATCTAGCATTGATGGATTAGGGGAAGACATAAAAAGATCAGAAATGGATTCAGCAAGGACAGACGGACAGATATATTTAAGGTTTCTAAAAGAAATTTGCCGTTTACAGGTAAGAGGTGGGAGAGGTAACGAGACAGGTAAAAGTACTGCTTTATGATTATAAAGTCCAAAATCACTGCAAGTGTCGCAGACAGATGTGCAGATAAGGTCCAATATATGACCACCAGAGTGGGTAGGAAAATTAACATGTTGCACCAAGTCAGATCAATCAAGGAAGGACAGGAATTCATTCCTTAGTTTACATGTCGGAGTGTCAATATGGATGTTGAAATCGACAAGAAAAATGATTCTTTGGAAGAAGGAACTGAAGTGGATTAAAAGATGAGACAGGTCATATAAGAAAGACCCATTGTATTTTGGGGGACAATAGACAACAATAAGTAAGACAGCACCAGATTTTGTTATTAGTTTAAGAGCTAGACTCTCGAAAGACAATGGACAGTCAATTGTGATTCTTTTGATGTTTAACTCTGATCTAGCAATTACTGCGACCACAAACCCTCCACCTTGTCTTAAGGTGGAGGGTGTTTAATATGAAGAAGTTTGTCACAAGAATGTTTCAGCATAGTACAGAGTGCAAATGAGCGATGATAGCAAAGCAGCAAAAAATCCAGAAGAAACTATACTAGGAGATATTACAAGATGCACATGAAAGATAGCTACCAGCAAACTACCACATACATATAGTGCTGGGTATTACAGGTGTGATTGCCCCAAAGCCGTAAGCCAGGTGGCTGCGAACGTTAGATCACTTCTCAGTCATCCCCACTCAAAGCACATACCAAAGAAATCAACAGCAATCCAGCATATCCATTATAATCAAGGAGACAGAGTATCCCCAGCTCCTAGATCTCTAGGTTGCAGAGAAAAAATGTTTGTAGATCAAACATGAGGCAGGAACATTAGGCAGGAGCAGGCAATCAAAAGAAAGATTCAGTTGTCCCCGAGGCTGATAACCCAGTCAAGGTAAAGTCCATAAAAATAAATTGAAAATCAATGCTATTCGAGTCAATTGCATCCATGAACTATACATACAATAAAATAAAATGAAAGGACTGTAAAAAGTGCAGATTAATGCGAAATCTAATGAAAAGTGTTGTTAACAAGGAAGAGCAGCAACCATGTATGCACCAGTGTCCCTTCACCTGTTGTTCTTTGACCTCAGGCACAGTAAGGGAGTATGGCACTCTACTACTCAGGGTATTTACTTCCCATTGCTCTCCTGGTCCTTCTCCACCTTGGTGATGGGTATCTCTGTTTTTCCAGAAGCCCACATCTTGGGTCTTATCACCATGACATAGGTAGTTGGAAGACAGACTATATTCTAAATGTGATGAATGCTAAGCAGAAACTTACCATTCATGAAATAATAGATTCTTTCAGTAGAACGGAAATACTTTTGGGTTTTGTAGTACATGTGCAAAATCTGTGCTATAGCTCAATGTGCATATTGGTGTTTGTTGTAACTATTGACCTTTATAATATAAATCAGCAGTTTTTCAGAGTAACACTTTACTTAGTTTTATGTGACTTCACATATACAGTAATCTATATTTAAACTCTCATTGACAGTATGGAATTCTTAGTTAATTTATAATTTTTACAACTATTATACTGAAATGAAATTGTAACAATGAATTATTAAAATATAAGGAAAAATACTGAAGTTAACTAAAGAGTTAATTAACGTGACTTAAAGCTTGAGCATGTGTGGTCTTCCTCATCTTAGAGAAACCACCAGCTTGATTTCCCAAGGCCACAGGGGATGCACAAACCAGTGTGTTTCTTCATGCCGGTCCCAAGCCCGGATAAATGGGGGTGGGGGTTAAGTCAGGAAGGGCATCCGGTGTAAAATTTTGCCAAATCAATATGCGGACAAAGTTATTTAGATGATCTGCTGTGGCAACCCCTAGCGGGAGCAGCCAGGAGAAGAAGAAGAATGACTAATGAACACCCCTGTAGAAAGCGAACATAAACTAATGGGAAGGTCCAAAGAACCCTCCTGTGAAGCGACACTAAGTCAATAGAAAAGTCTTCAGGACTCCCCTTTTAATGAGAGTCTGCAGGAGTCTGGAAATACTCCTGGCACTTGTTGATTGGATGAGATAATAAACTTCTGCATATTATTCATACTAACAGTCTGATGATGTGATGTATTAGATGAGGTAATGTAACAGAAAAGTATAAAAGCATACAAAGTATTAAATTAACTGTTCACTCCATAGACAGCAAAGTTTGTGTATATTTATGTTCTAATAAAAATTTGTTCTGCATTCTTAACTGGTCTCTGTGAATGACTTCTTTGAAAATAGAGGAAGGTTTTTTTCAACAACATAGGAAGGAGTAATGTTAGCTTGCATATAACTGTAATAAATGCTAAAAGATCTTTATTGCTTTTTTATTAGGAATATGTCCTACAGAGGGGAAGAAAAGACTCTGCTGATTTTGCATAGAATCACTTGAGAAACATTTTGGCATTTATATAAGGTTATTGATGTTATATGTCCAGAATACCACCTTATGTAAGTTGTGAAATAACAGCATTGTTCAATTTCAGCTTTATTAACAACATTGTTCATTCTGATATTTGACTCAGTATTCAGCCTTAGTGCTGTTTTCAATGTGGTAGATGCCACAATGACCGACACAGATTGGTCTTCATATGCAGCTTGCCTACCTACCTATTGTAGGTGCCACGTGGGCTGGACGGGCATCCCATTAAAAAGAGAAGATATTGCTGTTTTTTTTTATTCCCCCAGCACACTAGATGGCAGCAGCCCTGGTTATCTGTGCCTTGTGGGATGTCAGCAGGGCATTCCCGGAAATGTAGTCCGGCAAGGCAGCCCTTCTAGGGTCACAGGGTGCCACAAGTGGGTGCTGCAGGGAAGCAAGCTCTCTACTTTGATGAGGGACTTTCATGTGAGCGGAAAGTACTTCGATCGGGCAATCGCCTGACACAGGAAGTACTCCTGAGTCTATAATAAAAGGGACCGCACACCCTTATCCAAGCGGGTCGGTGCTGGGAGGTAGAGAGGCATCACTTGAATGGAGGAGGGCAGTGCGGTGGTGAGAGAGAGAGAGAGTTATTGGGAAGAGAGAAAACCTGTGGTTTGTGCTTTTGTACCATGTTAGACGTATTTGTTGCTAATAAATAAATTAACAACCTTTATTTGAACCTGGGACTGTGATTCTGTGTTCGTGTCGGGGTTTGGGCTAGCTGATGCCCGGGTATCCATCACACTATGTATCATGAGTAAGCTTTAATAATGGTGTTATAAAATCATCCATCCATCCATCCATTATCCAACCCACTATCTCCTAACTACAGGGTCACGGGAGTCTGTTGGAGCCAATCCCAGCCAACACAGGGCACAAGGCAGGAAACAAACCCCAGGCAGGGCACCAGCCCACTGCAGGTTATAAAGTTAGTGTAACCTTTTATATAATGAAAATAACAAGGCACAGTCAATAGCAAGCTCCTTATGTCTTTAATGTAATTGGACAATGGCCTGCATTTCATTTTTAATTTCTGATATGTAACTTTACACTTTAGTTCTGTCATTTTGTACAAATCTTAAGTATCATGAATAAAATCTTGGTCTTTCATTATCTTAGAGTAAGTGATCAAATATTTCTGTTGAAGTTTTGATCTCTGCAATAGGTAGATTTATAATCCTCTTCTCTCCATTTTCATAATAATTTAAGTACCTTGCAAAACAAAACAATATTTAATTAATTAGTCTGACTAGTTACAGAGACAAAAGTGAGTTCAGGTGGATCAGCTGCTGTTTTACAAAACCAGAATCTCCCAAACAGGGCAGCATGGAGGCACAGGGTAGCTGTGCTGCTCACAGTAAGGAGAGCAGGGTTTTCACCCTGTGTACTCCTTGTGTGGAGTTTGCTTGTTCTCCCCATGTCTGCATAAGTTTCCTCCAGGTGGTTCAGTTTCCTCCCACAGTCCAAAGATATGAGAGTACTAGACAAGTTAGGGGGATTAGCGATGCTAAATTGGCTTGTACCCCATGCTTGCTAGGATGAAGTGGGCTTAGAATAGAGTATGGTAAAATCTCAAAGTTTAACCGACTAAAAGTCTCCCAATATATGCAGTTTTAAATGTTAATTGAATACAGTAACAGCTAATTTAATTTTATGTTCTCATTCAAGTAGTCAAACAAAAGTCCCTAATGACCACACCATACAGGAAGAATTTAAAAATGGAGTCTTCTTCTGGTTAAAGAAAGTCAAACCAAAATTGGGATATCAATAGGTGACCTCCAGAGAAGTCTGTGAAAGAAGATGGAGATTCCATGAACACTACTAATCACATTTTACATACATTTGCGCCATAATATATTGTAATTTTAGTTATGCTGACTACCTCTACTTGCCTCCTAAAGGAAAGACAGTTTCCCATTAATAGAAACTATAAAGATACTCTCATCTGACAATTCAGTGCGGTGGATGATTGACATTTCCATACTCATGTATAATAACTGATTCTTTTATTCTGCATGTCAAAACAGTTTATTCACTGTAACCTTATTCATGATGTTTTGATTCTGTCTATTCATCTCACATTCCTCTTTGGTCAGTCTTTGTTCTTTGCTTTTTATGTCTTCAGGAAAGTGATATTTTTTTCCAAACCTCTAGTCAGTGATATTATTTGTGTGAGTACACATTGTGACCACATACCAGCAAATTAATTCTGGCCATTGAGTGTGTTTTACTGACCAGTGAAATATTTTAATGTCCGTATTTAAGTACAAGCAGCGCAATAGGAAACTTTGCAATGATATTTTATTTTACTTTTTTAACATTACATCATTTACAAATGTGCAATGTAAACACTATTATTACTTAATTAACTAATTCTAATCTATCTTAAATTATAGGTTTGTAAAAGGCAACATATTTAAATATAGGACTTTTCTGGCAAAACAGAAAGCGTGGCTATTTTATTTTCCTGATCTGTAAAAAATGTTAGTAGTATCGACTCCTGTCCCATGTTTTTACAAATACCTAAAATTTTTACTTTTTTTTCATTTTTTAAACATAGGTTCATCTTTTGTAATGCTGTATATATTCTCCAAAATGCACCCATTTTACAAAAGACAATATGATGGATCAGGTAGCCTATTAGATTATTGTGATCGTACTGTATTTTGCAACAGGCTCTGCGTTTTTCAGATACATATTGTATATAAAGCTAATTACTTTCATGTGTGTTTATTACTTATAAGAAGTAAATAAAGGAAACATGTTTTGCACACATATCTTTATTTTGGATTCAAAATGTTTTATACATATTCACAATGCAAAACACTTATTTACAATAATACACATTACTCATGGTTTAGTTGAGAGGGTTGAAAAGGGTGATTATTGTCTAGAGAAGTAAAACATAAAAGCTACATTTTTTTCATATATTACTTATGACTTAAATAAAATAAACAGAAATAACATGATGTGGATTCAACATGCTGTTTATGTATTCATATGGAATACATAACCCATATTTATGGTCATTTTGTATGGTTTAGTTAAGTGAATAGCCAATGAGAAGTTTTTTGCTTCTCCCCTTTTACAGTGGAACATATGATTTAGCTTAAAATCATATTTTACTTGAAAATTACAAAGTAAATGAATTTATATAAAATAAAAATTATACACAATTAGATTAAGTAAATTACACTTTTATCCACCCTTGTAAATTTATTTTTAACAACACCTGCTGAAAAATACCTCTCAATATTTTACATTTACACAGATCTAGCCTTTTCAATGTATATTTTTATTCATGACTCTTTTTATTTTCCATTGTTCATCAAATATTGAGCAAATGTATAACCTATTCCCCTTTTGCTTTTCAATACTATTCTATCAAAATCACAAAATGTTGTTTAGATTCAGCACTTCGAAGGATTTTTCATCCTTCTTTCCATTAAGGAGAGTTTTTCTTTTCATTGCAGCATGGAGAGTGAAGATAATCCTACAGTACTGAACAGAAGACAGGAGCCAACCAGGCATGACAGTCTAGAAATAATAATTATGTCTTTTTTTAATGATTGTTAAAACCACTCTACATATATATAAAGAAAATTAAAAGCATTTCTTAAATTACTAAGAATTTTGTAGTTGCATACATTCATGTACCTTATTGTAACTCATTGGCTATAATTCTGTTTTAGACAATAACAGAAAGTATACACCCAAAATATCAATGCATAACACCAATATGAAAACATTTTCTTTTATCAATCTTAAAAATGTTTTTTCATAATATCTGTAGCTGCAACATCTAAATTGGCACAGCAGGCGATTGATTAGAGTGACCATATGTATCCCTTTAGTTTGAACTACTATTCATCCTTTTAGAAACAATAGCAAAGCATCTGATTCTATCAAGCTCTCTCCTGTCATGTCAAATAGCTAAGACGTGTTAATCCCAGCTCGGGCTGCCCACACTGACTTTATAACAGAGATACCAATTCTGGTCTGTGGGGTAAAAGATCAGTGATCATTCGTGAAATGCAGAGTGTTAAAACAACCTAAACTGCCTGGCTGGAAATATTAGAAGAAGGAGAGAATTAAAACTGCAGGCACTCCAAAAACACTGAGGCTCATTCTTTAAGTACGCTGTCTCAGACAGTTAAGAGTGTCTGTCTGACTTCTCATCTCGGTGCTATTGGAAAAGGCAATTTCTCAAAATTAAAATGAAACAAAACAATAAAAAACAACTGTGCAGTGTAGTGACACAAGATAGTGTTCATGGAATTGCTGTCATTTCCATAGAGTATAAACTGCAGCAGAACATCCAAGTTAGAAAATGAAGTAAGAATATCTGCAGCCAGTGCACACATTTATGTAAGGAAAGGTTCAGTAATGTAATAATTATATTGGTTTATTCATGTTTTCTTTATTTGAGTAAGCTGTCAGTCTGCTCTGTGCATATTTTTTCATATATAGAGTGCCAGTTTGTGCCTTTTGATGCCAGGGAGAGAGACCATGAATTTCAGAGAGATTTGTATCGGCCAGGGTGGAATGGCAGTACTCAGCTGTTATTAAAGCTGCAGAAATCTTGTTGGCCTGTATTTGTCCTAAATCACACATTACTAGTATTTCAAGTGGAAGTTCCAATGCTCCATAATAAGTAATCTTTATGTAGTCTTGCCTATTGGTTCTGATGCTGCTAATTCAAAGGGGGCAGTATAATTGTGCTTTGCCTAGACTGGCAGAATGGCATGCCCTGGCCCTGATAGTAACCACAGTTAATAATTTTTAAAGGTTGGACTGATGTTCTTCCTTGGTTTAACTTCCTGCTTGAAGCAAACCATATTTACTGTAGGATGAACTTACAGCAAATTTAACTAAGATGAGCAAACAAGAAAAAAGAACATAAATGAATGGCAAAAAGCAAGTTCATTCATTCATTGCTTTGCTGGGTCTTCTTTTCCACTACAGGGCACATGCAAGCTATGACTATCCAAGCTGTAATGGTCATAGGGCCAGAGAAAGATTTAAAACATAGGATTATTTAACAAATAAATATTTTAACACCTTGCTGACTATTTCCTTGAGTTATTTTTGTATTGAAAACAATTTTCAAAAATGCATGACGGATTTCCTTGGTTCTGACGGCATAAACAAGAGGATTCAAGACTGGTGGCACAAGAAGGTATAAAACAGCAAGCATAATGTGAATTTCAGGGAGAACCTTCATGCCAGTTCGATAAACTAAAAGACTAAACAGTAAAGTTGTATAAAAATACAAAATTACAAACAAATGAGAACCGCATGTGTTCAGTGCTTTACGTAATGCATTGTTTGAGCCAACTTTTAGAACAGATCTCAGAATCAATACATAACTAAATATAATGAACATCACATCCAATCCAAATATACAAGATATTGCTAAAAGGCCTAGAGAACTATTCAGTGATATATCAGTGCATGCTAATTTTGCAATACCCATATGATCACAGTAACAATGTTGTATGACATTTGATGAACAGAAAGGCAATCTGGATGCGAAGATTGGTAGCAAACCTATTAAGATAAGATCTCGCAGAAGAAGACATAGGAACACTCGAGCTAAAAATTTGTATGATAATATTGACATATAGCGCAAGGGATTGTAAATAGCAACATATCTGTCATAAGCCATAATAGCAAGAATTGAAGATTCTAGTGATGAAAAAAAGTGAACACAGAACATCTGAAACAAGCAGGCTTCAAACGCAATAGCTCTCTGATTAAACCAAAATATCTTTAAAATCTGTAAAGCTAAACTGCACAAAGCAAGATCCACAATTGACAGGGTTGCAAGTAAAACATACATAGGATTATGCAGATTGTTATTAACCTTGATAATATAAATGATCAACACATTAGCTACAAGAGCTAAAACATACATGGCACAAAATGGAATTGAAATCCAAGTCTGGTAGGTCTCCATTCCTGGAAATCCAATCAGAATAAATTCTTTTGGACGTAAATTAGAGGTGTTCAGAGAAGACATGCTGGTGGTTTTTCTATAAACAATAGGTATGGGTTAATGGTGAACACAACAATGCAAGATAACATAAAACATGAACATTTTTTGTTTCATACTACCATTACGAATTTAACATTTTCATTTCTATTTAGCATAATTCTAAATTGCAGCATGTGGAAGTTTACTTCACTGTCATTATTTGCTATTAAATAAGGAAAATTCTACCACTGCAATAAATTTAATCTCCTATGTTCAAAAAATGAAAACTATTCTTTTTTAACCAACTGTATTCTTGCCTTACCAGTATACAATGGGATGTACAACAGCTAAGTCATAACATTTGGATTGTAAAAACAGTGTTATTTATAAGAGTTGGTATTCTCTTATGAATGTACTAAGTAACCCTTGGAGATTGCACTTTCTTATAGAGGATTATCTGAGGAAAAATTAATTGTAATCCAAGGTGTTAAATACATTTAAACATATTTGTGTTGTCCGTTTAATTTTGGCATGATTATTATTATTTTTTTTTGTCATCATTGAAAATAAATAAATCAAATGATTACTGTAATTGCAGTTTGGTATGTCATACAATACCTATGTCAATTTTGAAATTCAGTACAAAGGTTTATTGTATTTTAATTCATTGCCATTAGAGTTTACAATGAGGATATCTTATCTAACAGCAAAGCAAACTCATTCAATTTAATTGTCAATCTTCTTGAAGCACATTCTTTCTACTGGCAAAAGTACGGGTAAGAGAGATTCCAGTCCCAACTATGGTATTGCATACTCATGGCCATCTCTTCAACATAATGTTTGACTTTCTAAAACAATGAACGGTGTAATTGAAGTCTTGTTGAAAAAAGCTTACTTATACAGGTAGTACATTTTCAAAGTGTGGATAATTTTTTGTGTTAACTTTTTAAATACTGAGAATATGTAAGCATTTGTAATTATTATCACAGATCTTGAGTTCTTTATATTCTTTTTTTTTTCATCCTTCATGGTAGCGAGATACATCGTTAATCTCAATTTTTTCTTCATCTAACATTTTCATTGATTGTAACTCAGTTGAATAAGAAAGTTCATAAAATGAGTAGATACATGAATGTTTACATTCATTACAATGAAATTGAAGTTATTTTATTGACTATGAAACTCTTCTACAGTGGCTGAAGAATTATATTAAAAGGATGAGACCTTACTATTTACTACTACTTAGACATTTCAACAGCTAAGGATGTTTATGTGTGCATTACCGTGAAACAGAAGCAGATTTTATGTATCTTCTCTTCTTAAATCATTTGTATGACTGTTTTAAAAGCATGCAATCTCATTGTCAGTCACTGGATCTTCTCTGTATGCTTGAGATGAACAGTAAGTCAGTCAGTCATTTTCCAACCCACTATATCCTAACACAGGGGTCTGTTGGAGCCAATCTCAGCCAACACAGGGCACAAGGCAGAAACAAATCCTAGGCAGGGCGTCAGCCCACCACAGGGCACACACACAGACACACCAAGCTCACACTGAGGAACAATTTAGAAACACCAATGCACCTCCCAATGTCTTTGGACTGTGAGAGGAAACCTGTGCAGACATGGGGAGAACACGGAAACTCCACCCAAGGAGGACCTGGGAAGCCAACCCAGGTCTCCTTACTACGAGTCAGCAGCGCTACCACTGCACCACCGTGCCGGCAAAACAGTAAGTCTTCAATGTTTATTGCATTGATTTCAATTAGAAATAAAATGTGGTGTGCTCCTAAGAGTAGAAATATTTTCTTGATGTTAAATGATGGAGGACTTTTGACTTGATTGGACAAAAAATTATTGCCAATCTGAGAAAATCTGTTATTCACCCTATTATTTTATCTTAATCTTGTAGATAGATAGATAGATAGATAGATAGATAGATAGATAGATAGATAGATAGATAGATAGATAGATAGATAGATAGATAGATAGATAGATAGATAGATACTTTATTAATCCCCAAGGGGAAATCCACATACTCCAGCAGCAGCATACTGATAAAAACAATATTAATTAAGAAGCAATAAAAGCACAGTACAAGTTAAAAAATGCAAGGTGGAGTGTGCGAGGCAGGTATAACAGTCTATAATCTTGTATAGTGTTAATGTTTACCCCCCCAGGTGGAATTGAAGAGTAGAATAGTGTAGGGGAGGAATGATCTCCTCAGTCTGTCAGTGGAGCAGGACAGTGACAGTAATCTATCGCTGAAGCTGCTCCTCTGTCTGAAGATGATACTGTTCAGTGGATGCAGTGAATTCTTCATGATTCACAGGAGACTGCTCAGTGCCCGTCGCTCTGCCACAGATGTCAAACTGTCCAGCTCTGTGCCTACAATAGAGCTTGCCTTCCTCACCAGTTTGTTCAGGCGTGAGGCATCCCTCTTCTTTATGCTGCCTCCCCAGCACACCACCGCGAAGAAGAGGGCAATCACCACAACCGTCTGATAGAACATCTGCAGCATCTTATTGCAGATGTTGAAGGACACCAGCCTTCTAAGGAAGTATAGTCGGCTCTGTCCTCTCTTGCACAGAGCAATAGTATTGGTAGTATATATAATGTTTAAGAAAATTGTTTCTTAAATTAAGAATATTATTTCAGCAATTTTTAAGAAACCCTCCCATATATCCAAGCCTCCACCAATTGGCTCATATCAAATGTAATTTGAATCTGACATGGACAAAAAGATCAAGACATATGTAAGCATTCAATGCATTCCTTTAACTTTTACATAGGGTAATGTGCAACCAAGCTGTCTAAACATGTGCTAAATATCCAACTGAGTAAAGTAGCACCTATTATGCTTGTCCTTTATGTTTCCAATCTTCTTACTTTTTGAATGGTTTTGATTTTAATGTCTGAATGCCAATTATTCATGCCAGATCACTGTTGGTTCCCTCTCTAGGACTAGTAGCTATTATAAATCCTATCTGGGGTTCATTTCTGGAGCCTTGTCAGAGTATCCTACAGGCTTAGGGACATCCCTCTTTAAAGCTAGTTGTGGGACCAGTGTTATAGTGTTGTGTTGAAGACATTGGTTTCTCAGCCCATGGTTAAACATGACTGATTGTCCTTACCAGCATGCAGTGAGGTTTCTTAGCTACTCTCGGTGCATCCAGCTGTGACTTATGTACTTGGAAAGTATGTCTAGGTCTCCTTCAATATCCCCTCACCCTCAGAGTGAGAATTCTATCTCAAGATTTAGGCATTTAGACCAAAGACCACATATTGAAATACCACCTGTTTTCAGAAGACCCCACAGTATTGATAATTTCTCTTCTGTGACTTGAGGCAAAGTAAGAGAGCATGACACTCTGCTATTCAGGTGATTTACCATGGACCTCCCATTACTCCTGATCCTTATTTGCCTTGTTAGTGGTACTTCTCTTTTTCCAAAAAGCCCATATCTTGGGACTGATCACCATGAAACATGTAGGGGGGAGGCAGACTGTATCTCAGATGTAATGAATGCTAAACAGAAACCTCCCCTTGATGAAATACTAGTTTCTAGCAACAAAATAGAAAAACTTATTCTGTGTTTTTTGGACACATCTGCAGAATCTGTGAAGTGAAGAAGTCAGATCCCTATAGCTCAATGCATATATTGGTATTTGTCATAACTGAACTATTGATCTCTATAAAATGAATGAGCAGTTTACCTGAGTAACACTTTTATATGACCTCATATGTAGTTTATATTTAAACTTATGTTGTCAGGTAGGAGCAGTGTCAACTTGCATATTCTTTTAATAAATATTACTTTTTATAAGGAGTATGACTTCCAGAGAAAAAAAAATGCTGATTCTGCATAGAACTGCATAGAACCACTTAATAACAATTTTGGGATTTACAGGTTTATAGGGTCATTGAAGTAATTTATGCAGAATACTTACTTAAGTACATTGCACTTTCTGTCATTTTGTACAAATCTGTAGCATCTTGATGAAAGTCTTGGTCTTTCATTATTTTAGCAGTTGTGGTCAAATAATTCTGTTTCAGTTTTGATATGTACTCTATGTGGATTTATAATCCCTTTCTATATATTTTCAGAATAATTTAAATATCTTGTGTTGCAGATTTAAATCCCGAGACAATAATATCCAAAGCCAGGATATTATGCAGGGTCCAAAAACGTTCTGATTTCAATTTAGGTGTTTATTAAATATACTAGACATTAAACCCGTTACAACAACGGGCGCTAGAACAGTGTTGCATAAACATTAGTAGGAACAGTCTATATTAAATGGCAAGGACCTTGACCTCATTCTGTTTGTTGTCTTAATTTTTTTTGTTAAAAATATTTTTGCAAGAAGCCTAAAGTAAAATAATATTAAAAATAAAATAGAAACATATATGACAATACAGTAAGTATAATTAATAGTGCCTTAGTGTAAAACTTTGTAACAATCTGTAATACACAATATCTGAAGAAGATATTTAGGAAAAAGTTTTTATTTTTTTACCTCATGAAATTTTTCAATAAAATTTCATTATAGACAACATTTTTTTTAAATGTCTGAGTTTGGCAACAGTTTGCCTTGTTCAGGACCATCTACAACGTTGACAACAACATCTGTAAAACTTCTAACTCTTGATAATGCAACATATAACTAACCGTGGCTGAATACTGTTTCTGGCAAGTAAATGCCAACTTTTTCTAAGGTTTGCCTTTGAGCTTTATTGATTGTTATGGCAAAGGCTAATGTAACTGGGAATTGTCACCTTCTTAAGGTAAAGGGTAAATTAGTAGAGGATAGAGCCAAATCAATACAGGGAATATTCTGACGCTCATTTTCTTTTTCTTCAATCAATCTGTTCTGTATATTGTTCCAGTGTGTGTGCGTCCACGGTGCCGTGCGCATCGCACCGAGCCCCGCACATGTGCACTTCACCAGAAGACACACACACACGGACACCTGGACGCACACAGCGGTTTTATTAAAGAGGATTATAATGTGCTCTTTCCATTGAGAAAGCTGCTGTTCCTGAGTACTAAGACACCTTTATAAATAGCTTAACATAGATAAGAAACTTTGACACTCCTGCTATTCTAATGGGCAACACCTAATGGCCTTATTTTTGGCGCCGCATCCGAGTGGCAGCCTTTCCAGCAGCTCCGTGTATGACTTTATCTTTTTACTTTTTTTTCTATTTTTTTTTCTCTATTCACTGATCACTTCTACCACTTTCTTTTATGTAGAATCGCTCCCTGGACACTTTTTACTGTTTTTACTACTTGACATGGATTTTTACACTCCGAGACTCGCCTATTCAAGTAGTCAGCTTAAAGCACTGAGAAGAAATGCTCATGCTGGTGTGGTTCCTTATTTACCTGACTAGGTAAGAAGACAATATCGGGGCAGCCCGAGCCGGTGCAAAGATAAAAGATAAGATAAAAGCCAGGCAACTTGAGAGAAAAAGGTGTCAACTTTAGAGAAAAAGGTGTTATAAACCGTCGGTGCCTTCTGTGATCCTGGGAAATGTAAACTCACTACCAAATAAGATCGATGAACTGGCTGTGCTTGTGAAAAATGTCAGAACCTACAAAGAATGCAGCTTGCTGTGTTTTAGTGAAACGTGGCTAACAACTACCATCCCAGATGCTAACGTGGAGCTACCCGGGTTTAGCACAGTTAGAGCGGACAGAGAGAAGAAAGGAGGAGGACTCGCTGTCTATGTCAATACAAAGTGGTTCAACTCAGGACATGTAAACGTTAAAATCTACAATTGCTGCAGGGACATCGAACTGTTGGCCGTAAGTCTGCATCCCTATTACTTGCCCAGAGAGTTTGGACATGTGATTTTTGTTATTGTTTACATCCCCCCTCAAGTGAACGAGGAGATAGCGAATGACATCATCCATTCCACAGTTGCTAAGTTACAAACGCAGCACCCTGAGGCACTTGTGCTAATCTCTACTGTATGCAAACATTAAAGACTCATACAGCGCCACCCCGCTGCCTGCGCTTGGGAAAGCAGATCATAACCTGGTTCTGCTTCAGCCTCACTACAAATAAAGAGTGAAGGCGCTACCTACAACCACACGATCATTCAGGAAGTGGTCCCCTGAGACAGAGCAGGCTCTGAGAGACTGCTTTGGAACTACAGACTGGGATATACTGCTGGGGTCACATAGTGAAAACATTGAAGAAGCTGTTGAATGCACAACTGATTACATCAACTTCTGTATGGACATTGTAGTTCCAGTAAGAACAGTACGCTCCTATGCTAACAACAAGCCATGGATTACAAGTGACATCAAAGGCCTTTTGAACCAGAAGAAAAGGGCTTTTAAAGATGATGATCAGCATGAGCTCAAGCACGTGCAGAAGGAACTCCGAATCCAGCTCAGGGCGGCGAAAGAGCAGTACAGGAGAAAGCTGGAGCAGAAGTTGCAGAACAACAGCATGAAGGAACTGTGGAATGGGATGAAGATTATCACTGGCTGGAGCTCGAAGCAGGGTGCCACCATCAAGACAGACGTGGAGAGAGCAAACCAAATGAACAACTTCTTTAATAGGTTTGATCACAGTAACCCACTCTCACCTCGGAGTACTGCATCCTCCAACCATCCTTCTGCTGATACCAGCATAGGTGAGACATCCCCACCCACAATTACAGCAGCCCATGTGAGCAGAGAGCTGAGAAGACTTCGTGCCAGCAAAGCAGCAGGTCCAGATGGAGTATCGCCATGACTGCTGAAGGCCTGTGCGTTGGAACTGGGGAGTCCTCTACAGCGCATCTTCAATCTGAGCTGGAAAGGGGAGAGTCCCAAGGCTTTGGAAAACATCTTGTATCACCCCAGTCCCAAAGGTATCACATCCTAGTGAGCTGAATGACTTCCGGCCTGCTGCTCTGACGTCACATCTGATGAAGACCATGGAGCGGCTGCTGCTTCACCACCTAAGGCCACAGGTCCACCACCCCCTCGACCCTCTGCAGTTCACATACCAGGAGAAGGTGGGAGCAGAGGATTCTATCATCTATATGCTACACCGATCCCTCTCCCACTTGGACAGAGGCATTGGTGCTGTAAGAATTATGTTTTTGGACTTCTCTAGCGCCTTCAACACCATCCAACCTCTGCTCGTTAGAGACAAGCTGACTGAGATGGGAGTAGACACCTGGTGGCATGGATCGTGGACTATCTTACAGACAGACCTCAATATGTGCGTCTTGGGAACTGCAGGTCTGACATTGTGGTCAGCAACACAGGGGCACCGCAGGGGACTGTACTTTCTCCGGTCCTGTTCAATCTATATACATCAGACTTCCAATATGACTCGGAGTCCTGCCATGTGCAAAAGTTCGCTGATGACACTGCTATTGTGGGCTGCATCAGGAGTGGGCAGGAGGAGGAGTACAGGAAGCTAATCAAAGACTTTGTTAAATGGTGCAACTCAAACCACTTACACCTTAACACCAGCAAGACCAAGGA
Source organism: Polypterus senegalus (assembly GCF_016835505.1). Taxonomy (NCBI): domain Eukaryota; kingdom Metazoa; phylum Chordata; class Cladistia; order Polypteriformes; family Polypteridae; genus Polypterus; species Polypterus senegalus. The sequence goes on from NC_053155.1 coordinate 279,311,835, forward strand.
GCTGGTGGTGGATTTTAGGAGGCCCAGGCCCCTCATGGACCCTGTGATCATCAGAGGTGACTGTGTGCAGAGGGTGCAGACCTTTAAATACCTGGGAGTGCAGCTGGATGACAAATTGGACTGGACTGCCAATACTGATGCTCTATGTAAGAAAAGTCAGAGCTGACTATACTTTCTTAGAAGCGTGGTGTCCTTCAACATCTGCAATAAGATGGTGCAGATGTTCTACCAGATGGTTGTGGCGAGCGCCCTCTTCTACGCGGTGGTGTGCTGGGGAGGCAGCATAAAGATGAAAGATGCCTCACGCTTGGACAAACTTGTTAAAAAGGCAGGCTCTGTTGTAGGAATAAAGTTGGACAGTTTAACAACAACGGGCATTAAGCAAACTCCTGTCAATCATTGAGAATCCACTGCATCCACTGAACAGTGTCATTTCCAGGCAGAGGAGTAGCTTCAGTGACAGACTTTTGTCTCTGTCTTGCTCCACTGACAGACTGAGGAGATCGTTCTTCCCCCACACTATGCAACTCTTCAATTCCATCCGGGGGAGTAAATGTTAACATTACTCAAAATTATTGTCTGATTTTACATGCATTTTTATTACTATTTAATTTAATATTTTTTTTGTATCAGTATACTGCTGCTGGATTATGTGAATTTCCCCTTGGGATTAATAAAGTATCTATCTATCTATCTAATGGTATTTTTCCCTTTGTGTAACTGCCTTTCAGTCATACCCATTTTATTAGGTTATGCCCATTCATAATCCATTATTCATTATGCTAATAGTCGACATCTGTTTTGCATTGTGATGTCTTTCTTCAGTATCCTTTTTGATTACAACTTCTTATCGATAATTTTCCACCAAATCTTTGGTATCAGCTTTCAGGGCGTCATTTTACATTAGTGGAGTGGTTGCATGTTAGACTTGGTGCTTATCAGTGCATTCCAGTGTTTTAACTATTTAAGGCTCAGTGCAATTCAGCACATAACAGTACTTAAACCATATTGGTGAGATTACAATATACTTTAAAAATAATGACATCTTATACGGTACAGAATCATATAGTAAACCAAGAGCTTAATTAAAATAAGTGTATTATCATATTATACATTCTAATTTCCAATGTGAATTATATATTCACATAATTATATATATATTGTCGCAGATAGCTGGAGGGGGCGACCCGGCCGGGATGCCTTGGAGAGCCCTGGACCTCAGCAGTTCCGCCACACCAGGAAGTGCCGGGGGGATGAGGAGCAGATACACCCAGAGTGCTTCCGGGGATACAGCCGGCACTTCCGCCACACGGGGGCATGTCGGCGGGAGATTGCCAGGAAGCACCTGGAGCACATCCGGGTGTGGATAAAAGGGGCCGCCTCCCTTCATTCGATGGCTGGAGTCGGGAGAGAAGGAAGGACAAGGTCTGGAAGGAGATGTGGAGGCGGCCTGAAGAGTGAAGGCATTGTGTGGTGTTGGCCAGGACTTTGGGGACTCTAGAGGTTTGTGAGCACTGAAGTGTAAATAGAATGTATAATAAATGTTTGTGGGATGATTCAAACGTGTCTGCCTGTCTGTGTCCGGGACATAGTCCACTATATATATATAATCATGTAAATAAATTTACATACTTGCAAAACAAAACAATATATAATTAATCAGTGTAACTAATTACAGAGACCCCAGGTGGATCAGCTGCCTTTTTGTAAAACCAAAATCTCTTAAACAGGGAGTGGTAGCACTGCAGCCTTGCATTAAGGAGAGCAGGGTTGGCATGCCTGGGTCCTCCCTGTGTGGCGATTGCTTGTGTGTGTGTGTCTGTTCCACTGCGATGGACTTCTGCCCTGTCTTGAAGATCATTCCTGCCTTGTACTCTGCTTGCTCCAGCCACCATGCTCAGGATTAAGCAAGCTTAGAAAAGGATATGGCAAAATCTGCCAAGCTAAACTTACAGTTCGCCCATTTGTGCACTTTTAAATGTTATTTTAACACAATAAGAGCTCATTCAGTTCTGTCTACCCATGCAAGTAGTCACACAAAAGTCCATAATGACCACAGTATTAAGAAAGAATTTAAAGTTGGAGTCTTCTTCTGGTTAAAGAAAGTCAAAGTAAAATAGGGGCATCAATAGGTGAGCCTAGAGAACAAGGGACAAAATATCTGTGAAAAGAGATGGATATTTCACAAATACTACTAGCCACAGTTTAAATACATGTGTGCTATAATATAATTTTAATTATGTTATTTTATGCCTACTACCTCATGTGCATGGACGTTATTCAAGCTGCATTAATTCAGACCATTGTGGCCAATAAGTGCATTTTATTGGCCAGTGACATATTAGAATGTCAGCATTGTAAGAAAAAGCAGAACAATAGGAAATTTTTCAACATTATTTTATTTTAATCGTTTAGTGTTGCAACATTTACAAATGTGCCATGTAAACAGTAATTATTACATAGGTGATTAACTCTAATCCATCTCCAATTTTAGATTTGTGAAAGGAAACATATTTAAATAAATACAGTGGAACCTCAGTTCACGAACGTCTCGGTACACGTACAACTCAGTTTACGACCAAAAAGTTTGCCAAACTTTTGCCTCGGTTCACGACCACACACTCGGTATAAGAACAAGCCAGTTTCCCTTTCAGTTTGTGTGTGCCAATGATTTCCGCATGTGTTGCATTGTTCTCGGTCAGATGTGCCTGCTTGCACATGCGTGCGTGCTTTCGCTGTGAACTCTTTGTGCTCTATTTCATTTCCTTATCGGTTTGTACGTGCCGATTACTGTATTTAAGAATGTGTTCAGCCTCTCCCTGTTCAGACGTGCATGCTTTACCTGTGAACTCTTTGTGCTCTACAGTATTTTGTGTGCTTTTGCAGTTAACCATGGCTTCTAAGCACTGTAACCTCCTCTCCACCCAGTTCCTCCTCACTTCATGCCAGAACTCGAATCATGCAAGGTTAGTTTTCTTGGTGGTTGTATTACAGATTTTTCAAATGTTAATTTTTTTTCCCTGTGCTTAAAACTCATTTTAAAAAAAGTGTTTACAGCGATCGGGTTGTAAGGCTATTAACATGAACTCCTGCAATGTTACTTTCTTGGTTGCTTATGGTTGGTTTTTAAATAAAGTTCGGATTTGTTCAAATGTTCCTTTTTTTCCACCTGTGCTTAAAACTCATTTAAAGATAGTGTTTACAGTGATCGGGTCGTAAGGCTATAGCACGAACTCTTGCAATGTTAGCTTTCTCTGTTGTTCAAGGTTTTCTCAGTGTTATTCAATGTTTTTACATTTAGTTTAATATTATGATGTGCATTCTATGGTGTTATTAACTATATTTGTGCTTAAAAATGTTTAAAAAAATATATTTACACTATCAAAATACCCGCGCTTCGCAGCAGCGAAGTACTGCATTAAAATTTTTATTAGGAAGAAAATTAAACCTTTTTAAATTGAGGGAAAATATGCCAATAATTATTTGTTAAGGATATCTTTGTATACCATGTTGTCAGTTCGGCCCTCCGGTTGTAACATGACCAAGGTGTGCGCTGAGCCTACTCTTTAATCAGCTTCAGTTTCATGGTTTGTTTCAATTACGACGGTATTTGCAGGATTTGTTGTGTTGAAGTGACATTCGGCATCTGTCAAGCATTGTAAGCACACAACCGGTTTCATCGATAAAATCACATCCAGCTTTTGAGAGTTTAAACATTCATAAACATCAAAGTGTCCACTACTGAAATCGTCACCTGTGAATCTAAGATGTTCAAGAGGCATTGGCGCTTGTCGAAAGGTGTAAAATATTTGGCCATTTCGGTACACTTGAAAGCGACAACTGAACAATTCAGCGGCAGCCATCAACTCACATGCAGAACCATAGGTGAAAGGCTTAAGCATTTCACTCTTCTAGTGCTCCTGTGTAGTATAATTATCTCCTGTACCATCATCAGTCCACACCTTGAACCTGTCCCAGTCATTCAATACATAAGACACAATGTTCCTCCGGATATCAAGAGTGAGCCTGATATGGCCGTGCAATATGTAACAAAGAGAATGGAAAAGGTAGGTGCCATCTCCGGGCATGGAAACCACTCGGTAAGTGACAGTTCTTTGATCGATAGTGATCACCTTGATAGACATGTCAATGGGGGTTGGAATGATAAAGGAAAATGGGTACCTGAGAAATGTAAAGTAAGTCTAAAATACCTATACAATAACTATAATTGTAATAAAAAAAATAAAACAGCGGAGAAGCCGTGGATTAAACAAAAAGGCTGTAGTTATCAGTAGGGAGACGTGAATCCCGTGGCGAAGCAAGGAAGGGAATGTAGAGACTGGAGCGATGGACGGTCTTATATAGGTAGGCAGCCAACAACGTGGGAGGCGTTGGGATGGGGGACCCAACGTCACCTCACACGGTGGCCGAGCTGCAGGCTATGGATGAGTATATGTACGTAAGTAGGATTCAGTTAGCGTTGGGAACCCGTGTACTAAATTTCTTGAAGATGGGCCCATAAGTAACAAAGTCTGTTGAAAAGTTCAATATGGCGGCCAACAGTGGCATCATACCACCGAAATAAGTACGTACATTGGTTTCGGTTAGTGCAGGAAGCCGCCTACCTAATTTCGAAGATGGGGCCATAAATAAGAAAGTTCAACATGGCGGACGTTGTTGACCGTTATGACCGTTACGCGTAGAATTTGGAAATGAAACCTGCTTAACTTTTGTAAGTAAGCTGTAAGGAATGAGCCTGCCAAATTTCAGCCTTCTACCTACACGGGAAGTTGGAGAATTAGTGACGTTGGAAAGTTCAATATGGCGGCTGACAGTGGCGTCATACCACTGAAATAAGTACGTACATTGGTTTCGGTTAGCTCAGGGAAGCCACCTACCAAATTTCGTGAAGATGGGGCCGTAAATAAGAAAGTTCAACATGGCGGACGTTGTTGACCGTTATGACCGTTATGCGTAAAATTTCGAAATGAAACCTGCTAAACTTTTGTAAGTAAGCTGAAAGGAATGAGCCTGCCAAATTTCAGCCTTCTACCTACACGGGAAGTTGGAGAATTAGTGATGTTGGAAAGTTCAATATGGCGGCCGACAGTGGTTTCATACCAACAAAATAAGTACGTACATCGGTTTCCGTTAAAAGTTCAACATGGCGGCCGACAGTGGCGTCATACCATCGAAATAAGTTAGTACATCGGTTTCGGTTAGCGCAGGGAAGCCGCCTACCAAATTTCGTGAAGATGGGGCCATAAATAAGAAAGTTCAACATGGCAGACATTGTCGACCGTTATCGACCGTTATGACCATTACGTGTAGAATTTCGAAATGAAACCTGCTTAACTTTTGTAAGTAAGCTGTAAGGAATAAGCCTGCCAAATTTCAGCTTTCTACCTACATGGGAAGTTGGAGAATTAGTGATGAGTCAGTCAGTGAGTGAGTGAGTGAGTGAGTCAGTCAGTCAGTCAGTCAGTGAGGGCTTTGCCTTTTATTAGTATAGATACAGTTTGTACGGTCTGGAATGAATTAATTGTATTTACATACAATCCTATTGGGAAATTGCTTTGGTTCACGAACAAATCGGTTCAGGACCAGAGTTTTGGAACAAATTATGGTCGTGAACCGAGGTTCCACTGTACAGAACTTTTCTGGCAAAAGAGAAAAGCGACTATCCTTTTTTCCAGCACTTTAAGAAATGCTAGTATTTTTAACTCCTGCACCATTTTTTTACAAATACCGAAAAGGTTTCAATTTTTTTCATTCATTAAACAGGTTAATTTTACAAAAGCCATTGGCAATATGATGGATCAACATGATGGATCTGCACTTATTTGGTCTTTCTGATTTACCCATTTCAGTGCATTTTTGATTCAATTTATAGTGTAATAGGATCTGCGTTTTTCAGATGCATTTTGTATTTAAAGTTAATTATTTTCATGTCTGTTTTTTACTTAGAGCAGAATACCCGCGCTTCGCAGCGGAGAAGTAGTGTGTTAAAGAAGTTATGAAAAAAGAAAAGGAAACATTTTAAAAATAACGTAAGATGATTGTTAATGTAACTGTTTTGTCACTGATATGAGTGTTGCTGTCATATATATATATATAGACACAGACACACACACATACACAGACACACACACATACATATATATACAGTATATATACATATAAATATATATGCATATATATACATATACATATATATATACATATACACATATATACATATGCATATATAGCAAAATACCCGCGCTTTGCAGCAGAGAAGTAGTGTGTTAAAGAAGTAATGAAAAAGAAAAGGAAACATTTTAATAATAATGTAACATGATTGACAATGTAATTGTTTTGTCATTGTCATGAGTGTTGCTGGCATATATATATATATATATATATATATATATATATATATATATATATATATACACACATATCTACATATATACAGACACACATTTACATACACCTATATCTATCTTATATATCTATCTACATGTATATATCCATCTATCTATATAATCTATATATCTATATCTATCTATCTATATATGTATATCTATATCTTCTATATCTATCTATATCTATATATATATATATACACACATATCTCCTTTGGGGTGCGAGGAGCTGTTGCTGGGGGTGCCAGAATCCACTGAGGAAGAAAAATTTAAAACATTATTTGTACAAAATCTTAATTTATCTATCCATTCCTAAATAATTAAATGGGCAGGCTATTTCGTATCAGTGCAATATGCTGCTTGTTAAAACGGATGACTCGTAATCTTACGTGCACTTAGTGTTACGTGGGTATTATGAACTATCGTATTTGTTCAAGTTCTATTTAAATTTTAAATATAAGTAATTTTTATTTGGTCGACAGAAATATGTTTAGTAGGAATGAAAGTTAAATTTAATCATCATTGCATAAATTTTTCTTCACCATAGAAATTTAAAGACTAAATCCAACTTCCATTCCTACCAAAGATATTTCTGGCGACTAAATAGAACCTACTGTAGTATATCCAAATTGAGCTATTGAGCTGTCGCCTGCCTGCCTCGTCACCTCGCTTCGCTCTTACTTTTTTCCGCTCATTTAATCTTGGCTAGTCGCGAAATATTATAACATGGAAGGAGGATTACACCGAGTATGGCTTTACCAAAACAATCATTGATGTCGAATAAAGTATCTATGATTCCTAAAGCTTAAATTGGTGATCTGGTTTTCTGCTAACCTCATATTTTTCATACTTCTTCCCAAACAGGGGTTGCGAGAGTAAAATGAATCATTAAGCGCTGATATATATATATTGAATATATTGAAATAGTTTTACTATCAAATAATGCAAACAGTACGCTGCACGCGCTTGCCCTAATTCTGGGCTCATCAGGCAGTCCACACGCACTGCACCCACTCTCGAATCGAACCTAAGACGCCAGCGCTAAAGGTGAAGCCTCTCATGTTGCGCTATGGTGTGTGGGTCGCTTATTTGACAGTATTGTAGATCGGGTATATATATATATATATATATATATATATATATATATATATATATATATATATAACTTTTCAGAATGCAACGTATAGTTTTATCCAGGAGGAAAGCAATGTTGCCTCAAATCAATGGCAACCTTTTGTAGGGTGTGTCCCTGAGACTTATTAATTGTCATCGCGAAGCAGAGCCTTACTGGAAATATGAGGCATTTCAATTCAAATGGGAGATCAGAGGGTATAACGGTGATGCAAGCAATACATTCAAAGTGTGGCGCTCTGCTTTTTCTGTGTAGCTGCCTTCACACAGCCTCTCTGCTGCTTTATAAACGAACGCCATAGAAAGCCATCACCTTGTAAATTGTGTAATGCGTTTTTGAACAGGTTTGATGCATGGAAGTGATCACTGCATACTGCGTTCAGTAAGTTCTCGTAAGCTGCTATCTTGTGTGATGTTGTGATGTCTACGGCTTAATTTAATGTTATCTAAGACCCGGTACTTAAAAGTTTCTGGCTGCACTCCGGTTGTAATATGACGAAGCTGCGCGAGCTCACTTTTGAGAATGCAAGTATAGTTGTCCAGGAGAAAAGCAATCTTGCCTGAAATCAATGGCATCGTTTTGTAGGGTCTGTCTTTGAGACTTATTAATTGTCATCGCGCAGCTGAGCTTTACTGGAAATTGGAGGTATCTGAATTGAAATGGGAGATTAGAGGGTATAAAGGGGGCGCGAGGAATACATTGAGTGTGGAGAAACTCTAGAGACAGCGTGTGTATTAACTTGTGGATTTTTCTGTGAGTATTTGGTGGGAGTGTGATGAAGTTGCTTCGGAAGACGCCGTTAGCCACGGAGCTCAGCTCAGAGCGAAATGATGTAAATGTGAGGGGATATGATGACGTGACTCCCCCAACCGCGTTAACTGTCAATCCCCCACAAACACAGTCTCTCGGAATTTGCATAAGCACACCCCTTCACCTACAATTTTAACTTAGTTACAAAGTGATCAAAACTCTTGTTTATATCCTGCGTCCTCTCATTAAACTTGTATCCCGCATTACCCGTGGGCATGAGAAACACCAGCGGCACCCTGTCTATTAACTTAATTTAAAGTTTAGGTTTACACCTTTCTTTCCGAAGTAGCAGCACTCATTAATATGGTAGTATATGTCACTCGCTCGCTTCTTATTGTTTCGCTGCCTTCTCAATTATATAATGCATGTTTTCTTCAGCGCGTTTTGGAGCTCTTCCTGGTTTTCTACGTAGTGCGTTGACAGTCAGTTCACGTGATTATGTGAGAGGCGTGATGATGTCACACGAAACTCCGCCCCCCATGGAACTGGCTGAACTCCATTACAGTAAATGGAGAAAAATACCTTCCAGTTATGACCATTACGCGTAGAATTTTGAAATGAAACCTGCCCAACTTTTGTAAGGAAGCTGTAAGGAATGAGCCTGCCAAATTTCAGCCTTCCACCCACACGGGAAGTTGGAGAATTAGTGATGAGTCAGTCAGTCAGTCAGTCAGTGAGTGAGTCAGTGAGGGCTTTGCCTTTTATTAGTATAGATAAGTAGTAAATAGAAGAAACATGCTTTTTACACATATCTTTATTTTGGGTTAAAAATGTTGTATCCATATTCACATGGACTATAAAGAACTTATTTACAATAATACACATTCTTCATTCTTTAGTTAAGAGAATAGTTAATGAAAGGTTTCTCTTTACTCCCATACTAATTTTACAATGCAGCATATGATTTTTTTACATATGACATAGCGGTGCTGCTGCCTGCAATAAGGAGACTAGCATTTAAGTCCTGGGTGCATGTTCCCCCCTGTGTCCCATAGGTTTCCTCTGGGTGCTCTACTTCCTCCTACAATCCAAAGACTTTCAGGTTAGGAGGACTGGTGATGCTAAAATGACATCTGATATGCATGTGTGTGTGTGTGTTTGTATGGAGTCTGTGATAGGCTGGCCTCCTTTCCTGTGATTGTTTCTGCCTAGGATGGATGGAGAGATCTTTAAAAGTGACCACATTTTCTCTATCAGCTCTAAACAAACTTGAAAAAAAGAAAAGGTGGCACTGACAAAATAGTCCTTTAATAATTATGCAGCCTATTATAAACTTGATAGCAGAGCCTGTCATCCTACTAAGCTCTCTCCTTTCAGGCTGAATGGCTAAATCTTGTGCCAATCCCAAATCAAGCTGCCCTGCCCCGACTGTATGGCTGTGGTGCCAATTCTGATCAGTTTGGACAGAGGTTGCCAATCAACAGTGAAATATAGCATATTAAAATGGTGGAATCTGGATGCACATCTGAATAACACGGAGAGATTTAAAACAGCTGTCACTCCAGAAACATTTGAATAATCTTCAAATATATTATATCAGACAATAATATTAAGAGGGTTTCTAAGCATTCTCATCTTACTGGCTTGGGAAAATGTAAATGCTCATGGCCAAGACAAATAAAAAATATCTCAGTACAGTGACATAAACCTGTTTTCTTGGACTGGCTGTAATTTCCATAGGTTATAAACTGCAGCAGAAAATTTAAACAGAGGCTGTAGCTACAACCTTTGCCACCATACAGAGCACACACTTCTGAAATGAAATATTAATAAATGTAATAATATCATTAATTTATTTATATTTTTTAACTTAGGTATTCTGCCAGGTGGTTTTTGTGTAAATATTTCCCCATGGACAGCCAGTTTGTGGCTGTTGATTGCAGAGACAGAGAGAGAGACCATGCATTATTGAGAGACAGCATTGGTCAGTGCAGAATGTCAGTTACAACTCTTATTAATCCTGGAGATTGTCAGACTTAAGCTGTCCTAGAGCACACTTTAGTAGTGTTTAAAGTACCACAATATTTCCTCTTTATATGTTATTGTCTGTTGATTCTGAAGTTGCTAATTGTCAATTGTTAACTCTAGAGTGGCAGAATGGCATTCACTGGTTCTGATAGTAATCACACTTAAACAATTAAAAATATAAGTGTGGATTGGTGTAGTTATGGTGGAACCAACCATAATTACTGTTGGATAAACATTTTTAAGCAAGATAAGCAATCAAAAATAAAGAATATAAGTTAAATTTATAGGTTGATTCATTCATTAACTGTCATTTCCACTACTGAATACGGGTAATCTATGACTACCTGAGATGTAATAGTCACAGGGTGAGAGAGATTTAAAAGTTTGCGTTACTAATACATATTTCACCACCTTGATTACTGCTTTATGGAGTTACTACTTTTATTCAAAACACTTTTTAAAAATGCATGACGGATTTCCTTGGTTCTGATGGCATAAACAAGAGGATTCAAGACTGGTGGTACAAGAAGGTATAAAGCAGCAAACATAATGTGAATTTCAGGGAGAACCTTCTGGCCAGTCCGATACACTAAACCACTAAATAGTAAAGTTGTATAAAAATACAACATTACAAAGAAATGAGAACCACACGTGTTCAATGCTTTACGAAATGCCTCCTTGGAGCCAACCTTTAGAACAGATCTCAGAATCAGTACATAACTAAATGTAATGAATATGATATCCAAGCCAAAAATAGAAGATATTGCAAAAAGGCCTAGGTAACTATTCATAGATATATCAGTACATGCTAATTTTGCAACACCAATATGATCACAGTAACAATGTGGTATGACATTAGACGAACAGAATGGCAATCTGGAGGTTAAGATTGGTAGCAAACATATCAAGATAATATCTCTCAGAAAATGAGATAAAAGCACTTGAGCTAAAAATCTGTGTGTCAAAATTGACATATAGCGCAAGGGGTTGTAAATAGCAACATATCTGTCATAAGCCATAACAGCAAGAATTGATGACTCAAGTGATGAAAAAAAGTGAACACAGAATAACTGAAACAAGCAAGCTTCAAAAGCAATAGCTCTCTGATTAAACCAAAATATCTTTAAAATCTGTATGGTTAAACTGCTCATAGCAAGATCCACAATTGACAAAGTTGCAAGTAAAATATACATAGGAGTATGTAGGCTGTGATTAACCTTTACCGTATAAATGATCAAGAAATTAGCTACAAGAGCTAAAACATACATGGCACAAAATGGAATAGAAATCCACGCCTGGTAGCTTTCCATTCCTGTGAATCCACTCAGAATAAATTCTTTTGGACGTAAATAAGAGGTATTCAGAGCAGACATGCTGGTTGTTTTTCTGTCTAAATAAAAACAATAATTATGGATTAATGGTGAACACAGCAATGCAAGATAAAAAAAAATCATGCACATCTTTGCTTCATAATACCAATAAGAATGTGTCATTTATATTCTAAAATATTACATTTTCTGTTTATTTTAAATTCTCAGTTGCAGCATGTTGAAATTTACCACAGTATTGTTATTTGCTATCAACTAACAAATTTGTTGATTCTTTTCGCTGCAATAAACCTGAAATGGAAACTGTTCTTATTAAACAAATTGTATTCTTGCCTTACCAGTAAAGAGTGTGATGCACAACAGCTAAGTACATTGTAAAAACAGTTATTTATAAAAGTTGATATTCCCAGTGGATTTTTTTTTACTTTTCTCTTATGAATATACTAAGTAACCTTTGGAGATTGTACCTTATTATAAAGGATTATCTGTGGAAAATTTTAATTAATTGAAGATCAGTTTAAATGCCTAGGGGTAAACATCACAAGTAAACAAAAAGCTCTATATCAACAAAATCAAAATTTCTGTATGGAAAAAATTAAGCAAGACTTGCTTAGATGGTCAACCCTTCACTCTAGCTGAAAGAACTGACGTTGTTAAGATGAATATCCTTCCTAAGCTTCTCTTTTTATTTCAAAACATTCTAATATACATCAATAAATAATTTTTAAGCAATTAAATTCAACCATAACCTCATTTATTTGGAACTTAAAACATCCACGTATTCAAAGAGCGACCCTACAAAGACCTAAGGCAGAAGGTGGCGTGGCTCTACCCAACTTTCAGTTTTATTACTGGGCAGCAAACATACGAGCTATAAAAACCTGGACACAAATAGATGAACATACACAGGCTTGGTGCGCAATAGAAATAAAATCCTGCAGTACTTCTTTGTATTCCCTGCTTTGTGCCCCTATTAATACAAGTTTTTGCTGATATACTAATAACCCAATTGTGCTTCACTCACTCAGAATATGGAACCAATGTAGATGGAGAATCACCTCTGCATGGGGACCATCTTTTTCAACCCTCGCAAACATATGCAGTTTTTAATATCTGGAAAATATTTGGGATTAAATCACTTGGAGATCTGTACATAGACATATTTGCATCCTATGAACAATTACATTTCAAATTTAACTTTCCATCAATGCATTTCTTTCTCTATCTTCAAATTAGAAACTTTGTTAAACAGAACCTGCCCATTTTTCCTCATCTCTCACCTTCCTCTATGCTAGAAAAAATATTGTTCACTTTCGAGGACTCAGACAGCATTTCTGCAATATATATAATTATTGTACTGTCCCTCCCTTTCAAAGATCCAAAAGGGAAAAGGATCTCTCATTCAACATATCAGAAAAGAAGTGGAAGGTAGCAATGCAGATAATTCATTCGAGCTCCATATGCGCAAAGCATCCAATTATTTAACTCAAAATTATATATCAGGCACATCTGTCTCGCTTAAAACTGTCCAAAATGTTTGTTGGGCAAGATCCAACCTGTGAACGGTGCAATCAAGTTCCAGCCTCACTGGGTCACATGTTTTGGGCCTGCACCAAATTAACATAATTTTGGACAAAAAATTTTTAAGTGCCTTTCAGACAGCCTCGGAGTCACAATCCCTCCTAACCCATTAACAGCTAGGGAATCAATTCCCAGATGGATTTATCCATTCCTTGGAATTTGGGAATCCCGCATGTCATTCCAGGGAATCCTGGGCTCCCGGGGATGACACAGTGCACAGGCATCTCACATGTGAATGGTTTTAGAACGACCAACACCTATTTTTAATAAAACTACTGGAATATATTGACACTAATAAAAGACTAACCTTATCTACAAGCAGTTCATGCTGTCATATAAGTACATGTATCTAGTTCAGGGGTGCCCAATGCGTCGATCGCGATCGACTGGTAGATCGCAAAGGTAGTGCAGGTAGATCGCATTGCATTCAAAACGTTAGTCTATCATATATCCTCCCTATGGCATTTGCCACTTGATTGACATACAGGACGGCCAGTCTGAGATCTCATTTCTTCTAACACACTGGTCATCCCGCACGCACGATCAAACACACGTGCTACTGCTAAACTCTGGCTATGATCTAGTTAGCCTTCCAATTTATATTGACTAAAGAAGGGATTTTAAAAAAAAATTGTTTGGGGAGGGTATGGGCTGGATGTGGAATTGGAAGAGGATTTTTTTTCTCACAATGTCACAGTCGAAGTGCGTTTGTCTGATCTGTCAATCTATCATTGCTATTCGAAAGAAGGAAAATGTGGAAAGGCACTTTCGAACTGTTCATAAAAAATGCGATACTGACTTCCTTCCGAAAAGCAATCTGAGAAAGAGAATGGAGAGGGAACTAAAATCGCAGTTAATCGGACAGCCGTCATTTTTCAGCACCTTGATTTGGGGAATATCCAAAACCTCGCGCCAGAATTGGAGACGCAATGGAAGGTGTGTGCGCAATTTGACAGCATACGCTACAAAGAGCAGATTGAAAATTGCCAGTCAGACTTTGACAGATGGTTTCAAGACTCAGCTTTACTTGAGCCAATCGCTACATTTAAGTGCTATCCATTTAGGGAACATGTTGAGGGTGATTAATTTGCATCAGAAATTGCAACACTGTTTCACCTAAAACTTGTCTACAGTGGAGGATAAGATTTTGATATTACAGGATGACACTCAGCTGAAGTATGGGGATCATGGACCGTTTTGGAACTTGCTCACAGAGGAAAAGTACCCAAATATGAGGAAATGTGATACCTCCTTGACTGCATTATTTGGCTCTACTTATTTATGCAAGTCAGCCTTTTCCCACATGAAGATTATTAAATCCAAATACTGTAGTGACCATAAATGTATTGAATTGTTATTGTGCCATAAGGGTTATTCAGTTATGCAAGGTACGAGAACATATATTTTATGTATAAAGTATACTCATTATATATATATATATATATATATATATATATATATATATGGCGGCACGGTGGCGCAGTGGTAGCTTCCCGGGTCCTCCCTGCGTGGAGTTTGCATGTTCTCCCCGTGTCTGCGTGGGTTTCCTCCGGGCGCCGGTTTCCTCCCGCAATCCAAAGACATGCAGGTTAGGTGGATTGGCGATTCTAAAATTGGCCTTGGTGTGTTTGTGTGTGTCCTGTGGTAGGTTGGCACCCTGCCCAGGATTGGTTCCTGCCTTGTGCCCTGTGTTGGCTGGGATTGGCTCCAGCAGACCCCCGTGACCCTATTCGGATTCAGCGGGTTAGAAAATGGATGGATATATATATATACTGTATACATCATTTTTAATGTAGGTAGATCATTTCGACCTGGTCATTTTAAAAGTAGCTCACAAGGTGAAAAAGCGTGGGCACCCCTGATCTATTTAGTTGTGGTAATAAGAGCATAGAAAGCACAACGTGTCCAGCGTGCGGTCGTCCAGGTAAGAGTGCACCATCGTGCAGAGTACGCCAGCCGCTGAGAAAGCATGCTCTGCCTCCACTGAAATAGGCGGCACAGTCATCAGATACTGATACACACTTGTTCTAAACAATGCCCGCGCTTGCCGTTGCTCTGAAACACCGCCATTTCAGCTTTTACTGATGCATCCAGTTTCTTGTCATCATTCTGTGATGGCAAGATTCTTGGCACAGATAATGTGGATGCAACAGACTGACGCATTGCAATTTCAAGTTGCTGTTCAAAGCTGTTGTCTGACAGACGTCAATGAAGTCTGCCCCATCTCGGCATTTGGGAGCTGCCGAGTGCAGACTCCTCCCAGTCCACTGTGCTCAGTCTTAGTCGGAGCCAGGGGACTGACTGCTGCTGGTCTTTTGTTGACTGAATTAATCGGCAACACACTACACCGTGGGCCAAAAAACCGTGCCACTTAATTATTTTCAACTATAACTGTTATTTCTTGATCAATTTTTACACTTTTACATGCTATATATGTGAGCTTGGCCATTCCCGGTTTCCTGGAAATTACAGCAGTTTCATTCTAGGGAATGCGGGAATGAAAAATGTCCGGGAATCCCAGGCTCCCTAAAATGGATTCCCTATTACCAGCTGTGTTTGGTGTTCTATCTGATGGGCTTAAAGTGGAGAAGGACAAACAAACTGTGATTGCCTTCACTACACTGTTGGCACGCAGACTTACTTTAACTCTCCTCTTTTAAGTCAGTGGATAACTGATGTTTTATATTATGTGAAATTGGAAAAAGTTAAATTCTCACTTTTTCAAAACCCGGCAGGATCTAATCAATAAGAATAAGCTCTTAAAGCACTGAGGAAGCAGATTCTCTTCCCATTTCTTTTTCTTCTCCATTCATCTTTATCCGCCAATTAAACTCATCAGTTTATTTGTTTTTACTAGCTTTAAGTTTTACTCCGTTGGCCATGCTCTCTTTCTCAGGGTTGGGGGTTGATTTGTTTTCAATCCTATTTTTTATAAAAAATTGATCTATTCATATGGAATGATTACAATAAATTCAATAAAATCAAAAAAATAAATAATAATTAATTAAAATATGTAAAATACATTTAAACAAAATGCATTTTTTGTTATGCGTTTAATTGTGGCTTGATATTTTTGCCGTCATTGAAAAGAAATTAATCAAATGATTCACTGCTTTTTGATATGTCATGCAATATCTATGCCAATATGAAATTTGGTACAAAGGTGTATTGAAATTTAATTCATTTTCATTATATCACACATTGAATATGCCTTAAATAGAAGTAAAGCAAACTCATTACATTTTATTTTCAGTCTGCTTGGAGTACATTGTTTTTCTTTCCACTAGCATACATTAATCGAGACAATAATAAATTAAAATCAAATTGCTAATCAGTGTCAAGAGGTGGAGGGTGATAGTCAGCAGTAAGGCCAAGAGACTTTCCAATCACAACTATATTCTTGCACACTCATGGCTATGTCTTTGATAAAAGGCATGACTTAATGAAACAGTAAATGGTGTATTTCAGGACTTGCTGAAAAACATTACTTCTGTGTTAAGTAGTCTAATGTTGTTTATTTATAATTTATTATGTGGTCAAATTTTTAAGGTGTGGCTAACTTGTCAACTTTATAAATGTTGAATATATATAAACATTGGTCACTGTGACCACTGTTATAGGGCTCTCCGTATTATTTTTTTCTACCTTTGTGATAGCCAGATATACTGTTATCTATTTTTTTTTACTGTACTGTACTCTGGTGAACATTAGACAGATGTTTGGATCTCCCTATTAATATTTAATTGATATTCAGACATCTATACTCATTGAATTTATCTCTGAACTGAATAAGAAAGTTAAAATACTGGATAGATACATAAATGTTTACATTCATTCCAAAGACATTTAGGTTATTCCATTGACCACAACATTCTTCCGCGATGAATAAGATGATACCTTGTTACTTTTATACAATTCTACCACTAAGGTTGTTTACTCCTTCCCTTTTTAAATCAGCTGTGTTCAGAAAATGGCAGTTTATTGTCAGTCATCAAATGTGAGAGCAAATCCCCATATACTTTTTAAAGTAGCACTTATCAATATGTTTTGATGTACAGTAGATCTGCAATGGTTGTTGTATGGATACCAATTGTAAGAGAAATGTATGTTCCTAAGACCAGAAATATTTTCAGTGCCAGTTAAGTAATGGCAGGACTCCTGACTTGATTAGACAAAAGAATCATTGATAAACTGAGATATGCTGATATTTGCTACATAATGTTAAATTAATCTTACTTATATGTGTTATGAATCGACCAGGTCAGTGCTATGCTCCCAGTTGTGTCCAGGAGCCTCTTGAACCTGAACTGACGATAGTCATGAACCAAGATGAGCCGGGCAAATGAGGACACACACTTACACCAATGAGTGTCAAGTGCTTTTATTAACATCAGTCAAAAATCAAAAAGTGCAATTAGTGCAGTGCATCAAATGATCTTCATTAAATAGATAAAGTTATCAACTAACTAAATAGATCCATAAAGCCAGTGATAAAAATCATGGAGGTTAAAAAGTTTAATAAATAAATCTGGTAACATGAGGTTAAAATCCAGAAACAGTTCTTCCATCTCCCCAGTTTACCCTCTCCGGATCCCGCAGCACTAGGAGATGTCCTACCAACAGGAGCAGTCATCCATCAGTACCTATTTTGGGTCCACATTGCCAGGCCTTCGTCTTCCATGGGCCACATACCCATCTCCTACCACCAGTCCCTCGATGTCCGTAGGAGACACCGCTTATTCTCCTGCATCAATCAATGGGGAAGTAACCAATGACTTTAGGGGCATCCCCTTAAATCTAGCTGTAGAACAACTATTTCAAAGTGTTCTTTCATGGACATTGGTTTCCCAGTAAATTTTAGTCTAGGTATAAACTTGACTGATTGTCTTTACCAATAAAAAGTAGGGCTGTTTTGCTAATCTCAGAATATATGTCTGTCACTTATAGTTGGGACATATGGCTAAGTGTCCTTTAATACCCCCAGCACAACTTCCCTCACAGTGAGAACTACACCCAAAGCTGTAAGAATTAAGACCACAGTTCACATATTGAAATACCACCTCTTGGCAGAGGACCCTTTAGGATTGATGCTGAGAACCTCCCTTTTCCTACCTAAGTAGAAGTGATGAAGTATGGCATTCTGCTAATCAGGCTTTTACCGTAGACTTTCAGCTCCTTTCCTTATCCTTCTCCACCCTGCTGGTAGGAAGTTCACTTCTTCCAGAAGCCCACATCTTAGATCATATGTAGTAGAGAAACTTATTATTCACCTCAAATGTGGTGTGCGCTATGCAGAAAGTAAACCTTGATGAAATACTAGTTTTGTAAACAGAAATGTGCATATTGGTGTTTGCTGCAATGGATTTATTAAATTCAAGTTCCCATTGTCAGCAAAGAAAGGTGAAATCTTGCAAATTATCATATTCAATTCTAGATATTTCTTACTGCTTTTGTAAAGTATATCCTACAGAGAGACAAAAAACCTACCCTGATGGTACTTGTTTCTTTTTTTCTAGAAGCGTATATCTTCAGTCTGATCACCTCAACATAGGTAGTAGGGCAACATATGTGATGGGTGCTCTGCAGAAACAAATCTTTGATGAGGTACTAGTTTCTGTCAGTAAAACTGAAATGCATGTTATATGTTTTGTAGCACATCTGGAAAATTTGTACTCAAGATGTCAGACCCTTATAGGTCAACAAGTACAATAATGTTTGTCATAAGCGAACAATTAATCTCTATAATAAAATACAGCAGTTTGCATAAGTAATACTTTAATTAGTTCCACGGAAGGACTACTGAGGTTTGACACATAATAATACTGATGATGGTTGTTGAAGTTAGAAAATGGACACCGTACTAGCTACCTCAAATGGAACAATCTCATTGTCACATCAATTAAAAAAGCTGGTATAGCCAACATCTTATGATGCCTAGAACATAAAAGAGTAATATGGCATCAAATCCAGGCAGCTAAAAGAGAAAGAAGAGAACTATGTTTTATTCCTGCATATAGCCAATGCTTTTGAATCAGTGCCATATTTCCTTTTCTGGAAGGCATTTTGATTTTTTCAGGTGCATGTAACCATAATAACTCACATCAAACACTATTTCAAAGACCTACAGTTTTTATTGACAACACCGGACTTCACCACAGAATGGATACTATTGGAAGTCGGAATAATGGCGGAGTGTACCATTTCTCTTTCGGCCATTACTGCAAAAATGGAACTAATCATTAGAGACTCTGTGTGTGTGGTAGGAAAAGAATGTCTGCAGTTTGGTCAGTGATTACCACCTTTTACATGCCTTTATGGACGTAGCAACCCTGACCACAACTGTATCATGCACCAAGAGACTACTTGAGAATCTCCATCATAACATCATATGGGCTAAGAGGAAATTTAAACTCGGCAAATGTAGAAGCCTCTCCATTGTTAAAGGAAAGATCACAGAACTGAAATTTTGTATTGATAGAACACAACTTCCTACAGGAAGAGGTGCCAGTCAAGAGCTTGGGCTGATGGTGTGATACAAAGCTTAATGACACTAAAACAGGTAAATTACTGAAAGAGGACCCCATTAAATATATGGTCTGCATTAGTATGACCTTGCAGCCCAGAAAACTTAAAGTGTGGCACTTCCAGTTTGGTGTACTCTCTACAATAAAGTGAATAAAATGGAAAGAATAATTAGCTCATACTTGGAACAGTGGCTTCGGCTCACATGTTGCCTAACTTTGTTGGATTGTGTGGGAAGAAAACTAAAACTAAAGCTGAAGATACTGAGCTACAAAATAATTCCCTCGATTGGCAATGGGGAGATAATAGACCCCACTGAAGTTATCGAGAAGGCAAAGGCAGCTCTATGCTTCAGGGATATGGTTGGTCAGGTGCAGTACAGGAAAACTGGATTTGGACTTGTCCCAAAAACACTGAAATGGCTTAAAGCAACATCCTTTCAGAGAAGACAGTTTGTGGTAGGAAGAGGCACAAACACAAGAGAAAGCAAACCAGCACACCAAATCAGTCTCAATGGTCAAGTAGGGCCAATGGACCAGCTGGAAAGGCCTGGAGAAGAGAAAATTGGTGTGACATCTCAGAAATGGAAGGATATCAGCTAAGTTTTTTCATAAGAGCCATTTAACATATTCTTCCTACCCTTAGAACCTTAATCAATGTTGGGGAGAAGACCTTACAAACACTCTGTGTCAAGCACTTGAATCACTGAAGCACATCTTAACAGGATGTTTAACAAGGTTCACCAAGGACGGTATACTTGGAGGCATAACTAAGTACTTGGGCAGCTGACATACATTTTGGAGCAGAGGCAGGCCACCACAAATGCCCTCCCACTACCTTCAGCTAAAAATGCTCTCCTTCAACAGTTTGAACCAGTTGAAACATGAGAGAACCATGTAACATCAACGGATACAAGCATTCTACATGGAGTTTGATACTGGAAAATGAGGATTGTCTTGGACTAAAAGCTCAAATTTCCATTTTGGCACCTGGCATGCTAATACAGTCCAAAGCAGCCAAGTTGACATACATTGTAGAACTTTTGGTAGCATGGGAAGGAAGTGTCGAAGGAAGAAAGAAGTTGAAGTACACTGAACTAGCAGTAGAGGCAGCCCTAGAGGCAGGAAAACAATGATTGTCCCAATGGAGATGGAATGTAGGGGATTTGTTGGTTCATTAACTAACAAACTACTGAAAAAGATGGGAGTGAATATTCATTCACTGTAACTTGCCAATGAGACCTTGGCAAGTAAGTGCATAAAAAAGTAGCATTTGATTTGAATTAAGAGGAAAGATAACATCTGGTCTGCAAAATGAAGAAACATCAAGCAGTATGTACCTGGGATGTCAGGAATCACTATTGAGCCCTATGGAGAGATCATGATCCTACCAACAAAACATCAAGGAAGCAGGGTGAACACCTCATGGCTTCTCTGATGTACCAATTCTCCCCAAGTCCAATCCAGTTCTTAATGCCTATAACAGTGGCATGTTACTAGGAGGATTAAAACATCAGGTCCTATGAATCTAACTAATAATGTTTACTACAATTGTTCTTAAATTAATAATATGATATCAGCAAGTATCAATCGAATCCAACATGGACTGAAAAACCTGGGCAAATATAAGAATTTAATTCATTCCTTTAACTGTTACTGTTTGCAAGATACAATCAAACAGCTATAAGTCTTGTATCATCCTGTCTAAACATATGCTAAATGCCTACCTGAATAAGGTAGCACCTACTATGTTTATCCTTTATGTTTCCAGTCTTCTCACTTTTCTATTGGTCCTGACCTCAGTGTCTGATTTACATTTTTACCTGTGAGATAACTATATTGTACCCTTCTCACGTGCTATAGCAGCAGGAGCTATTTTAAATTCTGTCTGGGGTTTACCTCTAGAGCCCTGTCACAATAACTTATGGTTTTAGGGACTTCTCTTTAAAGCTAGTTGTAGGACCAATATTTCACAGTGTTCTTTCATGGACATTGGTTTACCAGTAAATCTGAGAACAGGTATAAAGTTGACTGATTGTCCTTACCAGTAAGAAGTAGGGCTGTTTTACTAATCTCAAAACATCTGGCTTCCACTTATTTACTTGGAACAAACAGCTAAGTGTAATTAGTCCTTACACTCCTTACCCTCACAGTGAGAACTGTACCCCCAGCTCTAAGAATTAAGACCACAGGTCACATATTGAAATACCATCTCTTTGCAGAAGACCCTTCAGGATTGATACTGAGAATCTCCCTTTTGTGACCTGTGGAGCCATAATGGAGTATGGCATTCTGCTACTCAGGACTTTACTGTGGACCTTTAGTTAAATTCCTGATTCTTCTCTACGTGGGTGGTAGGAAGTTCACTTCTTCCAGATGTCCATATCTTAGATGTGATCACCATGGCTTAAGTAGTAGGGAGATTGATTTTATCCCAAATGTGATGGGTGCTCAGCAAAATTTAAACCTTGATGAAATACTAATATTGTACAAGAAAATAGAAATGTGCATTTTGGTGTTTGCCACAATCAAACCATTAACCTGCATAGCATAAAACAGTATATTGACTGAGTCATTTTTAATTGATTTCATGTGACCTTAAGTGTTATTTAAATTCAAGTTTCCATTGTCAGCAAAGACAGTGACATCTTGCAAATTACTGTATTAAATTCTAAAAGTTTCTTAACTGCTTATTTGAAGTATATCCTGCATAAAGACAAAAAAACTATCCTGATGGTGGGTATTTCTTTTTTTCTAGAAGTCCATTATCATGGGTATGACACCTTGACATAGGCAGTAGGGAGTACTGTATATTCCAAATGTGATGGGTGATATGCAGATGAAATAGTAGTTTCTTTCAGTAAAACAGAAATGCTTCTTATTGGTTTTGTAGCACATCTGCAATCTGTACTTGAGCTCAAAATGTACCACA
Organism: Polypterus senegalus; assembly: GCF_016835505.1. Taxonomy (NCBI): domain Eukaryota; kingdom Metazoa; phylum Chordata; class Cladistia; order Polypteriformes; family Polypteridae; genus Polypterus; species Polypterus senegalus. Next base: position 279,334,514 of record NC_053155.1, read on the forward strand.
GTGTCTGTCATAACTGAACTATTCAACACTAGAGCATAAAACAGCAGTTTTCTTGAATAGCACTTCAGTTAGTTTCACATGACCTCATATGTAATTTACAGGTATACTCTAGCTCACATTGTTAGCAAGGAGAGGTCATTGCTTTTTTGTAAGCAAATTATTGTGTTAATTGCTAAATGTTTTTTACTGTGTTTTTGTCAAAACTATAACCTCAGGATTGAAAATAAAACAATGCTGACTGTGTATAGAACCATGTAAGGGCATTTAACTTAAATATTAAACCATCAAAAGGTTTATAGAGTCACTGATGTCATGCGTACAAAATACTAATTTAAGTATGTTGTGAAATAACAGCTGAAGTTCAAATTCAGTTTAATTAATAAAATTGTATCCTCTTATGCTTGACACAGCTTTCAGCCTTCATGCTGTTTTGTATGTGGCAGATGACACAATGACCTAAGCAGATTTGCTTTTCTATGCAGATTGCACTGCCTGCATATCAAGAGTACTATCACACCACTATAATTAAGGATATTATAAAATCATTTCAAGATTATTCATAATAAAATTGAAAGACACAGTCAGGAGCCAGGACTTCATATCTTTAGTTTAACTGGACAGTAGGCTGCATTTAATTTTATTTGTGATAGCACAATTACACTTTTAATATATTTTTTAAATGTTTAGCATCCAGATGAAAATCTTGATCTGTCATTATTTTATTATAAGTAATTCAAATATTTTTGTAAAATTTCCAATATTTACAGTATATGGATGTATAATTGATTCCTGACCATCTTAATTTCTGCATGCACATAGACCTAATTATGGTTATAAGTGTACTCAAGTAGAACAGCTACCCTTTTAAACATCAAAATCTCCTAAGTTAAACTGACAAACAGTCTTTTTTAATGGTAATTTAACACAGTAAAAGTAAATTTAATGCTATGTTCCCATGCAAGTAGCCAAACAGTAGTCCCTAATGACCGCAGAATAAAGGATGAATTTAATGATGGAGTCTCCATCTGTCTATCCTTCCATCCATCCTCTTCCGCTTATCTGAGATCAGGTCGTCGGGGCAGCAGCTTGAGCAGAGATACCCAGACTTCCCTCTCCCGGCCACTTCTTCTAGCTCCCGAGGTGTTCCTAGGCCAGGCGAGAGACATAGTCCCTCCAGCGTGTCCTGGGTCTTCCCCGGGGCCTCCTCCAGTTTAAACATGCCTGGAACACCTCACCAGGGAGGTGTCCAGGAGGCATCCTGATCAGATAATACCTCTTCGACCTCCTCGAACCGCCACCTTATTGTGGTGGAGGGGTTTGCAAGTCTCAATGATCCTAGGAGCTCTGTTGTCTGGGGCTTTATGCCCTTGATAGGGCCACCCAAGGCAAACTGGTCCTAGGTGAGGGATGAGACAAAGAGCGGTTCAGCAAATCTTCTATGATGGATAAAAACTTTGGATGGCGTTTTCCCTCGCACGATGTGGCTCACCGGGGCCCCCCTCTGCAGCCAGGCCTGGAGGTGGGGCTCGATGGCGAGCTCCTAGAGGCCAGTCCTGCACCCATGGGGCTCGGCTGGGCACAGCCCGAAAAGGCAACATGGGTCCCCCTTCCCATGGGCTCACCACCTATGGGAAGGGCCAAGGAGGTCAGGTGCAGTGTGAGTTGGATGGTGGCTGAAGGCGGGGACCTTGGCGGTCCAATCCTCGGCTACAGAAGCTGGCTCTTGGGACGTGGAATGTTACCTCTGTGAAGGGGAAAGAGCCTGAGCTAGTGCGCGAGGTCGAGAGGTTCCGGCTAGATATAGTTGGGCTCACCTCGACGCACAGCTTGGACTCTGGAAACAATCTTCTTGAGAGGGGCTAGACTCTCTACCACTCTGAAGTTGCCCCAGGTGAGAGGTGCCGAGCGAGTGTGGGAATACTTATTGCCCCCCGACTTGGAGCCTGTTCATTGTGGTTTACCCTGGTGGACGAGAGGGTAGCCTCCCTCTGCCTTCGGGTGGGGGGACGGGTCCTAACTGTGGTTTGCACGTATGTGCCGAACAGCAGTTTGGAGTACCCAACCTTTTTGGAGTCCCTGGAGGAGGTGCTAGAGGGCATACCTTCTGGGGACTCCCTCGTTCTACTGGGAGACTTCAGTGCTCATGTGGGCAATGACAGTGAGACCTGGAAAGGTGTGATTGGGAGGAATGGCCCCCCCGATCTGAACCTGAGCGGTGTTTTGTTGTTGGACTTCTGTGCTCGACATGGATTGTCCATAACAAACACCATGTTCAAGCATAGGGTGTTCATATGTGCACTTGGCACCAGGACATCCTAGCCCTCAGTTTGATGATCGACTTTGTGGTCATGTCGTCGGACCTGCAGCCACATGTCTTGGACACTTGGGTAAAGAGAGGGACGGAGTTGTCAACTGATCACCACCATGTAGTGAGTTGGCTTCGATGGTGGGGGAGGATGCCGCTCGGGCTAGGTAGACCCAAACGTGTTGTGAGGGTCTGCTGGGAACATCTGGCAGAGTCCCCTGTCAGAAGTAGCTTCAACTCCCACCTCCGGCAAAACTTCGATCACGTCCCGAGGGAGGTGGGGGACATTGAGTCCAAATGGGCCATCTATTGTTGAGGCGGCTGACCGGAGCTGTGGCCATAAGGTGGTTGGTGCCTGTCGTGGCAGCAATCCCCGAACCCGTTGGTGGACACCGGCGGTGAGGGATGCTGTCAAGCTGAAGAAGGAGTCCTACGGGACCCTTTTGTCCTGTGGGACTCTGGAGGCAGCTGTTAGGTACCAACAGGCCAAGTGGAATGTGGCTTCGGTGGTTGCTGAGGCAAAAACTCGGGTGGGAGGAGGTTGGGGAGGCCATAGAGAACGACTTTCGGACGGCTTCGAGGAGATTCTGGTCCACCATTCAGTGTCTCAGGAGGGGGAAGCAGTGCAGTGTCAACACTGTATATGGTGGGGATGGTGCGCTGCTGACCTCGACTTGGGACATTGTGGGTCGGTGGGGGGAGTACTTCGAAGACCTCCTCAATCCCATTAACATGCCTTCCAATGAGAAAGCAGAGCATGAGAACTCGGAGGTGGGCACCCCCATCTCTGGGACTGAAGTCACCGAGGTGGTCAAAAAAGTCCTTGGTGGCAGGGCCCCAGGGGTGGACGAGATACCCCCGGAGTTCCTCAAGTCTCTGGATGTTGTAGGATTGTCTTGGTTGACACGCCTCTGCAACATCGCATGGACATCAGGGACAGTGCCTTTGGATTGGCAGACTGGGGTGGTGGTCCCCCTCTTTAAGAAGGGGGACCGGAGGGTGTGTTCCAACTACAGAGGGATCACACTCCTCAGCCTCCCTGGAAAAGTCTATTCGGGGGTCCTGGAGAGGAGGGTCTGTCAGATAGTCGAACCTCGGATTCAGGAGGAACAGTGTGGTTTTCGTCCTGGTCGCTGAACAGTGGACCAGCTCTACACTCTTAGCAGGATCCTGGAGGGTGCATGGGAGTTTGCCCAACCAGTCTACATGTGTTTTGTTAACTTGGAAAAGGCGTTCATCCGTGTCCCTCGGGGAATCTTGTGGGGGGTACTCCGAGAGTATGGGGTACCGGACCCCCGATAAGGGCAGTTCGGTCCCTGTACAATCAGTGTCAGAGCTAGGTCCGCATTGCCAGTAGTAAGTCGAACCCTTTTCCAGTGAGAGTTGGACTCTGCCAGGGCTGCCGTTTGTCACCGATTCTGTTCATAACTTTTATGGACAGAATTTCTAGACGCAGCCAGGGCGTTGAGGGGGTCCAGTTTGGTGGACTCAGGATTGGGTCACTGCTTTTTGCAGATGATGTTGCCCTGTTTGCGACAGACAGATTGGTGCGGCGTCCGCAGTGATGCGGGCTCTGCATTGTTCTGTCGTGGTGAAAAAGGAGCTGAGCCGTAAGGCAAAGGTCTCAATTTACCAGTGGATCTACGTTCCAACCCTCACCTATGGTCATGAGCTGTGGGTAGTGACCGAAAGAACGAGATTGCGAATACAAGCGGCTGAAATGAGTTTCCTCCGCAGGGTGTCTGGGTTTTCCGTTAAAGACAGGGTGAGAAGCTCAGTCATCCGGGAGGGGCTCAGAGTAGAGCCGCTGCTCCTCCGCATCAAGAGGAGTCAGATGAGGTGGCTCGGGCATCTGATCAGTCTCTACCTGATTAAAGAAAATCGAGGTAAAATAGGGGCATTAACAGGTGACCCCAGAGAATCAGAGGCAAGATCTGAGAAAGAAGAATGAGATGTCCCTGAATGTTACAATTGGCATTTTGAATACCCTTGTATAATTTCAATTATGTTTTCCTTATGTTCACTTCCTGTACTTGCATGTCATTTAGGCTCCAGGAAAGATATTTTCCTATTTATCCAGACTATTCGGCTACTTTCTTCTGACATTTCAATATTAGTTTGATAATTAATTTACTTTTCCCTGTTGCAGTGTATTCACTGACAAAACAGTTATTTGACCTTAACCTTATGCTTATGGTTACTTTGGTTTTAGTATTGAATTCAAGGAAATTAATTTTTCTTCCAATACTTTAGTGATTGACATTATATTTAAAAAGTACACACTGCAACCATATACCAACAAATGTATTCTGTCACATCAGTGTATTTTACTGACCAGTGATATTATATAATACCAGCATTGTAAGCACAGGAAGATTGAAAGGAGATTGTGCAAGTTTATTTTATTCTTCTAGTATTAAGACATTTATGATTGTTCCATGTAAAGACAGATCATTATTTAATTAACTAACCACAATCTATTTTCAACTTCAGATATGTAAAAAGCAACATATTTATACAGTATACAGGACTTTTATGGCAAAACAGAAAGCATGATAACCAAGTTCTCTGATCTTTTTGGAAATGTTAGTAAATATTTACTCTTTTTTCTTCAAGCATAGGTTCACAATTTGTAATACTGCACATGTTGTCAAAATCTATTTTATAAAAGGCATTCCCAATTTGATAGGTCAGGTTGCCTATTAGATTACTGTAATCTGCTCTTCTTTGCATTCTCTGATGTAGTCCATAAATTAAGTACTTGCATTTTTGATTCTCTTTACACTGCCACAGACAATCTTGAAATGTATTGTGTATATCAAGTAAATTTGTTTCATTTCTTGTGCCTGACTTAAATAAAAAAAATAAAAGAAGCATGCTTTGTACAAATGTCTTTATTGTGGATTCAAAATGTTTTTTATGTATTCTTACTTATTTACAGTAATAACATTTCTTCATGGTTTAGTTAAGTGAATTAGTGATGATTTACATGACAGTTCTTCCATTTTTTTTAATTATGAAAGCATTTTTTTGCCAAATAACAATTGCACAGAGTGAAATGAAGTAAAATACACTATTATCAACCATTGTAAACTTTTTAACAACACATCTGAAAAATATCTGTAACGTATAAGCCTGCAGTGCATTTACACAGAATCAGCCCTTTTCCAGTATCTTTCATTCATAAATGCTTTTTTCTTTATTTTCAGAATTTTTAAGTTTTGAGTAAGTGAGCAACCTTTTATTTGCTTTTCAGTAGTTTTGTATCAAAAACACAATATGTACTTGTGATTCACCATGTAGGAAGATCGGTCCATCCATCCTTCCATTACTGAGAGTTTCTGCTTTTCATTACAGAATTGAGAAAGGAAGATAATCCTACAGCATTGAACACAAGTGGGGAACCAACCCTGAATGAGACTCAAGCAAAAACAGCAATGTCTTTTTCATTTAATGATTCATAAAACCAGTGTGTTATGATCAATAAAATGTTTTTTTATAAAAGTAACCATTACTTTATTGACATATATAGAAAAGACATAAATTTGGACGGCATTATTTTTCAGAATTTAATTAATATGTAATGTAAGGAGATGAATAGATGGACATTAGATGGATGATAAGATGAATGGATGCAAAGATCTTTGAAAAGGGTTAAAGCTTTCTTTAGACTCTTACCAAACTTGATATAAATATACTGTATATATAATCATAATAATGATGATGATGAGTGGCAAGGTAGCACAGTAAGGCAGAGGCTCTGCTACACAAATACAGTGTCCTTAATTTAATTCTGTTCTTGGCCTTTGCCCCTGTGATATTTACATGTATTCTCCATGTCATCAGTGGTTTTCCGTCAGGAATTATGGTGTTTCTCCCACTTTGCCAAAGATATGCGGATTAGATGGTTCTGTATTCTCTATATTGGACCCTACAATGACCTGACATTCTTTTTAAGCTCTAGTCCATGCAACTCTTAATTAGATTGAATGGATCTGGCAAGGTTCACCATGTATTGTAATAATAATATCAAGACAGATAAAAAAAAGTAAATTTTCTGAGATATATAAATAAAATATTTTGAATTTGAAAAGCATTTCTGAAATTCTTAAGCATCTCATAATTGTATACATTGTATATAATTGTATAAAATTGCATCTTATTGTAACCAATCAGGTACAGTACTGTTTTAGACCATAACAGAAAGCATGCACCTATTAAAAAGAATAAATGCATAACTCATAAGAAAACATTTTTTGTTATTATTTATAATATATTTTCACAAAAACTTGGGCCAACCCATTTAAATAGACAACATAGGCAAATGACTAGAGAAGCTTGTCTAAAGGAGTCAAATTTACCACTTTAATTTTAACCGTTATTCAACCTATAGCAACTTGATAGCAGAGCCGCTATCCAATTAAGCTCCTATCATATTGAATGTCTCAGACAAATGTCAGTCCCGGCTACTGACTTTATAGCAGTAGTACCAGTTCTGATCAGTGGGGAGACAGATTGCCAATCAATAGTGAAAGGTAGCATATTAAAACAACCTAAACTCTCTGGGTGCAAATATAAAAAAGAGGATAATTTGTAAAAAAACAGAAACTCCACAAACATTAAGACTCATTCTTCAAGCATATCATACAATTGCATTAAGAGTGCCTATCAGCTTCCTCATCTCGTTGGCTTTGGGAAAAGGCAACTTCACAAAGCTAAAACATATTTAAAAAACTCACACACAAAAAGAAAACTATGCAGTTCAGTGACACTAGACAGTCTTCATGGACTGGACGCAATTTCCATGGACTATGAAGTGGAGCAGAAAATTCAAATAGAAGATGCAGTTAAGATATTTGCAGCCACGAGGGTCCAGTGCGCACACTTCTGAAAGGAAAAGTCAATTAATGTAATAATACTATTAATGTATTTATGTTTTTTACATTTGTTTAAGTATACTGATGGTCTGGTTTATGCCTGTTTCCCTTGGACTTTAAGTTTGTGCCTGTTCATGTCATAGAGATAGACCATGCATTACAGAGATTTGCATCAGTCAGTGTAGAATGACAGTACTAATATCTCATTACAGCTGAAGAAATCCTGTCAGCCTCAAGCTGTCCTAGAGCACACTTTAGTAGTGCTTAAAGCAGAAGTGCCATTACTCCACAATATTTACTCTTTATGCATTACTGTCTATTGGATCTAATGCTGCTTTATCATAGGGAGCAGCACGGCTCTATTTTGTCTAGAATGGCAGAATGTCATGCGCTGGCCCTGATGTAACCACACGTTTTAATAATGTAAAATATAAGCATGGAATTGTGTTCTACTTGGAGTCACTTTGTGCTTGGAGCTTCCCATGATTACTGTAGGATAAACTCTAAACATCCTTATATAGGATATGCAAACAAACAAAAAGAAAATGAATGAATGGGAAAAGAAACAGGTCACTCAAATTTAAAAGTAGATTAATGCATTAATTTACTGAACCATCTTTTCTACTGCAGGGTAGGGTAAACAATGACTTTCTGAGCTGTAATAGTGATAGAATGAGACTGATTTAAAACTTTGCATTATTCAGCAAAAAAATATTTAACACCTTGCTGACTGTTTGCTGGAATTAACTTTTTTAGTCAAAACAATTCTTAAAAATGCATGACGGATTTCTTTGGTTCTAATGGCATAAACAAGAGGATTCAAAACTGGTGGTACAAGTAGGTATAAAACAGCAAACATAACATGAATTTCAGGTTGAACCTTCTGCCCAGACCGATAAACTAAAAGACTAAATAGTAAAGTTGTATAAAAATACAAAATTACAAACAGATGAGAACCGCATGTGTTCAATGCTTTACGTAATGCACTTTTTGAGCCAACCTTTAGAACAGATTTCAAAATCAATGCATAACTAAATACAATGAATATGACATCCAATCCAAATATACAAGAAATTGCTAAGAGGCCTAGGGCATTATTTAAAGATATATCTGTACATGCTAATTTTGCAATACCCATATGGTCACAGTAACAATGTTGTATGACATTTGATGAACAGAAAGGCAACCTGGAGGCAAAGATTGGTAACAAGCCAAATAAGATAAGATCTCTCAGAAAAAGAGATAGAAACACTTGAGCTAAAAATCTGTATGATAATATTGACATATAGCGCAAGGGATTGTAAATAGCAACATATCTGTCATAAGCCATAATAGCAAGTATTGAAGATTCTAGTGATGAAAAAAAGTGAACACAGAACATCTGAAACAAGCAGGCTTCAAAAGCAATAGCTCGCTCATTAAACCAAAATATCTTTAAAATCTGTAAGGCTAAACTGCACAAAGCAAGATCTACAACTGATAGGGCTGCAAGTAAAACACACATAGGATTATGCAGACTTTCATTAACCTTTACAATATAGATGATCAAGACATTAGCTACAAGAGCTGAAATATACATGACACAAAATGGAATTGAAATCCAAGTCTGGTAGTTCTCCATTCCTGGAAATCCAATCAGAATAAATTCTTTTGGATGTAAATAAGAGGTGTTCACAGAAGACATGCCTGTTGTTTTTAAATCTTAAATAAAAACAATAAGTATGGATTAATGGTGAACACAGCAATGCAATATGAATTACAGTATGCACATCTTTGTTTCACACTACCAATAAAAATGTGACATTTAAATTAAAATACAAAATGCTAAATTGTGTATATTCAGAAAATTATATATCCTTAATTGCAGCATGTGCAAATTTACCTTATTGTCATTATTTATCAAAAAAACACATTTGTATATTCATTACACTGCAATAAATCTAGGCTCTTCAATTTAGAAATGAAAGCTATTAATTGTATTCTTGCCTTACCAGTATAGAGTTTGATGTACAACAGCTAAGATATATCATTTACATTGTAAAAACAGTGTCATTTATAAGAGTTGGTATTCTCAGAAGAGTTTTTATTTTCAATCTTATGAATTTACTAATTAACCCTTGGAGATTGCACTTTCTAATGGAGAATCATCTAAGCCAAAATTAAATGCAAAATGCACCATGTAGAATACATTTGAACACAATGCATATTTTTGTTGTGCATTTAATTTTGGAAATAAGTTTTATAAGATCATTAAAAATTAATTAATCAAATGACTCATTGGTTTTTGGTATGTCATTCAATATTCATCCATTATCCAACCAGGGTCATGGGGGTCTGCCGGAGCCAATCCCAGCCAACATAGGGTGCAAGGCAGAAAGCAAACCCCAGGCCACACTCTCACCCCCCCACCAAGGACAATTTAGGATCGCCAATGCACCTAACCTGCATGTCTTTGGACGGAAACCGGAGCACCTGGAGGAAACCCATGCAGACACGGGAAGAACATGCAAACTCCACGCAGGGATAACCCAAGAAGCGAACCCAGGTCTCCTAACTATGAGGCAGCAGCGCTACCCACTGTGCCACCATGCCACCCCTTCAATATTCATGCTGATTTAAAATTAAACACAATGTTTAATTCGCACTCTGGTGAACATTTGACAATAGGGGACTGAATATTCAGACAGCTAAAATTATTGAAGCTAAAACAGTAAAATAGTGTTGTTGACTTAAAGCATCAGCAGCATTAATAGCACTCCAGCAGTAAATTAAGCCAGCAAAAGTTCCACCACAGGCATATCTACTACTGGAGTGACTGTTCATTCATCCATGTTACACCAAGTATCCGAAACCTGGTTGAGGGTGCAAAATTCTTAGCAGTGAGTTTTGTCCGTTTCCCGAATCATGCTTGCCTACTCATACTATGGGATCCATAGGCATTTCCAAACCATCTGAGAAATATACCACTACCAGCGAGCCCTGGGTCTTCCCTGGGTTCCCTTCAGAGATGGTCATACCTGTAAAAGCTCCACAGGGAGGCATCTGGAAGGAATTTGTATCAGATGTCCCAACCACCTTCACTGGCTCCTCTTGATGCTCAGCATCTCTACTTGAAGCCTCTCCAAGGTGACTGCACTTCCCACCCTATCTCTAAGGAGGCTCCCAGACACCCTGCAGAGAAAGCTCATTTCAGCTGCTGGTAACTGCAGTCTCATTTTTTTGATCTTTACCCAAGGTTTCAATAGGACCTCTGATCAACTAGTAAATTGAAAGCTTCACCTTCTGACTCAGCTCCTTCTTTACCACTACAGATTGGTATAGTGACCACATAACTGCACTCATCCCCACTATCTCTCTGTCAATCTCACCACCCCTTTTCCCTCACTTATAAACAAGACCTAAAGGTACTGAAACTCCTGCACTTGAAGCAGCACCTCCCACTCAAAGATGATAGTTCACCTTTTTCCTACTGAGGACCATGGTCTCAGATTTGTTGGTGCTGATTGTGGTTTTCAAGGGTGGAGAAATGCTGACATGGACTAAAGATGTAGTCTGGTAGTGAAATGAACACTTTAAGGAGCTCCTGATGGAAATGTCCTCTATGGATGAGGCAAAACCAGAATTGATGTGGGATCATATCACATCTGAATGAGGGTAAGCTTTGAACATCTTTGTGGAACTGTTCCATGCCACTTCTAGTACTGTTTCTGGAGTCCGAAACAAAACAGACCTAAACCACATTTCTTGGGCCCCCTCTGGTAGCTCTGGGCCTCTCTGCATTCCCGAAATCAGAAGTTTATTGTGACTGATAGGGAGCGCTGTCGTCCCCTTGAACCCTCAGATCAGACACTGGGCACCAGATAAAAGTCCAATAATTTTTATTTGGACAATAATACAGTGCACAAAGCACCCTACACTCCACAATTCTCATACAAATCAATAAATCCACAATAATCAATAATCCTCCACTCTCCCAGAAGCGTTGCCACCCTTTCTCCCGAATCAACTCGTCCGAACTCTCACAGTCCTTTATAGTCCATGACCCGGAAGTGCTTCTGAACCCTCAGTCCATGTGACTTCCTGGCACTTCCGGGTCAGATCAAAACTCCTCTTCTTCATCCCGGAGGTACGTCATTTCCCCTGTCACTGTGACTAAGACATACGTTCGGGTTATAGGGCAAATAATAGTTCCTGGGCCTCCCTGCAGCGTCCTCTGGTGGCCCCCAGGGTATCCAGCAGGGCTATGAAGGAAAACTCCAATGTCCATGATTCCATGCTGCCTCCATGCTGATGGGAGGGCTCCATCTGGCGGCCTGGGGGTATTGGCCGGGATGACTGGCCAGCAATAGTCGACATTATTTAAAGAACCAGGTGTGCTCTGGTAGTCCATATCTCATATAATGTTTATATTCAGCCACCACTTATTTATATAGATCCATCCTTTATGACCACTTTGTTATGTCGGTGCAGACAAACGTCCAGACTTCCAGTGCACTCTACAGACATATCAGTCACAATGACTACTAAATAAAGAATTACCCATGCTGTACTATTAATTTTTTTCATTTAGAGATCTATACAGCAGAAAGACACACCTAAAACAGGTTTCAGCTCACTTTACTGAGTTGTGGACTTTCCAGAAGACACCTGTTCTTTTGGCTACCAGAATACATTACTTGTTATACACTGAAGAATACAATACTATTATTAATTTGAGCATAGATTGACTAAAACTGCATAGTACCCTGAAGTTAAATACATTATAACCTTTATTGTAAGAAATTATTGCCTTAGAATAAATACTTTGAATTCCACTCCTGTAGGGGGTTATTAACAGGAAGGGCATCTCATTCAAGTTCCTTATAAGGGCATGCTGTACCTGTGGTTGCCCTTACGGGGTTTGGTTCTACTGACTTCACTGGACATCCATTTTCAATTCTTGGGTTTCTCTTGGGCTACATAATTCTGGTTTCTTGATAGAAAAGGAATATAATAGAAACATTTTCTGTTTTATTTTAATTACTTCGTGTTATATTTTAGACATCTACAATGCTCTGTGTCTATCTAATGGAAAGTGTACTATAAAAAGAATAAACTGAAATGAAAAAAAAATGTAATTAGATTTTTTCATATGTCCATTTTTAGCTACTGAAACAGCTAATCCCATATAGAGTAATGAAATAAGTAAAAAAAGATGTTCTGTATAAGAAAAAAAAGAATTATTATTTTTTTAATTTTATTGAAATCACACAACATTCCATACATCCATTCATCCATTATCCAACCCGGTATATCCTAACTACAAGGTCACGGGGACATTCCATACAAATAGATCAATTTTACAGGAATAGGATTGAAAACAAATTAACCCCCACCCCTGAGAAAGAGAGCATGGGCAGCAGAATAAGACTTAAACCTAGTAAAAATAAGTAAATAGATAAATTAATAAGTGAATATACATGAATGGAGAAAAAAAAGATAAAAAAGGAATAATGAGAGAATCTGCTTCCTCAGTGCTTTAAAAGCTTATTCTAAAATGTTATTGATTAGATCCTGCCAGGTTTTGAAAAATTTCTGCACAGATCCTCTAAGTGAGAATTTGATTTTTTCCAGTTTCAAATAGTATAAAACATCAGTTACCCACTGACTTAAAAGAGGAAAGTTAGGATTCTTCCAGTTTAGCAAAATAAGTCTGCATGCCAGTAGTGTAGTGAAGGCAATCACAATTTGTTTGTCCTTCTCCACTTTAAGCTTATCTGGAAGTACACCAAACACAGCTGTTAGTGGATTAGGAGGGATTGTGACACCAAGGCTGTCTGAAAGGCACTTAAATGTTTTGTCCAGAATGATGTTAACTTGGTGCAGGCCCAAAACATGTGATCCAGTGAGGCTAAAACTTGATTGCACCGTTTGCAGGTTGGATCTTGCCCAGGAAACATGTTGGACAATTTTAAGCGATACAGATGTGCTCGATATATAATTTTGAGTTGAATAATTTTATGCTTTGCGCATATGGAGCTTGAGTGAATTCTCTGCATTGCTACCTTCCACTCCTTTTCTGATATGTTGAGGGAGAGATCCTTTTCCCATTGTCCTCTTGGATCTTTGAAAGGGATGCTGTCTAAGTCCTTGAAACTGATCAATATATTTTACAGCATAGAGGAAGGTGCGAGATGAGGAATGTTGGGCAGATTCTGTTTGACAAAGTTTAGATAGTGAAAGAAATGTGTTGCTGGAAAGTTAAATTTAGAATGTATTTGTTTGTAGTATGCAAAGACGTTGTCTATGTACAGATCTCTAAGTGATTTAATCCCAAATGTTTTCCAGACATTAAAAACTGCATATGTTTGCGAAGGTTGAAAAAGATATTTCTCATGCAGAGATGCCACCAATAAAAGATTCTCTATCCTAAAATGCTTCCTATATTGGTTCCATATTCTGAGTGAGTGGAGGACTATTGGGTTATTACTATATTGGTGATAATTTGCATTTATTGGGGTGCAAAGCAAGGAATATAAAGAGGAACTGGAGGATATTATTTCTGTTGTGCTCCAGGCCTGTGTATGTTCATCTATTTGTGTCCATGTCCAAGTTTTTATAGCTTGTATGTTTGCTGCCCAGTAATAAAACTGAATGTTTGGTAGAGCCATTCCACCTTCTGCCTTAGGTCTTTGTAGGGTCACTCTTTAGATACGTGGATGTTTTGAATTCCAAATAAATGTGGTTATGGTTGAATCTAATTTCTTAAAGAATGATTTATTGCTGTATATTGGAATATTTTGAAATAAAAAGAGAAGCTTAGGGAGGATATTCATCTTAAAAATGTTAATTCTTCCAGCTAAAGTGAGATGAAGGGTTACCATCTATGCAAGCCTTGCTTTATTTTTTCCATACAGACTGCAAACTTTTGTTGATAAAAGAGCTTTATGTTTACTTGTGATGTTTACCCCTAGGTATTTAAACTGATCTTGATAATGATAAAAGGGAAGGAGTCCAATCTAATATTGTATACTTGAGAATTCACTGGAAAGAGCACACTTTTATTCAGGTTAATTCTGAGACCAGAGATCTTTTGAAATTCTGTTGGTGCTGTTAGGACTGCAGGCACAGTATTTTGTGGGTCTGATATATACAGTATCATATCATCTGCATATAGAGAAAAGAATGATTTTACTTTTTGGATGGACAATTGAATGACTTTTTATAGGAAGTCATAGATTATGACATGTATTACATGTTGCACAGTGAAACATTTGCCACACAAATTGAGAAAAAAAGTTAATGAAAACCCAAGAGATTTGTATGTGTCTGTACAATGACTGCTGTTAAGTCTAAAGCAAAAATGTCTGCAAGCCAAAGAAATATAAGTTTCATTAAGTACGAACAACAGAATGTTTTTGCTAAAGGATCACACTGGAAAGTGTTATTCGTAAGCTAGACATTTTATGAAAAAGCATTATAAGAAGGAAGTTATAATTCTGAGTTACAAACTCTTTTATAGACCTCTAGCTGTGAGTGTTATAATCTTAACATACTGTAATATTAACAAAACATAACACTCTTAAACACACAGGAATGGGAGGACCAGGGCCTATCATTTGGTACACATTGATTGGGGCACCAGTCCATCATGCTTTCCACTGTTGCACACACACACACACACACACTCATATACAATACAATACAATTTATTTTTTGTATAGCCCAAAATCACACAGGAAGTGCCGCAATGGACTTTAACAGGCCCTGCCTCTTGACAACCCCTCAGCCTTGACTCTCTAAGAAGACAAGGAAAAACTCATATCTGTGCATTAGGTCAATTTGGAATTGCCCTTTAGCCTAATATGTTTGTCTTTAAGTTTGTGGAGAGAAAACTAGAATATCCTAAAGAATACTGATGTAGGTATGGGAGGCATTGGACGCAACGCAGGGAAAACTCTGATAGATCACAAGTGATACACATGGAAGCATTGCTAACCATTGTACCAACATGCTGTCCTTTGTTAGAAATATTCTACAGATAAATCAATTGACATACCCTTGAATAGAAACAGACACTTTTTTCTGTGTTTTCTAAAAGGTTCTTTTTCATGTGTGCACTTTAAAAAAATAATCGCAAGAAATGATGCAGCTATTTTCATAAACATTTCCAGTAAAGAGTCCATTAACATCATTGATCTAGTACTGAGCTGGAGGAAGAAGTCAAAATCCTCTTCAAAATCAACAACAAAAAATGTTTGTAGCTTCCAAAAAATATCTTCAGTGCTTAAATTAAACTATTAAAGGTAAACAATATACTTTTTCTATCTGGAAATAGCAAATGTAATCTTTCAGGTGAGAGCTTTAAAAAATAAAAAAAAAATAGAAAATATATTATTTTGTATTAATCAGACTTAAAATATAATATAAAATCCAATAATAAAATTACTTTAATTCATTATTGAATTATTGAAAAAAAACCCAAATGTTTTCAATCTAATAATGCACAAAATTTTGCATTTTTTAATATTTATGTTAAACACATCAATCAGCTAAATCATGGAATTATAGGCACCCCAGTTGCCTAACATAAAAACTCCTTGCCAATAACAGATCTTATTTAATTTCATGGCTTGTTAGTGTTTTAACTCTGCAATGTCAAGTCCATCTCAAATCATCATTTTTGTCTTTCATAGGATATTATCCAAATTATATAAAGCCTGTAACGGAAGTCATTTTCAGTTCTTCGCTTTTTTTCTTAGTATTTTAATCAAATCTTGCAAAGTAAATGCAGCTGTTTAAGGCTAAAATAAGCAATTAAGGGTTCAAAATCTTAACAAGTGAGACATCTTATATGAGGAGGAAAAATGTCACTTCTGCTTTATCAGCAATATTTGACTTTGCATTAAACAATTGGGTTGGAACGAAAACTTGCAGCCACTGTGGCCCTCCAGGACCGATGTTGCTCACCACTAGGTAATATATTAGTGGATATCCTAAAGACAAACAAAATGCTAAATAAACTGGAAGTGTGTGGGACCCCAGACAAACAGTTTTTAAAGCTCTGTACACATTGATCATGCATATGAAAATTCGCAAATTCCTCCACTGCTGTTCTTTCCAGGAGTAAACATTCTCAAAACTCATAATAAATGTGTTATTAAGTGCTTTAGTGTAGTAAACTATAAATTAATCAACACCCTTTATTTTCAGATTAAGTTTAATTTTTTTGTAATTTTTAACTTTTAACAGAGGGATGAAAAACCATGGACAGAACACAACCGTGAACTGAATGTCAGTCTTTTGTACAGTTTGTTCTAGAATGTTCCTTCTGTCATTAAAACCAATTTAGAGTTGCCATATTACCTAGACTGGAAATGTTTGGGATGTGGAAGAAAACCATGGTAACAGGATGAAAAACACATGTAAACAAGATGAGAATGTGCACGCTTCACACAGACAACCCCTGGCCTGAGAATCATACCCAAATACTTGTGCCTTCTTGCAGTATTACGTTGTGCTGCCTATTTAAAAATAAATGCTTACTAATTTTATAACCCCTCCATGGAGAAATACAGTAATTGTATAACATAAAATCAATCAACAAATTTACATCTTCATGAGACTTGCTGTCATTGCTGTCTATTTTTATTATGTGCCAAAATAGTTACTTTTTAAAAAATATTCATGTCCTACAAAAAAGACTGACTGATAATTTAGTAATAAAAAATTATTTATGCAGTCTGAAAGTGCCAAGAACACCATGTGTGTCTAAAACCTTGTTTATGTTAAGAGTTACTTTTAATTATTTTTGTCTCATATGTGCTTTATATTGGCTTTGGGCTTTATTGTTTAATAAAAGCAGCAAGGGTATCTGAAGATAATGTCAATATTGTTAACAATAAAGAAAAATTTTAATAAAGGCAATTCTCAGGGCAGACTAACATTGTAAATTACAAAACCTTAGCCATTTTTCTCACCTTATTGTTTTATTTATTTGTTCAGATTTTCACTCCTTTATAGGATGGGGCCTACCAGATGATTATTTTTAGCAGTATAATAATATCCCTTATACGATTAGCTGGTGGCCTGTCCAGGGATTACTCCTGCTTTGCACCCAGTGCTTCCTATGATAGGCCCCAGCTTCCCTTCGACTCTGCTCTAGATAAGTGGGTGTGGACAATGGATGGAAGGACTGATAGCACGTAATGTTTCTTTATTGCTCTCCTCAATTCTTATTACTTTACTGTTTATGTGCATCTAAAATAGCAAATTGAATGGGCTCTGCATTTATTCAGTCTTATTAGGGGTGTTAAGTCAAATCTCAGTTATAATGCTAATGTCTGTTTTAGTGTTTGAGTTGTTTCTGTTAGCCAAATTGAAACTCCTTTGTTTTATGGAAATAAACGGCATATCACCTCTCAATTTGCATTTTGTGGATTTGTGCACAAACTCTGAGTCTGTACTGTATCGTACGCAGACATTTCTTTACTTTCTGTGAAAAAGTAGCATTAGGTAATTATGGCATTACACAAAACAAAAAAATATAGTATAACCACAATTCACGGAAAGAAATTTAATTAATTAATTAGGAACAATTGTTATACATAGATAAGTTGTTTTGAAACATTTACACATATTTTTATTTGAAAAAATGTTTGTTTAGATTTGATGTTTTAACAAGAGTACTATTCACTTTTCTGTTGCTTACCAAAATTCTATATGCTCAGCCCAGCTCATTTTTTTCCTGTAGAGCTTATTGATATATTATGAGAAGTGTACTCAAAGGAATTTTTTAAAAAGCTCTGAACTATTTACAGAAACAATTAGTCTGAGTTGTATCTTTCACTCAAGTCTATTTTAATCCTCTGTTCATTAGAATAATGCTTCATCATTATTATCTATATGTATAATTCACTAAGGCAAGACAACCATGGAAAGCACGCCGGAAGGGCGTGGATTCACTAAGCTGCCGACAAGTGAGACACCTATGGCGCACGCAGGAAGGAGCCACGCCCACCAACTCCAAGACCATTGGATATGACGACAACTCACAGAGCCATGCCCACCAACTCGGACGCGACGACACAGAAAAACCGGCGTCATTTATATTTGTCTGTCGTAGAGGTCACATGCAGCTCCGACCCACGTTGACTGTTAATAGAGGCATGTTTCTTGCGGAGGTGAATCGCCATATGCCGCGTGTAAAACTGTTTGCGAGGGGTATCCCATGGGATCCTTAAAACGTTTCTTTACAACTGAGGTTAAAACACAATGAAGTGAGCAGTCTTTAAAAAACGAGTTTTCGGTTACGACGCACGACCGTGTGCACTATAGCAAACTGTTTCACACGCTACATACAGCAATTTGCATCCGTGTCAAACATGTGTCTTCTTAGATACTCCTGCACTTTGTACACACACCCCTCCCACCGTGGTCGGGTGTCTTGGTGGATTATATATAGAAAGGCAGCCAAAACCGCACAGAGCAATAAAAAGTCTACGTGAGTCACAGGTGCATCTGGACTGTACAAAGACGACAACGACTCGAGTGACGAGTTGGAGGTGGGCACATGAGCAGGCAGTGTATACTGAACGAGAAATCAGCAGACTAGCATGACGGAGGGAGCGGAGTGGATGTCCTTCTCCTCTCCTCCCGTTCCACGGATGATTGTGTGTTGGTTTGTTCCGTGCATTGGTCAAAACCCAATGAAGGAAGCAGTCTTTAAAAACCAATAAGCCCTGTGCCTCTGTTTCATTACCGTCTCACCTGCTTCACCAATGCAGGCCCCGCAACAGGCGATCGGCAGCCAACCGGGTAACCAAAGTCTTTGGGTTCAGGGGGGAGTATGGTTACAAAGCTGAAACTTAAAGGAATTCCACCAGGTGTGGAGCCTTTCGCTTCATCTGACTCAACACAGGAAACCTCACCCGGCCCAGACACGGACAGGATTGACAGATTGATAGCTCTTTCTCGATTCTGTGGGTGGTGGTGCATGGCAGTTCTTAGTTGGTGGAGCAATTTGGCTGGTTATTTCCGAAAACTAACGAGACTCCCGCCTGCTAAATAGTTACACGACCCAACAGCGGTCGGCGTCCAAATTCTTAGAGGGACAAGTGGCTTTCCGCCACGTGAGATTGAGTATTAATAGGTCTGTGATGCACTTGTATGTCCGGTACTGCACGGGCGCTACACTGAATGGATCAACCTGTGTCTACTTGGCGAGGGGAGGCGTGGGTAAGCCGTTGAACCCCATTCGTGATGGAGACCGTGGCTTCCAATTGTTCCCCATGAATGAGAAATTCCCAGTATGTGCGGGTCATACGCTCGCACTGATTACGTCCCTGCCCTTTGTAAAGCCCCCCCCATGGTCGGGTGACTTGGTGGATTATATATAAAAAAGCAGCCGGAACCGCAAAGAACAATGAAAAATCAACGTGGAAACCGACTGAGGCGGTGTTTGGAAAATTAACAGTCAACGTGACTCACAGGTGCGTGTGGACTGTACACAGACGAAAGCAACTCAGGTAGGGAGTTGGGGGCAGCCACATAAGCGGGCAGTGCGTACTGAACGAGTGCCGTTCAACCCCGTCCTTCGCTTTGGAAGGAGAAAGCGCGACGGTGCTCCTCCGGTTTTCAGTCACGTACAATTGTATGTTCGTTCGTAGCGTGCATTGTTGCAATGTTACTTTTCTTGGTGGTTTATTAAATTACAGATTTTTCAAATGTTTATTTTTTCCTCTGTGCTTAAAAATCATTTAAAAAGCGGCTTGATTATGCGGCGGCTAGTTATTATTATTATTATTATTATCTATAGCATGTAAAGATCAATAGCACTTAATCATGTAATGTTATGCAAATATTTTAAACACACAAAAATGTAGCATAATTTTTTTCATACTTACATTGTATTTAGTACATAGTATCTTCAATTTACTTATTCCCTTGCACCTACTGAAACGAAAAAGTGGAATGATAATGTGTTTTGTCTAAAAGATGTTGTCTTGTAACATTAAACATCCTTCCCTTCCACTACAGAAAGTCCTGTAGTTTTATAAAAGTAAATGATAATAGATTTCATGACTCAGTTTGTTTTAATATTGTTATGCTTTTCACAACAAGTGATATCAATATTGTGCTGATGTAGTATCCAGAGGAGGGAAAGATGGGGAAACCTCCTTAGCTGTAATTATTGTAGGCAAACCATGTTTGCTCTCTGCGAAGTGTGAATATACTGTTCATATATTACTCATGAGTGGAGTTTAAGAGGTGGCCAGTGGGGTCTGATTTCCCTCAACAGATGCACTATGTTACTAAAATGAGTCTCAAATAAAGGGTATATTTATCCTCAAAATTGTTTATGGCCACAACTATTGTAAATATGTTAATAATCAACAAATACTAGTGATGCAGTGTTATGTGTTAATGCTAGTGTACATTCACCTGATGTCCTAACTTAGTTGATCTTCAGTTGACTCACTCACTTCACGTTTCATTTCTGCTTGGGTGACAATTAAGGAAAGAAATGAAGCAATTCAGAGGAATAATGAAGAAATTCAAGGGAACAAATCTTAAAAAATGAGCCAATTAAAATGAAAGGAAAAGGAGTTAATTAGCAACAAAAATTGGTCACCAGTTAAGAAAAGGGTTAGAATGAAAACCTGCAGCCACTGCAGCCCTCCACAACTGGAGTTTGAGACCACTGGAAACCAAATACCTGAATGTATAGGAATTTTTTTCTAACTTGTTGAAAGAAAAGAAAGTGCTTATTATTCCACCATTAAAATAAGTAGACAAGCAAATAGGCAAATTTTATTTTGTAATTTAAATACCAATGGTATTTGTGTACCTTTTTAAAATGTCAAAGTTTGAAAGATGTTAATATAAGTGAGACTTACTTCATATTGTAACTTTATATTAAAAACAATGTACTGGCACTTTATTTGGCATGGGATGTGATGTAAATATGTAGCGGCAAGTATAAAAAATGCACTTATCTTCTATGGTTCATCTGGCTCCCCTGAGTCTAATTTTCACCAGCCTTGATGAGAAGGTAAACAAGGGGGACTGCAGATCATGAGAAACTTACATCAGTATTGCTGATATTGTCAAAAAAAAGCTAGTGTAAATGGATAAAGGTTTCAAAGAGGAGACTCTGATGGCTGATCTGGAGGGGGGCATAGCAAGCACGGTAAAATATCCAGAATCTGTAAATATTTTGCAGAATTCATGCATGCAGAATGATTGAGTAGGATTGTAAAACAGTGAGTATCAGTGCATGACTTAGCAATGGAAGTGCTTGAAGAGAAAGCACGCTAAATTGACAGTCAATTAAACTGCCGATGTTCATAATTTTGGAGTCAGTATGAGAATGCAATTCATAACAATGGCGTGCTATGAAAAACAATAAAGAATTCTGATTTGCCCAGTGCTGGTTAAGATGATGCTAGAAGACATTGCACTAGGTTACACTTGCCAGACAAATTCGGATAGTGATGGGAGTGTGCCTGAGCTTATAAAAGTCCTCAGAAGGAAAGATGAAAGGAGATAAACAGTTCTTCAACTGACTAGATTTAGTAACTCACAGAAAGAGATTCAGCCCAGGAACCATTTACAATGTCATAATTTTCTTCTAAACTGTTACCAAAAGAAATGAGTCTGCCATTAGCATCTGCACTGCATACAGCCAGCCCTAACACATTTTTGTTTTGTGACAGTCCAAATAATTAGGAACATTGCCCAGATAATGCAATAACTGATCAAAAGCAAAAACTTGAAAATTAGCAAGATGTTTTATTGGCCTTGGTCCCAGACACAAAGCATGGTTTTGCAAGGCTAAAGGAGTTAACATGTACTAAATGTGGACACAGACCATACCAAGTAGTGTGTGATCAAAATGACATAAAGCCGTCAACTGACAAGCAAACAGATGCTGTTGTGTTCTCAAATGTGCCTAGTGCATTTAAAATGAAACCAAATAACCAGACAACTGTGTTGCTGCATACAGATAAGGCTTGGATAGAGGGACCAGAAGAAATGAGGATTGTTCATTGTTTGGTGGATGGTGGTAGTCCAAGAAGTTTCATCCATTAGACCTTGGAGAAGGCATTAAAGTTACCAGTTCTCAGAAAAGAGACACTCTTTCACACGTTTGGTCCTGTAATGGCCAAATGGAATACAGTCAAGGTAATTCTAGAACATGTGTGGAATCCACAGAAAAAATCTGAAATTGAGGCAACTCTCAATTTACCAATTGATCTATGTTCCTACCCTCACCTATGGTCATGAGCTATGGGTAGTGACCGAAAGAACGAGATCGCAAATACAACTGACTGAAATTAGTTTCCTCCGCAGGGTGTCTGGGCTTTCCCTTAAAGATAGGGTGAGAAACTTAGTCATCCGGGAGGGGCTCAGAGTAGAGCCGCTGCTCTTCCACATCAAGAGGAGTCAGATGAGGTGGCTCGGGCATCTGATCAGGATGCCTCCTGGACGCCTCCCTGGTGAGGTGTTCTGGGCACGCCCAACCAGGAGAAGGCCCTGGGGAAGACCCAGAACACGCTGGAGGGACTATGTCTCCTGGCTGGCCAGGGAACTCCTCGGGATTCGCCCAGAAGAGCTAGAAGAAGTGGCCGGGGAGAAGGAAGTCTGGGCCTCTCTGCTCAAGCTTCTGACCTTGCGACCTAACCTCAGATAAGCGGAAGAAGATGGATGGATGGATGGCATCTATACTAATAAAAGGCAAAGCCCTCACTCACTCACTCACTCCTCTCATCACTAATTCTCCAACTTCTCGTGTGGGTGGAAGGCTGAAATTTGGCAGGTTCATTCTTTACAGCTTCCTTACAAAAGTTGGGCAGGTTTTATATCGAAATTCTACGCGTAATGGTCATAACTGGAAGCTGTTTTTCTCCATTTACTGTAATGGAGATGAGCTTCAACGCCGTGGGGGCGGAGTTTCGTGTGACATCATCACGCCTTCACGTAATCACGCAGTACATAGAAAACCAGGAAGACCTCCAAAAAGCGCTGAAGAAAACATGCATTATATAATTGAGAAGGCAGCTAAACAATAAGAAGCGAAGCGAAAGTGACATATACAACCATATTCATGAGTTCTGCTACTTGAAACAAAGCACGATGTAAACCTACACTTTAAATTAAGTTCATAGACAGGCTGCGCTGGCGTTTGTAATTTAGTGCCTGCCCATATAAGGCCGTCCGTCAGCGGAAATCCAATAGCAAACTCCCACTAAATATTCACGGGTTAAGGACTGTGCTTATGCAGAGGAAGATGAGATGGTCAGGGTGGTGTTTGGTACAAACTCAGCGAAACTGCGAGAGAAAGTTTTAAGTGCCAGGACTAAGGTAACATTAAATACAGCCATGGACATAGCACGACATGGCACCAGCACAGCTGGGAACCTTCGATGCATGTACACCGAAGCGGCTCACGTGAACTGACGAGTGCACAGATAAAAGCAACAGTTCCAAAGAGCTGAACAAAACCGAATTACACAATTGAAAAGGCAGCAAAAATATGAAGCGCCTGATACAAGCATATTCATAAATCCAGCTACTGCGGAAACAAAGCACACGGTGGAAAAAGTCAATGTCCCGCTAAAGGAAGACAGTGTAAAAAACCCGTGCATGCAGTGTGTCAGGTCTCAGATAAAGAAGAAGACGAGCTGTTTATTGATGCAGTAAGAAACGAATCGATGAATGAAACCTGTCATCTTTACAACGATTGACAAACACGGAATGTAACTTGAACACAACACATCCTACAAATACGAACCTGATTGAAAGAAATAATGATAATCAAATCCTTGATGACAGCAACACTCAGTAACACTCACAAAACAAATACTGTATATTGACAGTCATGTTACGTTATTTTTAAAATGTTCCCTTTTCTTTTCTAGCTTTTTAACACACTACTTCTCGCTGCGATACGCGGGTATATATATATATATATATATATATACCCGATCTACATACTCGAATAATGGATACTTTATTCGCCATCAATGATTGTTTTGGTAAAGCCATACTCAGTGTATTCATTAGATGAACGGTAAAAAGTAAGAGCGAGGGAGGATGACTTATTGAGGCATGCAGGCTGTAGTGCTTGCGTCAACTCTATCTGAATTGCGCGATCACATTTGAAAAAATATATATTTTCAAGTTCTATTTAGTCCATATGTGTCAAACTCAAGGGCCGCGGGCCACATCCGCCCGTGTGTAATTATATCCGCCCGAGATCATTTTATATACTGTATTATTGTTATTAATGGCCCGGTATATGAAGCGCTGGTAACACAATAAACTACAGATCCCATAATGCAGCGCTTCAGCTGCCTTGCCAACACTTACCGTTAATCAAGTCTAGCTTATGATGCTGCAAGTTATTGCGAAGCTAGCTCACACGATGCTGAAGAGAAAAGTTGATTCTGAAAATAGAGCCTTTAAAACCGATGGGAGGCTGAGTATATGTTTACTGAACCCGTGTGTCTCATTTGTGGAGCTAATGTGGCTGTAATTACAGAATTTAATCTAAGACGGCACTATGAGACAAAACATCAGGGTAACCTGAATGCAATGCAGAAGATACAGAAAGCAGAAGAATTAAATAAGAATCTGACACTTCAGCGGACGTTTTACCGTGCACAATCACAAAGTGATTTCAAGTGAAGCTGCTTTTATGGGAGACACAAATGCACCAGTGCAATTTGCCCCACTTTCCCTGTTGCCAAGTAATGTTAAACCAAGTCGTCACTACGGTGTTCCCAAACACGCACTTTGCTGATAAACTGAGCGCACTGAGTTTGCACGGCGCTTTGGTGACTTTGAAGAACAAAAAAAGTCCGTCTACATGCGGCTCGAACCTTGTGCATGTTTGGTAGCACATATCTGTGTGAGAAGCTCTTCTCAGTGATAAAGACTAACAAAACAGCACACAGGAGTCGCCTCACTGATGAGCACCTGCAATCCATCCTGAGAATCTCCACAACACAGAACCTCACACCAAACATAAACGAACTTGTTGCCAAAAAGATGCCAGGCGTCCAGCTCTAAAATGACATATGAGCAAAGACAACTGAATGATTTGATTTGTTATTGCTGAAAGGAACACATTTTATTTATATTTCCAGGTTTTGTTATGCAGCATGTTCATATTTGAATTTGTATAATTTTGACAGGATATATTTTTATGGAGAGCAAAATCTTTTGGGATATTTAAAATCTAAGTTTATTTTTTATATAAAATTACATAAGAGTAAAGAAATTTGAATGTTTGTTCTTTTAACGTTTACTTTATTTCTAACTTGTATAATTTAGACAGGATATATTTTTATGGAGAGCAAAATATTATAAGTTGTTTAAGGTTTGAGTTGATTTATTCAGAATAATATTCCTGTCTGTTTTACCATTCCTACCAAAGATATTTCTGTCGACTAAATAAAAATTCCTTCTATTTAAAATTTAAATAGAACTTGAACAAATACGATAGTTCATAATATCCACGCAGACTTGCACGTAAGAGCGGGAGTTATCCGTTTTAACAAGCAGCGTATTGCACTGATCTGAAATAGCTGTGTGTGTATATATGTAGATATGTATGTATATGTATATATATGTGTTTGTGTATGTATATATATATATATGTATTTGTGTGTATATATGTGTGTGTATGTATGTATGTGTGTATGTATATGTATGTGTATATATGTAGATATATATGTATGTATATATGTGTGTGTGTATATATATGTGTATATGTATAGTTATGTATATATATATGTTTATGTGTGTGTGTGTAAATATATATATATATATATATATATATATATATATATATATATGACAGCAACACTCATCACTCACAACAGTGACAAAACAATTACATTGACAATCATGTTACGTTATTTTCAAAATGTTTCCTTTTCTTTTTCATTGCTTCTTTAACACACTACTTCTCCGCTGCGAAGCGCGGGTATTTTGCTAGTATATTCATATAATGCAGAGAACTTTAAGAGAACCAGCCAAGACTTAATGGATACTGTATGTGTAAATCAATGAAATAACCTAAATTCTTTCCAGAGAAGGGCATCATCTGGAGGTTCATTGTGGAGCAAGCTGCATTCTGGCAAAGGTAGAAGCTGTGCTGAATTCTAGACCTCTCACATATCTGCATAATAAGCATGATGAACCCCAATCATTAACATCTGTGCCCTTCTTGGTTGTCAAAACAAGTACTTGCTTGCCATCAAAGACATTTTCATCAGACAGTCAATGTGTGAACCTGAACAATAAGGAAGTAGCCCAAAGACTGACATACAGGAAGAGGCTTATGACTATTTTGAAACCAATGGAGGAAAGAAGATTTGATGAACTTAAAATGCATTCATCAATGTGACATTACCTGTGCCACTGTGCTAAAGATACAGTGCTAATTTGAGAAGACGGGATTCCAAAATCTGGAAATTCAGAAGAGCTGGGAAACTTTTTTTAGGAAGACATGGACTTGAACAGTCATGTACTGTCTGCACTTCATCTGGGATCATTTTGGGAAGACCTGTCCAATTACTTGAAAATTAGAAAATAATGCTGAACAAATGATGAACACTTGTTCATTGGGCAGGAAGGTTTTGAATCTTTATATAATTAATAAATTGCAGGAAGAAATATTTCTGTTAATTAATTGCAAACACTAAGCTGTTACACAGGTTATTTATGCATTAGAAGTATAGCATGTGTGTGAATTGTAGTTGGAACTGCATTACTCTGATGACAAAAGGAAAGACAGAAGAATGATAGAAAACAATTGTTTGTGAGACTGATATGATGTTAAGTGAACTTGTTTATTGTAGTGTTTTGTTAATTTACAATTAAACAAAAAGTACATTAGAAGTTCAATTTTTTCAACAGATACCATGGTGGTGCAGTGGATAGTAGTATTGATTTCTGGATCCAATATCCTGGGTTCAAAACATGTACTTGGTGATTGTCCTTGTGAAATTTGCACATTTCCTGAGTGTATGTCTGGGCATTTCTCCAGGTAGTCCAGTAGTCCAGTTTTCCTGTTCAATAAAGTTGTTGACTAATCTATTGGAATTGGACTCAAAGGAATTTCTACACAAGAAAGCACATATAAATTTATCAATAACACTGTTTAATGTTATGAAAAAGAAATGTATTCTAAAATGGATGGATGAATAAGTGGACAATTCTTGATTTGCTAATGTTCTTTAATTAGTCATTAAAAATAAACATCTCTGCAACCCAGAACTGCACAGTGGCTTAAAAACTTATGAGATGGTTATTTATTTACTGCAATCATTACATTTTTATGTTTTGAATTTTAGTTAAGCAGTACGGATAAAACAAATATTAATTAAACATGACAAGCAAAATAAATTGGCTGAACATTTCAGTAAGGACATGAAAGGGAGTTTTACCAATTCTTATATGTGTAATACCAATAGGCCAGTAAGTGTCTACTGAAATTTGGAGTAGTTTTAACAGATTGATGATCAGCTCAATGAAAAACCTTTATAACAACTTTAATTATTGCTTGTAGAATACTATTTAATGAAACACTTCCATTTACAGACTAACCCTAACATAACCTTAAGTATAACCACTTTTGAAAAAAAAATTCAAAACGAAGCAAATTAAAAAATATATTTTTGAAACTATTTTTCCCGGAGGTGAAAAGGACCAGAAACAAACCAGAAACAAGTAAAAACTGTAAAGACAAAACCCTAAACACCAATGTATAATTGTAAACCGGAAATCAAACGCAGAGAGAGAAACAGTACAATTGGAAACCTGAAGGCAGAGAAAAAATATGTGTTTTGGTTAGTAGTTAGTGTGTGTGTGTGTTTAATATGAGGGGCCATACAGACGATAAATCATATACCTTGTGCGTATTGCATTGGTTTACATTTGAACATTCAGTGCATTCAATGAAAACTGAACCTTGCATGAACCCTGAAATCAAATCTTTTGATTTTATTTGTGGAGATTATTATAACTAAAGCCTCCGGTCTTCTTTACCCGATATGTATTATTTTTTTCAGCTGGGACTGATGAACACAATCATAACTGTCAAACTGTGATGATAAAATTAAATAAAACTGTGATGAGCACTGCAGTCATATACAGCCAATCCTTTGAATTATGTGAAATGTTTATTACTAAAAAGATACAGTTGAATATAACATTAAAACATGTTGTAAAACATGTTGTTTATGTGCTGAATAGCAAAACTGATTTTATGAATTTTGCCTTTATTAGGTTACTTAGTGTGCCTTATTTGTATTTAGATTTATTAACTTACACTACTAGGTTTTGTTTGAGTTTATTTAAACTTTTTTTTATTTTTTTTACTATTCTTCCCTTTTGTGGTAATGTGTAAATTATATGGTTTCTTTTGTTGTACACATACCAGAAATGTTATCATATACAGCACAAATAATGATGATTAGCTATAAATCACATGCTCGCCTTCGAAGTCTTAAAGTATGAATTTTAAATGAGAATCGTGTTGCACTTTTGTAGGTCGGACACAGCGAATGCTGCTTTCACAGACAGTAAGTTACCACATGCACTTCAGAAATTCTATGAACTTTAAAATTTGTTATGAAGAAATTAGCAATAAATAAGAAAACTCGAAATGTAAACCCTTAGGTTTCATTTACATAAGGTTCATGATTATCTTTAATATTTAAATGCTAAGTTTTAGGCTTAATCTTTTTCCCAAAAATGTGCTTCAGGAAACCTTCCCGTATTTCTTTAGTTCTCACACCGTAGATCACTGGATTTAACATCGGCGGCACCAAAAGATACAACACCGTAAACGTAACATGAACATGAGCAGAAACGCTTTGACCAAATCTGTATGTAATAAAAGAAAATAACATGGTTGTATAGAAATAAAGTATAACAAATAAATGTGAACCACAAGTATTGAACGCCTTGAGACGAGCTGTGTTTGATGCCATTTTTAGTACAGCTCTCATGATCATTATATAGGTGAAAATAATAAAAAATAGATCCGTACCAATTATAAAGAATGCAACAGCAAGTCCGTAATAACTGTTAAGAGTAATGTCTGTACATGCCAATTTGACGACGGCCATATGGTCACAGAAACAATGAGAGATGATCGTGGATGAACAGAAAGGCAGCCGGGAAGCTAAGACAGGAATTAGGCCTGTTAATATAAAGCCCCTCACGAAAAGTACTGCAACAATTTTAACAATATATGCATTTGTCAATATCGTAGTGTAACGCAAAGGGTTGTATATCGCAACATAGCGGTCGTATGCCATAACTGCTAATGTCGAGGATTCTAACGATGATAGGAAGTGAATTACAAACATCTGAACAAAACAAGCTTGAAAAGAAATCACGTTAGCTCGGAGCCAGAACATCTGCAACATCTTAGGAATTGTAGAAGTGCATAGACCTAAATCGATCAGCGCCAGAACACAAAAAAAGGCAAACATCGGGGTGTGGAGACTTTCTTCAAGTTTAACTACGCATAATATTATAATATTGCCCACAACTGCTACAGAGTACATAACAAGGAATGGAACAGACAACCATACATGATATGCCTCTAATCCAGGAAATCCCATCAAAAAAAAGTCTGGAGTTGCAACTGACAAGTTGGTGGGAGGCATTGGTTTACTTCCTAGAAATAAGAGAAAAAACATGAAATTTTCAATATTAATAGATCAAATGTAATAGAATATTCGAGGGAATAGTAATTGCTTTTTTTCTTAAGAATTAAGTTTTCAACACAAAGATTAAATAACTTAATTAACTTTAATTATCCTCGCGTAATCAAATTATGTGTAGCGCTTTGTGGACGGAGACAGTCAACCGCCATGCTAACTCACTGACCCTAATGTCTAATAATCCTTGCTGGTGCTCCTTACATGATTTGTACCGCTCAACCTTTCCCTTTGTCAGACTGTATATACCGATAGAAAGCCATTAAGTCTTCTCTTACTTTAAAACGGCGGGGTTTAATTAAAGATGAAGGCACGCTTTACGAAATGAAGGGACTTCGTCGATTCTGCTTGCATATTTTACTACTACCATACGAGCAACTGGAGAAATAAAGTGCTGAGAAGCTTAGTTTCACCCTTAATAATGCTGCGTTCTCTGTGGAATTAATGTAGCGGCTGCCATGACTAAACTTCAAAGGAACGTCAGCTAATGAGACTTACTGTTTAATCCAATAAACACGTACTCTATCTTTCAGATTTTCAGTAATGTACAGTACATTTGTTTGTTAAGTTCATTCTGCGGCCGTTATATATTATAGAGTTTAGTTGTGTAAAATGAAAAAAGTTCTTCCATCCAATAAGAGAAACTTTCACTAATATCGTACTGTATTATACTGTTAAATTTTACTGGAACAAGTCATGTCCGTGCCATTTTACTCAAAGGTATCGATTGCTGTATGCTTCTTATACGTTTTGTTTGTTTGTTTGTTTTAACAAATGTTAACAAACTAGGCTTTTGTGTGATAGTTGCCAAATTAAGCTGTTAGGACGGGCACCACTTGTCCAATTTTACAACTGGTAGATTTGATTTATGTACAAGACATGTACAAAAGTTAGACTGTGACAATAAAAGGCTGCGTACGTAAATGTTTTATTAAAATAAAACCAATGAAAAGCCTCAGGTTTTTTTTTGTTTTTTGTTTTTTTAGCAACATGCTAATTAAAATGCTAATTTTAACGAAATAAAGTTTTATTATAAATTAAAGAAACACAGTCTGCCAGGTTCTTTGTGTTATGTTTGTAAATGTGAAGGAATTTTATTATTATTATTGTTATTATTATATTTTCAAAATATCAAACTCATTGACGATGTATATAGACAATAATCCATGCCCCCAAAATGCCTTGTCATCATGACTACTTTCTCTAAAGGCAAGCAGCAAAGTTAAAAAATAAAAAAAAAAAACTACAAAAATGAATGTCCATGAATTATCAAGTAGAATGACAATAGGGAGTCTGAGACGTAATACTTTTAGTACAAGATGACCCAAAAATATGAACTATGTATTTTCATTGAAAGAGGATACCCCAAGTTGCCACGAGACTTACTGTATCAGATCTTCTAAGAAGTGTAAAATAAAACAGAAAAAGAAAAAAGCTAATTAAAAATAAAGAACTATACTTAGGAACATCTATGTTAAGTAGAATGCCCTGTGGAATCTGGCCGGTATTTTGGCCTAGAATTTCTGTTCCCACTGGAGTGGCCGGGCGCGTGCGTCGTGTGAGAAACAAGTTCTAAATCTGTATAGTATTTCTGTATATAGCACAAAAACTATCACACGTCAGTATTTACTGAATTGTACATTCAGTGCTAAATACTGATAAACAAACTGAATTGATACATTTTTCTTATTAAAGTTTATTTCTACTCGAAAATTTTTCTTTAATATTCAAAAAGTTTCTCTTCTGACTTTTTCTGTCTGTCATATGTTATAAACTCTATGAACATTAACAGACTATCCAGAATTGAAATAGTTTAATTCCCATTAAGGTTTTCAAATGCTCGGCAACTAAATGATTTCTAGATTTTGATTCTGTTCATTAGACTAAATCCTATTTCACTGTCAGCACTCAAGAGCTGGCATGTGTCACAAATGTCCAAAAGTGAACATAACTCCTTGTACTGATCCTGTTGTTCAGTAAATGTAACTATATCTGAAAATGTCTTTACAGTTCCAATTGCAGATTAGTATCTTGAACCTTGTTGAATGGTTTAAATGAAATTGCATCTGCTAATGCAGCTTTAACACGTTTTTGCGTTCTTAACAGATTACTTATCAGGGGAATGTCTTTACCAAGCATTATATATACGCAGGTTCTTACAATGTACCACACAATGTTGCTCTGATGAGTATAGAATGGACTGCCACAAGGCAAGACCTTTTCGTTTGTCCTGCACTACTGATGGGTCCTCTTTGGAAAACATTACCATCTGGTTTAACTGCTTTGTTTTTCATATAAAATTCATTGAATTGCCCCAATAACGGATAAACTGTCACATGCTGTTAATGTTATTATGCCTGGGAACACAGTTTTATGAATGGATTTACTTTCATTCCCAAATTTGATACATAAAATTAACATTTTTGAAACTGTTATTTTAGTTGTCGAAGTCTGATTGGCTGATTTTATAATTATCATTTAACATGAATTTATGCACGGGAACTTAAAGGCGTAATTCCTACTTTGCCATCTCGGCATTTTCACGCATTTTGTACCATGATCAAGGATACCCTGGACCGCAAGCACAGAAGAGTTCATTTTTTCCAGCCAGAAAAAAGTTATCTATTAAAGTTTTCAGCTCATGAGGTGTCGCTTGTTTCACTGCACACGTTATTTTCTGTCTTCAAGCCCTTGATTGTTAATCTTTTTTAACAAGTATTTTGATTAACTTTTAAAATTTTGTGACTGAATTCATCTGGGATTTCTGGTTCTGAGATTGTTCACTTATAGTCGCTCCATGCTTTCCCTGAAGTTCGTTTGTTTAAAGATCCTGCTTTTTTCAGGTATATTTTTGCAAATAACATCACCCGTCTCCTTGTAGTTAAAAATTTCTGACAGAAGCAGGTACTGTCCTGGCGCTATATAGTAAATCTATTTTAACAAATCATTATTCCGTTTTGAACCCGGAACATCGTTTGTTCAATGCACCACTGTTTAAAGTAACACAGAAACGAGCGGAAATGTTCAAGAACAACAGCATATACTGTTTTATATAGCATAATTCTGTTTGAAACTGGTTTGAATCTAGTCGGTAATGGTTTAGTTTAATTTTTGTTTAAATTTAATAGATTAATTTTGCTTGAACATCTGGTCTTTTTATGAAGGACCATCTCAAATCCATGAGCGACGCTCCTGAAATATATGAACGATCTCTTACGCGCTCAGCTTAGAGGTAACAATTGTCTGGAATCACTGCAGATTTTTTTTTAACTTTTTTTCTGTCCAACTTGGTCACCTGACCTTATCATTGGAAACGCCTGTAAAAGACAATTAATTATATATCTATCTATCTTATGTAAGTTATTTACTGTTTTTTGTTGTATATTATTTATGTATTATTATTATTATTATTTAATTTTAAAGTTGTTTTTTCTTTGCTTCTATTTCTTTGGAATCACAAAGTATTTTGGACTTCATCCTTTGTATGAAAATGTACTAAAGAAATTAATGTTGCTGTTGATGATATGAAAATGGCATGTCAGATTAAAATTAAAAAATATATACATCGGTTGCACATAAAATTGTTTTTATCAAAAATAATCATGCTTAATGTATTCAATTATTATATTCTGAAACATGATATTTTTATATAAAATTAATGAAACTTTTTCATTCTCTGCTAAATTATGTTAAATAAACATGGCTCATTCAATAAAGCAACAAAAAACGCAAAACGAACGTTAGTCAGTGTGATTAAGTATTTTAAATGAATATCTGAATATTTCCCGTTTTGTGTGTGTTTTTATTTTTTTTAACTTTTATTTCACTAACCTTTTGCTCTTAACCAGCGACAATAACTAAACGAACAACCTGTTGCTTCTTTGAAAGTCACATGACTTTACCGCCAAGTTATCCAACCTCTGCTGATGATAAATTCGCTTGGTGCGTATTAATTTCCGATAAGGACTAAATATAACTATTTTGACTTTTCCCTAAATGACTGCAATTAGTATATTGCACATCCCACAAGATTCAATAAATTAAACATGATCGAGTTATGTTCAAAAGTGGAACATAAACAATACATGTAATATACATTCTTGTAAATGTAACAACCTGCAATTTCCCTTTTTTTCAGTGTACCAAATTGTAGTGTCAGTCTAGAGCAGAGGTGCCCAAGACGTCGATCGCGATCGACCGGTAGATCGCAAACGTAGTGCAGGTAGATCGCGTTGCATTAAAAAAAAAAAATTTAAACGTTTGTCTATCATATATTCTCCCTATGGCATTTGCCACTTGATTGACATACAGGGCGGCCAGTCTGAGATCTCTTTTCTTCTAACACACTGGTCATCCCGCACGCACGATCAAACGCGCGACCTACTGCAAATCTCCTGCTGTGATCTAGTTAGCCTTCCAATTTAGATCGACTAAAGAAGGGATTTAAAAAAAATGTTTGGGGAGGGTATGGGCTGGATGTGGAATTGGAAGAAGATTTTTTTCTCAAAATGTCACAATCGACATGCGTTTGTCTGATTTGTCAATCTATCACTGCTATTCCAAAGAAGGAAATGTTCATAAAAACTATAGACTTTACGAAGAGCAATCTGAGAAAAAGAAAGGAGAGGGAACTAAAATCGCAGTTAATCGGACAGCCGTCATTTTTCACTTGGCTGAATTCAAAAGCAAAGGCATACACACCGAAGCATTGTTCCGGGTGAGTCACTCAATTATTGAGCCTTCCAAGAGCTACCTCCTTGACTGTATTATTCGGCTCCACTTATTTATGCGAGTCAGCCTTTTCCCACATGAAGATTATTGAATCCAAATACTGTAGTGGCCATAAATGTATTGAATTGTTATTGTGCCATAAAGTTTATTCAGTTATGCAAGGTAGGACAACATATATTTTATGTATAAAGTATACTCAGTTATATATATATATATATATATATATATAAAATTTTTAATGTAGATAGATCATTTCAACCTGGTCATTTTAAAAGTAGCTCGCAAGCCGAAAAAGTATGGGCACCCCTGGTCTAGAGTTACCTATAATTAAGGTAATAATGTACACTTAATATTTTCAATCTGAGTCATGAGAATTTTTTATCTAAAGTCTCTTTTAAGTTAAGGTAAATCATTTAGAGTATGTGGGTACAATTCACTTGTTTTATAATGAGGTAAATCTATTTTTTAAGTTGTTACAATTTAATGGTTTATTGGTCATCACTTGTTTTATAATGAGGTAAATCTATTTTTAAGTTGTTACTGTTTTTTAATTTTAGAAATATTATGAACACATTGCAATGCTATACCACAAAAATTTCTTTGTACAAATCTCACGGATACAAACCCACAATTTGTGTAAATTTCAAACATAGAATAGTAAATGAAAA
Source organism: Polypterus senegalus (assembly GCF_016835505.1). Lineage (NCBI taxonomy): Eukaryota > Metazoa > Chordata > Cladistia > Polypteriformes > Polypteridae > Polypterus > Polypterus senegalus. Next base: position 279,369,819 of record NC_053155.1, read on the forward strand.
AAGTACTTTGTGCATATCGGAACAAAAAAGCACTCGGCAGTGCAAATCTTTACAGTGTAAACTTCCTTTTTGATCTTGGAATATAATTCAAATAACCTTTAAAATGTGTCAATCTATTCTCACTTAGGATATCCTGCTAACAAAATAATTACAAATGGTAGTGGTTACAAAATCACCTTCACAAAGGTAATCAACATGAGTACAATCTATATAATTCACTAAAGAAGCCGACCATTGGCAGGCAAGATGCAAGACAGAGCCCCGCCCTCACTAAAGCAGCCGCAAGACAGAACCCCACCAGCCAACTCATGGGCAGGCAAGACGCAAGATAGACGCCCCAAGACAGAGCCATGCCCGCCAACTCGCAGAGCCCTGCCCACCAACAATTCACTACTCACAACACGACAGAGCCCTGCCCACCAAATCTAACCCTCCTCCTGCCACACTCGCAAACTGTTTTTACACGCTGCATACAGCGATTCACAAACGCAATTACCCTCCTCCTGCCACACTCGCAAACTGTTTTACATTCTGAATACGGCGATTCCCAAACGCGACAAACTTGAATGGCTTGCCCGCCTGCCTGACTGTTACCAGCATTCACCGCAATGTACTGGAGTGTTATTAATAAAGTATCTATCTATCTATCTATCTAAACTATCGCAGCTGATATCTCACAAACTGTTCTTATTCCCTGGATGTCCGATATGCACGCACGCAAGACAAAGCTATGCCCACAACTTCTCACCTGTGTTGCTTTCATCTGTGTACAATCCACACGCACCTGTGCGCCACATTGACAGTTCGTTTTCCAAACACATCCTGTCACAAACTGTCCTTATTCCCCGGATGTTGGATATGCAAGCACACAAGACAGAGCCCCGCCCCCAAATCCTCACCTGTGTTGCTTTCATCTGTGTACAGTCCACATGCACCTGTGTGCCACGTTCAATGTTTGTTTTACAAACACATCCTGAGTCACTTTGGTCTGTGCTACAGTCTACATGCACCTCTGAGCCACGTTGACTGCTCATTTTTAAAACATGGCCACCGCTTCAGATGTATTTCATGGAAACAACACTTTTTTCAATGTAATACAAATTCCTGCATCAGGTAACTGTTTGTTTCTATCAGTCGGATATTTTTGGAAAAAGATCATCGACGAAACTGTTGCTCTCGAACTTTGCAACATGGCTGTAACCTTTGTTTGCCAACATTGGGATAACTTTGGTGACATCCTGTCCGTTGCTCTTAGTCAAGGCAGCATAGTCATACAGTCTGCTCAACAATACGCTGACTACATGAATACTTACGGGGTTTATGGTGGTGAGCCAGAAACTGTGGCGATGTGCCAAATACTTACAGCTACTATCACCATTAACTTCACAGAACGTCCTCATCACTCTCCTTGAGTGTACAATCAGGGCCAACATCTCTCCATATCCCTGCTCTTTAGCGGTCATTTGGATCATGGGCATTACAAAGTTCTCTTGCCTCTCACAAACACACCCGCTGACCTTCTAGTGGGATCTATTGACAATGTCGGTATGTGCACACAAAATACACACCCAGGTGATCTCCACACTGATGTGACGTCACCTTCCCAATATTCTCTTACTGAAAAACATTTACAAACGCTTTTCACACCGGAATTGCAATGCAGCATTTGCTCCAAAACCTTCACACTCCAGAAATATCTCAACGCGCATTTAAAAAAAACACTACACTGCACAATCGCATTCCACCATCAAATTCTAATTTGCCTTTTACACGCAGACAATTTCCTGTTAGATTAGCATTTGCAATGACAATTAATAAGGCACAGGGCCAAACTTTAAAAAAGATATGCCTGTATCTGCCAAAATCAGTTTTCAGTCACGGACAGTTATATGTTGCTCTCTCCAGAGTTCCATCTTTTCATTCACTCACAGTTATACCCTCAAACTCTCCCCATTTGGACAACTGTTTCTTTTAAGAAGTGTTCAGTCATCAATAAATAATTATGCGGCGTACGCCACGGGTTGGCTAGTAATATAGAATAGACCATCTGTCAACACCTTATAAAATGCAAAACAATGAGAAAGTGTTTTGATTTGTTTTTGAAACATCTGATAGCTTTGGGTAAAAAAGAACCTAGAGCAGAACATACAAATACAACTGTTACAATTTCATATTTACATGCAGAATACTGTGGCTAACAGAATTACAGAAATTTAGAATTTACCGTGACAGCAGGTTTTCATTCTAACCCTGTTCTGAATGAGTGACCTGTTTTTTTCTGCCAATGAACTTCTTTTGAACTAATTTTAATTGATTTTCTCTTAAGAACTCAGACCCCTTGATTGTTTCTTTTTCCTTAATTAGCATCCAAACCATAATGAGATACAAAATGAACCAAAACAACTGGTGTCCATCATACAATATCTGAAAATAAAGAAAAGTGAAGGTCTCAGGAATGTCAATCTGCTCAGCTCCACAAAACATTAACAGTGTGCTCTTAGAAAGAGAAAATCAACAATTTCAGAAATGTATGGTATAGCAGCAACAAGCCATGGAATTAACATGTGGGTTTATTAATGACAAGAATTGGCACCTCATTAAGCAGCTGGTTGGAGTGAAATTGGTTGGGGTTTGAGGCCTTCACTTAGTTGGCCTTCTGTTGGCTCCCTCACTTCACATTTCAGTTTTGTTTGGGTGCCATTTAAGGAAAGAAATGAAGCAATTCTGTGGAGCAAATCTTGAAAAGGCAATTCAATTAAATGAATTCACAAGAAGTTAATTAGCAGCACAAACAGGGCACTCATTAAAAAAAGGGTTAGAATGAAAACCACAGTGGTCCTCCAGGACCAGACTTGGCAACCCCTGTTATAGTGCAATTCAGCAGCGACAAGGCAACTGAACCTGCACTGGACCTGGAGAGATACAGTAAACGGAAAGCTGTGTTTAGAGTAAAAGCCTAGTGTGACAAAAAGGCGCTATATCAGTGCCAGACCCGAAACAGACTGACACCGGAGGCACACTTAATTAAAAAAATAAACCTTTTTGTTCTTAATATGTGGGTTACATCTTCCCCGTTCCCACAAGCACAACAGAAAAGAAAAGAAAAGATCCGATCCGATCCGATCTTCTTTTCTCCCGACTCTGGCTCCCAGAGTAATGGCTGCTGGATCCTTTTATAACACCCCCAGAAGTGCTGCAGGTGCTCGTTGACCTACTTCCGGCAACACTTCAGGGTATGGCAAAAAAACCTGCCCAAGAGGGATCAGCAGCTGTTGCAGCACTTCCTGGCAGCACCTTCAGATCCCAACAGGGCTGTAACCAACTCCAGTGAAGCCCTGCGGGAGTCCGAGGCACCGCTGCAACACAGGGGGCTGCCATCCAGCGACCCGGGGGAGATATTGTGCAGCCCATGTCTGTTCCCCAGGACCATATAAAGAAGGGGTGTCCCAGCCGCACTAGTTAAAGAGGTTAATAAGTAATGCCCTGTCACACATCAAGACTCAAGAAGATATTACTTTGGAAGAACTCTTTTCATCTGAGATTGCTTGATTGAAATGAGTTTTTAGTTTTAAAATCAGAACAGGGCATACAGAGAGATTCAAACATAAAAAATGATACCCTTAATGTTGGAGGAAGACTGCAGAAGTCTGACTTCAGAGAGCAATACCATTGATTTTACTGACAAAACATAAATATTAAGTGTTGCCGGTTCAATAAAGCCATGGAAGGGCATTAGATTCAAGAGTATGAAATACCTTAATAAAGATCAAAGAATAACTTAGATTTTAAGGGGCAGACACCTAATCAGGTTGTAGGGATAACATTGTTTGGTTGAAAAATAAGACCAGGGCAGCAAGTATCTCCTCCTTTACCAAAATAAAGAACTGGAGAATCTCCATCCTTTGAAATCAGTGATGTGAATGTTGCAGGCCTAGTTTATGTCAACATCAAAGGTGGAACAAAAAGACTTACATAGCCCTGGCCCCCAGTGCTGTCACAAGAGCTGCACATTTAGAACTGGTGCCAGGTCAGGCCTCAGAGAGCTTTCTTTTAGCAATGAGAAGCTTTATAGACAGAAGAGGATTATGTAAGGTCATATATTCATATAATGCATAGACCTTTAAGAGAACCAACCAAGACTTAATGGATACTGTATGTGTAAATCAATGAAAGAACCTGAATTCTTTCCAGAGAAGGGCATCATCTGGAGGTTCATTGTGGAACAAGCTGCATTCTGGCAAAGGTAGAAGCTGTGCTGAATTCTAGGCCTCTCACATATCTGCATAATAAGCATGATGAACCCCAATCATTAACATCTGTGCCCTTCTTGGTAGGCAAAACAAGCACTTGCTTGCAAAGATATCTTCATCAGACAGTCAACGTGTGAACCTGAAGATACAGTGCTAATTTGAGAAGACAGGATCCCAAAATCTGGAAATTTGGGAGAGCTGGGGAACTTTTTTCAGGAAGAGATGGACTTGAACAGTCATGTACGGTATGCACTTCATCTGGGATTATTTTGAGAAGACCTGTTCAATTAATTGAAAATTAGAAAGTAATGCTGAACAAATGATGAACACTTATTTATTGGGCAGGAAGATTTTGAATTTTTATATAGCTAACAAATTGCAGGAAGAAATGTTTCTGTTAATTAATTGCAAACACTAAGTTGTTACACAGGTTATTTATGTATTACAAGTATATGCATGTGTGTGGATTGTAGATGGAACTGCATTACTCTGATGACAAAAGGAAAGACAGAAGAAAGTTAGAAAACAATTGTTTGTGAGATTAATATGATGTCAAGTGAACTTGTTTATTGTTGTGTTATGTTAATTTACAGTTAAACAAAAAGTACATTAGAAGTTCAATTTTTTCAACAGATACCATGATGGTACAGTGGGTAGTAGTATTGATTTCTGGATCCAATATCCTGGAATTGAAAACATGTGCTTGGTCATTGTCCATGTGAAATTTGCACATTTCCTCAGTGTATGTGTGGGCATTTCTCCAGGTAGTCCAGTAGTCCAGTTTTCCTGTTCAATAAAATTTTTGGCTAATCTATTGGAATTGGACTCAAAGGAATTTCCACACAAGAAAGCACAAATACATTTTTCAGTAACAATGCTTAATGTTATGAAAAATAAATGTATTTTAAAATGGATGGATGAATAACTGAACAATTCTTGATTTGCTAATGTCCTTTAATTAGTCATTAAAATTAAACATCTCTGTAACCCAGAACTGCACAGTGGCTTAAACATTTATAGGAGGGTTATTCTTTTACTGCAATCATTACATTTTTATGTTTTGAATTTTAGTTAAGCAGTAAGGATAAAACAAATATTAATTAAACATGACAAGCAAAATAAATTGGTTAAACATTTCAGTAAGAACAAGTACAGGTGTTTCATCAATTCATATCCGTGTAATGCCAATAGGCCAGTAAGTGTCTACTGAAATTTGGAGTAGTTTTAACAGATTGATGATCAGCTCAATGAAAAACCTTTATAACAACTTTAATTATTGCTTGTAGAATACTATTTAATGAAAGACTTTAATTTTACAGACTAACCCTAACATAACCTTAACTATAACCACTTTTGGAAAAAAATTCAAAATGAAGCAAATTAAAAAATATATTTTTTGAAGCTATTCTTCCCGAGGGCGAAAAGGACCAGAAACAAACTAGAAACAAGTCAAAACCATAAAGACAAAACCCTAAACACCAATGCATAATTGTAAACCAGAAATCAGACTCAGAGAGAGAAACAGTACAATTGGAAACCTGAAGGCAGAGAAAAAATGTGTTTTGGTTAGTAGTTAGTGTGTGTGTGTGTTTAATATGAGGGGCCATAAAGACGATAAATCATATACCTTGTGCGTATTGCATTGGTTTAAATATGAACATTCAGTGCATTCAATGAAAACTGAACTTTGCATTAACACTGAAATCAAATCTTTTGATTTTATTTGTGGAAATTGTTATTACCTGAAATGTATTATTGTTTCATTCTGGGACTGATGAACACAATCATAACTGTCAAACAGTGTGATGATAAAATAACTGTGCACTGCATACAACCAATCTTTTGAATTATGTGTAAAGTTTATTGCTAAAAAGATACAGTGGAATAAAACATTAAAACATGTATTGTTTATGTGCTGAAAAGCAAAACTGATTTTATGATTTTTTCCTTTATTAAGTTACTTATGTGTGCCTTATTTGTATTCAGATTTATTCCCTTACATACTACTAGGATTTGTTTGAGTTTATTTAAACTTTTTTTTTTTTTTTTAACTATTCTTCCCTTTTGCGGTAATGTGTAAATTATATGGTGTCCTTTGATGTACATATACCAGAAATGTTATCATATACAGCACAAATAATAATGATTAGCTAGAAATCACATGCTCGCCTTCGAATTCTTAAAGTATGAATTTTAAATGAGAATCGTGTTGCTCTTTTGTAGGTCGGACACAGCGAATGCGGGTTTTCACAGACAGTAAGTTACCACATGCACTTCAGAAATTCTATGAACTTTAAAATTTGTTCTGAAGAAATTAGCAATACTTTTGTAAATAAGCAAACTCGAAATGTAAACTCTTAGGTTTTATTTACATAAAGTTCACGATTATCTTTAATATTTAAATGCTCAGTTTTAGGCTTAATCTTTTTCCCAAAAAGGTGCTTCAGGAAACCTTCCCGTATTTCTTTAGTTCTCACACCGTAGATCACTGGATTTAACATCGGCGGCACCAAAAGATACAACACCGTAAACGTAACATGAACATGAGCAGGAACGCTTTGACCAAATCTGTATGTAATAAAAGAAAATAACATGGTTGTATAGAAATAAAGTATAACAAATAAATGTGAACCACAAGTATTGAACGCCTTGAGACGAGCTGTTTTTGTTGCCAGTTTTAGCACAGCTCTCATGATCATTATATACGTGAAAATAATAAAAAATAGATCCATACCAATTATAAAGAATGCAATAGCAAGTCCGTAATAACTGTTAAGAGTAATGTCTGTACATGCCAGTTTGACTACAGCCATATGGTCACAGAAGCAATGAGAGATGTGCGTGGATGAACAGAAAGGCAGCCGGGAAGCTAAGACAGGAACCAGGCCTATTAATATAATGCCCCTCACGAAAAGTACTGCAACAATTTTAACAATATATGCATTTGTCAATATCGTAGTGTAACGCAAAGGGTTGTATATGGCAACATAGCGGTCGTATGCCATAACTGCTAATGTCGAGGATTCTAATGTTGATAGGAAGTGAATAACAAACATTTGAAAAAAACAAGAATGAAAAGAAATCACGTTAGCTCGGAGCCAGAACATCTGCAACATCTTAGGAATTGTAGAAGTGCATAGACCTAAATCGATCAGTGCCAGAACACAAAGAAAGGCAAACATCGGGGTGTGGAGACTTTGTTCAAGTTTAACTACGCATAATATTATAATATTGCCCACAACTGCTACAGAGTACATAACAAGGAATGGAAGGGACAACCATACATGATATGCCTCTAATCCAGGAAATCCCATCAAAAAAAAATCTGGAGTTGCAACTGACAAGTTGGTGGGAGGCATTTCTTTCCTTCCTAGAAATATGGGGTAAAAAAACAGGAAATTTTAAATATTAATAGACCAAATATTCGAGGGAATAGTAATTGTTTTTTTTCCTTAAGAATTAAGTTTTCAACACAAACATTAAATAACTTAATATAATTATCCTAGCGTAATCAAATGGGTAGCGCTTTGTGGACGGAGGCATTCAACCGCCATGCTAACTCACTCACCCTAATGTCTATAATAATCCCTGCAGGTGATCCTTACATGATATGTACCGCTCAACGATTCCCTTTGTTGGATTGCATATGCCGATAGAAAGCCATAAGTCTTCTCTTACTTTAACACGGCGGGGTTTAATTAAAAATGAAGGCACTGCTTACGAAATGAAAAGATTCGTCGATTCTGCTTGCATGCTTCACTACTACCATACGAACAACTTGAGACATAAAGTATGCTGAGAAGCTTATAGTTTCATCCTTAATAATGCTGCGTTCTCTGTGGAATTAATTTAACGGCTGCTATACTAAACGTCTGAGGACGTCAGCTAATGAGACTTACTGTTTAATCCCAATAAACACGTATTTCTTATTTTCAGTAATGTACAGTACATTTGTTTGTTAACTTTATTCTGCTGCTGTTATATATTATAGAATTTAGTTGTGTTAAAAGAAAAGAAATTCTTCCATCCAATAACAGAAACTTTTACTAATATCGTATGTATTATACTGTTAAAAGTTACTGGAACAAGTCATGTCCGTGCTATTTTACTCAAAGGTATTGATTGCTGTATGTTTCTTATACGCTTTGTTTGTTTGTTTGTTTGTTTTAATAAATAATAACAAACTAGGCTTTTGTGTGATAGTTGCCAAATTAAGCTGTTAGGACGCAGCATTTGTCAAATTTTACAACTGGTATATTTGATTTATGTACAAGACGCATACAAAAGTTAGACTGTGAGAATAAAGGCTGCTTGTGTAAATGTTTTATTAAAATAAAACCAATGTAAAGCATCAGGGTTTTTTTAGCAACATGTTAATTAAAATGCTAATTTTAACGAAATAATGTTTTATTATAAATTAAAGAAACACAGTCTACCAGGTTGTTTATATAAATGAATTATTATTATTATTATTATATTTTCAAAATATCAAACTCATTAAAGATGTATATAGTCAATAATTCACATCCCCAAAATACCTTGTCATCGTGACGACTTTCTCTAAAGACAGGCAGCAAAGTAAAAAAAAAAATTACAAAAATGGATGCCCATGAAGTAGAATGACGATAGGTACAAGGTGACTCAAAAATATGAACTATGTATTTTCATTGAAAGAGGATACACCAACTTGCCACAAGACTCACTGTATCAAATCTAAGAAGTGTAAAAGAAAAAAACAAAAATAAAAAATTAAGAACTACAGTAGTTAAGAACATCGATGTTAGACAGAATGCTCAGTAGGGTCTGGCCGGTCTTTTGGCCTGGCGTGTGTGTCATGTGAGAAGCAAATTCTAAATCTGTATTTCTGTATACATCACAAAAATTATCACATGTGAATATTTATTTTATTGCATATTCAATGCTAAATACTGAAAAATAAATTGATTTGATATTTATTTTTATAAAAGTTTATCCATCCATCCATTATCCAACCCATCCATCATCCAACCCGCTATATCCTAACTACAGGGTCACGGGGATCTGCTGGAGCAAGGCAGGAAACACACCCACACATCAAGCACACACTAGGGACAATTTAGAATCACCAGTGCACCTAACCTGCATATCTTTGGACTATGGGAGGAAGCCCACGCAGACACGCCACCGTGCCGCCTATAAAAGTTTATTTCTAGCCAAATTTTTTTCCTTAATATTCAAAAAGTTGCTCGTCTGACTTTTCCTGTCTGAACATTAACAGACTGTCCAGAATTGAAATAGTTTAATTCTCATTAAGGTTTTCAAATTTTCAGCAACTAAATGATTTCTAGATTTGTGTTTATTAGATTTTGTCCTATTTCACTGTCAGCACTCAAGGGCTGGCAAGTGTCACAAATGACCAAAGCGAAAATAACTCCTTGTACTGATTCTGTTGATCAGTAAATGCAACTATATCTGAAAATGTCTTTACAGTTCCAATTGCAGATTAGTATCTTGAACCTTGTTTAATGGTTTAAATGTAATTGTATCTGCTAATGCAGCTTTAACACATTTTTGCTTTCCAAACAGATTACTTATCAGGGGAATGTCTTTACCAAGCATTATGTATACGCAGGTCCTCACGATGTACCACACAAAGTTGCTCTGATGAGTATAGAATGGACTGCCGCAAAGCAACACCTTTCCGTTTGTCCTGTACTACCGATGCAATGGTAACCATTACCATTTGGTTTAACTACCTTGTTTTCCATATAAAACAGCTAAATTGCCCCAAGAATATACATGCTGTTATTGTTATTATGCCAGCGAACACAGCTTTATGAATGGATTTGCTTTAATTCCTAAATTTGATACATAAAATAAAAATTTCTGAAACTGTTATTTTAGTTGATTCATGGACTGTCGAAGTCTGATAGGCTGATTTTATAATTTCATTTACATTGAATTTATGCACTGGAACTTAAAGGCGTAATTCCTACTTTGCCATCTCGGTATTTTCACTCATTTGGCAACATGATCAAGGATATCCTGGACCGCAAACAATAGTTCATTTTTCCAGCAAGCAAAAGTAATCTATTAAAGCTCATGAGGAGTTGCTTGTTTTCACTGCACACGTTCTTTTCTGTCTTCACGACCCTGATTATTAATCTTTTTTTTAACAAATATTTTGAGTAACTTTTAAAATTTTGTGACTGAATTGATCTGATCTGAATTGATCTAGGATTTCTGGTTCTAACTGAGATTGTCCACTTTCTAGTCGCTCCATGCTTTCCCTGTTTAAAGATGCTGCTTTTACACATATATTTTTGCAAATAACATCTCCCGTCTCCGTATAGTTAAACATGTCTTACAGGAAGCTGTCACTGTTCTGGCGCTATATGGTAAATCTGTTTTAACAAATCATTATTCCATTTTGAACCCTGAACACCGTTTATTCAATGCACCACTTGAACTCTCATCAGCTTTTCAGTTATACATGTTTAAAGTAACACCGAAACGAGCGGAAATGTTCAAGAACAACAGCATATACTGTTTTATATAGCACAATTCTGTTTGAAACTTTTTAAAATCGGGTCGGTATTTGGTTTAGTTTAATTTTCGTTTAAATTTGATAGATTCATTTTGCTTGAAAGTCTAGTTTTTTTTATGAAAGACTATCTCAAATCCATGAGCGATGCTCCTGAAATATATGAGCAAACTCTTACATGCTCAGTTTAGAGGGAACAATTGCCTGGAATCACTGCAGATTTTTTAAAATCTTTTTTTCTGTCCACCTTGGCCACCTGACCTTATCATTGGACATGCCTCTAAAAGACAATGAATTATATATCTATCTTATGTAAGTTATTCATTGTTTTTTGTTGTATATTATTTATATATTATTATTATCATTTAATTTTAAAGTTGGATTTTCTTTGGTTCTGTTTCTTTGGAATCACATATAAAGTATTTTGAACTTCATCTTTTGTATGAAAATGTACTAAAGAAAAGAATGTTGCTGTTGATTATGTGAAAATTTAGTATTTACCAAATTGTAGTGTCAGTCTAGAGTTACTTTTCTCCCATGCAACCTTAAGGAAATAGATGTACTGTAGCTACCTTGTTAACTACCCACAATGATATGCCACAAAAGGCCTTGGATGAATACAGTATTGACATGTGCCGCATGACACAAGGATTGATATTAAGCATGAAAGAGTAAGAAAACAAAGGGCAGCCGTTTGTCATCAATTCTGTTCATAACTTTTATGGACAGAATTTCTAGGCGCAGCCAGGGTGTTGAGGGGGTCCAATTTGCTGGACTCAGGATTGGGTCACTGCTTTTTGCAGATGATGTTGACCTGTTTGCTTCATCAGGCCGTGATCTTCAGCGCTCTAAGAATCGGTTCACAGCTGAGTGTGAAGCAGCTGGGATGAGAATCAGCACCTCCAAATCTGAGATCATGTTCCTCAGCCGGTAAAGGGTGGAGTGCACTCTCAGGGTTGGGGGAGAGATCCTGCCCCAAGTGGAAGAGTTCAAGTATCTTGGGGTCTTGTTCACAAGTGAGGGAACAGGGGGATCGGTGCGGCATTCGCAGTGATGTGGGCTCTGCATCGGTCTGTTGTGGTGAAAAAGGAGCTGAGCCGTAAGGCAAAGCTCTCAATTTACCAGCCGATTTACGTTCCTACCCTCACCTATAGTCATGAGCTATGGGAAGTGAACGAAAGAACGAGATCACGAATACAAGCAGCTGACATTAGTTTCCTCCTCAGGGTGTCTGGGCTTTCCCTTAAAGATAGGGTGAGAAGCCCAGTCATCAGGGAGGGGCTCAGAGTAGAGCCACTGCTCCTTCGCATTGAGAGGAGTCAGATTAGGTGGCTCGGGCATCTGATCAGGATGCCTCCTGAACACCTCCCTGGTGAGATGTTCCGGGCACATCCAACCAGGAGAAGACCCCGGGGAAGACCCAGGATACGCTGGAGGGACTATGTCCCCCGGCTGGCCTGGGAACGCCTTGGGATTCTCCGAGGTAGAAGAAGTGGCCGGGGAGAGGGAAGTCTGGGCCTTTCTGCTTAAGCTGCTACCCCCGCGACCCGACCTTGGATAAGTGGAAGAGTATGGATGGATGAGTAAGAAAACTGAGAGTTCCTTCAGAAATTGTTTCAGACTACATGTTCGTATGATGTTTAGTTACTGAATAAAACAATTTTAAAAGCATTCAGTTGTTTTTGAATCACCCTATATTGTATGATAATAGAAGTTGTAACACCTTTTTAACACCATTGTTCCAAATGAATCAAAGGGACATAAGAATGATAATGAAAGTGATAACAGAAGCACACAGGGAGTGATAAACAAAAGAGTATCTACAAAGTAACATAAATAAATTAACAGAACACAGATATTAATCTTTGAACATGACTCACTAAAAAAGTATACCTTCCTTCAACTTAAAATAATAAAGGTAATGATGCACACTTAATATTTTCAATCTGAGTCAATAGAACTTTTTATCTAATTAAAGCCACTTTTTAAGTTAAGGCAAATCGTTTTGAGTATGTGGGTACAATTCACTTGTTTTATAATAAGGTAAATCTATTTTTAAGTTGCTACAATTTAAAACGGTTTATTAATCATAAGCCTGTTTTTAATTTTAGAAATATTATGAACATATGAACAAAAAATTCTTTGTACAAATCTCACGGATACAAACCCGCAATTTGTGCAAATTTCAAACATATAATAGTAAATGAAAAAAGTACTTTGTGCATATCGGAACAAAAAGCACTTGGCAGTGCAAATCTTTACAGTGTAAGCTTCGTTCTTGATCTTGGAATTGGAATATAATTCAAATAACTGCTATAACAACAGACTGTTTATTCACAGCGCTTTCGCAGGCTAATAGACTGTTGCATCGCAACACAACTCTGCTTTTCATACTACACTTACCCAGATCTTTGTAGACATGGAACACGCCTGAAGTTCATGTGTTCAGAATAATGATATACTGCATTATTTACCCTATACAACTCCAGGCCCCTCACACGCAGATAAGGAGCCTTGAGCTGGGAGAACGTTTTGCCCGAGTTGAGCTCCATCGAAGGGGGAATGAGACAGCAGGCTGTTTGTGCTGATCGACACATTTACAAAACAAAAGACACTGATGGAGAAGGGCAAAGGAATTTAAGGTGGCCTGAGATTATACGTTTTTCGTAGGTTTCATGGATTCTAGTGTTAAGTAGTCTGGCCATCACAATAGTCAATTCCATGCAGTGGCATATTAAAATGGTTAAATTATATATCATAATATTCACCTTAGCCATTGGAAGTAAAGGTAAAATTGTAAGACTTTAGATTATAAGAATATGTCTAACACATTAGTCACTGAAGTAAAAAGTACAGGCAGGCACACTAAATTGCAGACAGAATTCAGACCTTATATGTGTATGTAAAGTATCTTTTTAACACCACAAGATGCATTCCTCCAACTCTGTAGTCCGCCAGTGGGTATTAATCTGTAAAGTCTTTTTGCTCAAGCATATAAATAGCCTTTGTGGGACACATTTTCAGTTCATTGGCTCAGTAGTGTTCATGGTACCAAGTGCAAAGCTTTCTTACAACAAAAAGCAGCTTGTTCCTATATGATTTCTATGAATTCTGGCAGTCCAGAAAGTGAATCATAAGAAAGAATCATTCCCATCCTATAGTTGATGTCATCATGTGTGACATTAGTAAAGCATACATCCTCCATGTCTGGTTGCTTTTGTTTAAGAGCCAGTGCAATATCTTATTTTAAAAGGTCAATGGACACAAAAGAAACATCTGCCACCAGAAGATGTTAATGAACACTACTAATTTAAAGCTGTTGTGCCATGTTGTGCTGTATTTTTCACTCAAAAAATTAATGATATTAGAGATAACATAGTATATCTCCCCAACACTGCAGAACCTCCAAAGCCCCGGTACTCCGTTATAAACAAATTAAATGCTTTCACCAGGATAGATTTACCTGAATTACATAGTATAATCTCTCAACTGAAACCCTCCACCTGCGTCCTTGATCCAATACCAACCAGGTTTTTCAAAGAAATATCAGGCCTTCTAATTGACAATATTCTGGACATAGTTAATTTGTCATTAGATACGGGGGTCTTTCCAGACTGTCTTAAGACTGCTGTAGTTAAACCCCTTCTTAAGAAACATAATCTTGACCCCTCTGCCTTTGAAAATTTTAGACCCATTTCTAACCTACCCTTCTTAAGTAAAATTCTAGAGAAGGCAGTCATTATGCAGTTAAATGACCACCTAAATAAACATGCTATTCTTGATAAATTTCAGTCAGGCTTCAGAACAAATCACAGTACAGAAACTGCACTCGTTAAAGTAGTAAATGACTTGCGGGTAAATGCAGACAGAGGCCATTTATCTGTTCTTATCCTCTTAGATCTGAGTGCTGCATTTGACACCATTGATCATAATATTCTTAGAAATCGCCTTAGTCAATGGGTGGGCCTCTCTGGCAGTGTCTTAAATTGGTTTGAATCCTACCTGGCAGGGAGAAAATTCTTTGTGAGTTGTGGTAATCAAATCTCAAAGACACATGATATCCGATAAGGTATTCCACAAGGCTCTATCCTGGGTCCGCTGTTATTCTCAATCTACATGCTTCCGTTAGGTCAGATTATCTCAGGTTACAACGTGAGCTACCACAGCTATGCTGATGACACACAGCTGTACTTATCTATAGCACCTGATGACTCCGACTCTTTCGATACACTAACACAATGTCTTACTGGTATTTCTGAATGGATGAATAGTAATTTTCTCAAACTAAATAAAGAGAAAACTGAAATTTTGGTAATTGGCAATAATGGATTCAGCGAGGTTATCAGAAATAAACTTAATGCACTAGGATTAAAAGTTAAGACGGAAGTAAAAATTTAGGGTAACCGTTGACTGTAATCTGAATTTTAAATCGCATATTCATCAGACCACTAGGACAGCATTTTTTCACTTAAGAAACATAGCTAAAGTTAGACCTCTTATATCATTGAAAGATGTGGAGAAATTAATTCACGCTTTTGTTTTCAGTAGACTAGATTACTGTAACGCACTCCTCTCAGGACTACCCAAAAAAGACATAAATCATTTGCAACGAGTGCAGAATGCAGCTGCTAGAATCCTAACTGGGAAAAGAAAATCCGAACACATTTCTCCAGTTTTGATGTCACTACACTGGTTGCCTGTGTCATTCAGGATTGACTTTAAAATACTGCTTATGGTTTATAAAGCCTTAAATAATCTCGCTCCATCTTATATATCGGAATGCCTGACGCGTTATATTCCAAATCGTAACCTTAGATCTTCAAATGAGTGTCTCCTTATAATTCCAAAAGCTAAACTTAAAAGAAGTGGTAAGGTGGCCTTCTGCTGTTATGCACCCAAAATCTGGAATAGCCTGCCAATAGGAATTCGCCAGGCAAATACAGTAGAGCACTTTAAAACACTGCTGAAAACACATTACTTTAACATGGCCTTTTTATAACTTCACTTTAACTTAATACTGATACTCTGTATGTTCAGTTCTTCATAATAATTATTCACAGTGGCTCCAAAATCCATACTGACCCCTACTCTCTCTTCTGTTTCTTTTTCCGGTTTCTTTGTGGTGGCGGCCTGCGCCACCACCCTACTCAAAGCATCATGATGCACCAACATTGATGGACTGAAAGCTAGAAGTCTACGTGACCATCATCATCAGGTCCTTCCATGAAACCCCTAAATACAAAGAGGACTGTTTGACTTATGTTAGGTAGATTGCCCAGAGGGGACTGGGCGGTCTCTTGGTCTGGAACCCTACAGATTTTATTTTTTCTCCAGCCTTTGGAGTTTTTTTTTTGTTTTTCTGTCCACCCTGGCCATTGGACCTTACTCTTATTCTATGTTAATTAATGTTGACTTATGTTTATCTTTTATTGTGTCTTCTATTTCTCTATTCATTTTGTAAAGCACTTTGAGCTACATTTTTTTGTATGAATATGTGCTATATAAATAAATGTTGATTGATTGATTGATGTGAAACTGATGCCTTTCTGCTATGGTCTTCAACACATTCTTAAAACAAGTAGTATGTTTAACAACCCTCTTAAAGAACCTATGCTTTGTCTTGAATCGCAAAATCCAAAGAGATACTAAGGACCCAAATTAAATTATAACATCTGGGTAATGTTCATGGAAATGGTGCTAGGGCAGCAGATTAACATCATGAAAAAGTTCCTTAAATCATGATCTGTGTTCCATGATTTTGAAGTTCAAATAGGCAATTGATTCCTCTGTATGAAAATGTGTTACAACAAGGTCCACAATGTCCTTTTAGGTCAATGAGGAGATTCCAGATGGGTTCATCAGCAGACACTTTCTGCCCAACAAGTATTGAAAAAAATGTTATCAAACTTCAGTTCTCATGGCAATTTCCACCAATTGTCTTCCTTGCAGAGTAGTTTGGTGGTATTGAATGAGGGCGATTTGTTTTATCTGTCCATTTAAAAGGAAATGTTTGAATAGCTTCATTCAAAAAGGCCAAAGTTAAATACTTTCTTGAAGTGAAAACAGAAACACACTTGCATATTTCCTCAGGTACTACCTTCAAATAAATCATGAACAATATCAGATGGGAAACCTGAAAGTGATATTAAAATATGAAAGTTCTTCAGACAAGATACACCTGACACCAAAATGGTTTACTAATGAATCCGCCTCATGTGATTTAAGGTGCTCATTGTGCATCTCCTCTGTTCTAAAAGAAAATGTTCCACTCCCTACTTCTGTTGTATTGAATTTGAAACTCTAAGCTGTACAAAACTTGCCAACATAACCACTTGAAAAACTCTCTATGAAACCAGCAACACTTTGTCAGCAATAACACACTGCACGGTTCCCTTTATAGATTTTCCAAAACTGGCAAAAAACACTCCATGATTCTCCAATATTTTATTTATTGATTGATTTTAATTTTAATTAGAAGCAGATAACATTCTATATAATTGAGTCAAACTTAACAAAGCAAATAAACAAAGCATCATTTAAACCCCACCCAAGAGAAAGAGAGCAGAGCAAGCATCCAGACCTACTCAATAAAAGGAAACAAGAAAGAAAGAGTACCATCTTCCACAAAGTGTACGTTTATTCTAAAATGTTATTGATTATATCCTGTCATGTTTTAAAAAAGTTTTGAGCAGATACTCTAAGTGAGAATTTTAAGCCCATATGGGAGTGCACCAAACACAGCTCTTAATGGGTTCAGAGTGATTGCGACACCGAGGCTGTCTGATAGGCATGCAAAGATGTTTGTCCAAAATGTTGTTAATTTGGTGTATGCCCAAAACATGTTATTCAGTGAGACTGGAACAAGATTGCAATGTGCACAGGTTGAATTTTGTCCTTGAAAAATGTAGGAAAATTTTAAATGAGATAAATGCACTTGATGGGATGGCACGGTGGCACAGTGGTAGTGCTGCTGCCTCACAGTTAGCAGACCCAGGTTCGCTTCCCTGTGTGGAGTTTGCATGGTCTCCCCGTGTCTGCATGGGTTTCCTCTGGGTGCTCCGTTTTCCTCCAACAGTCCAAAGACATGCAGGTTAAGTGCACTGGCGATTCTAAATTTCGTTTTGTGTGTGTGTGTGCGTGCGCCCTGGGATTGGCTGTAGCAGACCCCCATGACCCTGTAGTTAGGATATAACAGGTTTGATAATGGATGGAATGCACTTGATTAAAGATTTTAAGTTGAATGATTTAGTGCTTTGCAAATATGGAGCTAGAATGTATTCTGTGCATGACTGCCTTCCAATGTTTTTCTGAAATATTAAGTGAGAAATCCTTTCCCAATGTACTCTGGGGTATTTCAAATGAAGGGATTTTAAAATATTTTTATAAATTGTACAGAAATTATCTGAGTGTTCAAGACTGGTCAAAATTTCTTCTGGAATAAAGGAAGCTGGGAAGTGAAAAAAATTGGGCAGGTTCTCTTTAGCAATGTGTCAAGCTTGAAAGGAGTCGAAGAATTGTGTTGATGAATGGTTGAATCTGAAATGTAATTGTTCATAGGATATGAAGACATGATCTATGTAGAAGTCTCTAAAGTGTTTAAATCCTGGACATTATCCAGACATTAAATGCTGTATAAGTTTGAGAGGGTGGAAAAAGGTGGTTGTCATGTAGAGGTGCAACAGATAAAAGCTTCTCTCTCTTAAAGTGCTTCCTAGATTGGTTCCATATTCTGAGAGAATGAAGGACAATTGGATTATTAGTGTATTGATGGTAATTTATATTAACTGGGGCACAAAGCAGGAAATATAAGGAAGTACTGCAAGATTTTAATTCTATTGCACACCAGGTTTGGGTATATTCATCAATTTGTGTTTATATCCAGGTCTTTATGGCTTGTATATTTGCTGCACTGTAATAAAATTGAGTTAGGTATTGCCATATATTATGTTAAACAAACGTCAAAGGTTAGAAGTTAAGTGTCTGCCTTTAATAAACCCAGTTTGGTCTTTTTATATAACAGAAGCAAGCACTTTCTTAATCCTTCTAGCTAGAAATTTGGAGAGTATCCTAACATCATTATTTAGAAGTGATTGACCAGTATGAACTTGCACATTGCAATAAATCCTTTATGGTCTTGTGCATTTTTGGAGATGGACGTGTAGTGGGGTGCTCCGTTAGCAGTCGTGTAATTTTACCCTATTTTAAAAAATACCATTCCGATATTTACTCATCCCAAGAGGTTCTAATAATACCACATGCAAATACAAGTAAGCATGAGAAGTGAAGAAAGGGCTTAGAAAGAAAAGGATTATGCAGCAAAAGCCCCGTCAAGTCTAAACTGGCCTCAGGTTCACCATACGGCTTCCCAAAGACGGACCTGGAACAGTTGGATGAAGGTACGGTAGCCATGAGTGCTAGTGGGAGCGAAACTGCAAGTGAGGAGAGCAATGAGTATTTGTCAATGCCAGGAGGACTGTTGTAGCCGAACATGGCTTTTTCATCCCCAAGTTCAACTTTGGCTAATAACCCCAGTGGGTCTGCCACAAATGGAAACTGAGGAAGATTGCAATTTAATCTCGAGATTAAGGTAAAGCTCACCTCGCTTAGGGCCTCGCTTGGGGTCATAAATAATATAAAGTGAAATATAAAGATGGACAATAAGTAAATAAAGAAAGAAATAAGGGTCCTAACCGAGAAAAATGAGAAATAATATCAAGTTATAAAAGACCTGGGGCTCATTTATAAATGGTGCGTATGCACAAAAATGTTGCAAAAATGCCTGTTTCCACGCTCACTTTGTGATGTATAAAAACTAAACTTGGCGTAAAGCCACGCAAATTTTCACACTAGCTCAGTCCCTGGGGTACGCATGTTCTCTGCTCGGTTTTGCAAACTACTCCATAAATCCTGGTCAGCATGAAAAGTAATGCACGTGTATGCACCTGCTGTCACTTCCCAAACTCCTCCCAGAATTACGCCTCTTTGAATATTGCTGCGCCATGAACGACCGTCTATGAAATAATTTATTGCAGCAGTACTGTCTCTTCCGAACTTACTAACCCCCAATTCCTGTCCTTCCTTTTTCTTCTCCAAATACCCAATCACCACACAATCAGCTCTGTAATAGACGTTAAGATCTGTAAGCTTAGAACGACAAATCTACAAAACTTTTAAGGAACATTGAGATATCTTCATAGTACGGTGGAACCTCGGGTTCATTCCAAAACTCTGGTCTCAACCTGATTTGGTTGTGACCCGAAGTAATTTCCCCATAGGATTGTATGTAAATACAATTAATCAGTTCCAGACTGTACGAACTGTATGTAAATATATATTTTTAAAAGATTTTTAAGCACAAAAATAGTTAATTATACCATAGAATGCACAGTGTAATAGTAAACTAAATGTAAAAACATTAAATAACACTGAGAAAACCTACCTTGCAGTCTCTTAAAAACAAGCCCAGTGCTTTTTTTAACTGCTTTCCCGGCCTTACTGCTTTCTCGCGCTCTCTCTCTCTCTCTCTCATGCTCTCTCTCCTTCTCTCTCGCTCACTGGCTCTCTCTCTCTCTCTCTCTCTCTCTCGCTTGCTGCACAGGGAATGCACAGGGAAAGACTAAACACGTGTGGAAATCATCATGCATACGAACCAGAAGGGAAACTGGCTTGTTCGTCACCCAAGTGTGTGGTCGTGAACAGATGCAAAAGTTTGGCGAAGTTTTTGGTCGTAACCCGATTTATACGTGATCCGAGACGTTCGTGACCCGAGGTTCCACTGTACATGTTTAATTATTCTATCCATCTTTCCTTCCAGTGTCGTGCCAGCCCCAGCAAGAATACAGAGCAAGGCAGGAACAATCCGAGAACGGAGCGCCAGCTCCTTGCTAGCGCTGCTGCAACGTGTCCTTACATGTTTAATTATTAACAATATAGATTATTTAAATGAAGTTAAAGTTTTATCTGTATAATATAATAAACATATTTTTGCTGCATTTCATCTTAAAAATTATATTGTCATCATATGTAAAATACGCTCTTTATAAAGTGGCTCAGGTTGTGCAAAATTACAACTGTATTGCAAGTTTACAGTGAGGTCATTGTACTAATAAGA